>NW_024344378.1:60306646-60381817 GCF_902729225.1 Pteropus medius
ATGGGTTCCTAGAAGTGTGGCATAGAAAGGGTACTGTTTGTTTTTTAATCACATTTGCCTTTTATTTGACTTTCGTTTGTATAGCCAAAAGAAGACCCAGAGAGCATCACTCCTCTTTGAAGACGATGCTGATAGTGGAAGCTCTCTGTTTGGCTCTCCTCCCACATCTGCTCCTCCTGCAACTACGGTATTCTTAACCTCTTATGTCCAGGAAATACCCGTGAGGCGATGTTACGTGAATAGTGATACTGACCTGAATTAGCTCTTAAAACCTGACCTTGGAAGCTGAATCTAATAAAAAAACCCGTTTGTGTAGTTTTAGAAAGATATCTGGTATTTTACAGTTGAAGCATACTCACAAAGTCTGGAGAAAAGGGTTCCTTCATGTCATGCAGCCCAGTGCCAGATTATGAGTCTCGAATTCTCTGTAGAACAGAGGAGTTGGTGGTTTCTGGTCGGGGACAGTTAGATCATGTTTGGATCTTTATGGGTGTTTTTTTTTCTAAAATTCTGGAGCTTGGTTGTACAACAATGTGAATATTTTTAATAGTATTGAACAATACACTTAGAAATGGTTAAAATGGTAAATTTTATGTTAAGTGTTTTTTACCACATTTTAAAAAAGTGTTTTTAAAGTATGTGATGAGAAAAAAAAGTAGCCATTCAGTTGCTCTCTGGTTTAATATCCTTCCAGTGACTATATCTACATGGCAGCACTACCACAATCACCTATGCTAAAAAATTTAGCTAATCTTGATGTTAAGTTATGTCAAAAAGGAGCATTAGAAACGAGAGGAAGGCAGCATTATGATGATATTTGTCCAGGGAACCTAGGCATACTGAAATCCTGTGTTTGGCCTGTTATTCATCCTTCCTCAAGACATTGTCTAGGCAGATATATGTGAGTACGCACACATAAAACAAAGGCCAAGCAGTATTTCTTGCCACCTGACCATTGCTTAGAGTCCCAAAGGGAAATTTAGAACTTCTTAGGCTACACCCCATGAAGACCTCCTTTACTGTGTTGGGATAGCCTATAAGGCCAAGAATCAAGCTAACTCACAGCCTCCTATCTGTGAGGGCCTTCAGCCCCAATCTCAGACCACTCCAGTTTGGCATGTTAAGACAGGGAAGAAGGGATGAGCCCCCCCTGACATTCCTTCCATGTGGGAGTAGCTACAGAATCCAAACTGGGCTTGATAGAGGAGACCTTCCTTCTCCCACCACAGTGACGAGTGACCATATCCTTGGTACCTGCACATCTTTTAAAGAAAATTTAAATAAGATCATTTCACATATTTTTATGCATCTTTTATTTTGTCCTGCAGCATATTTGTCATTTTTATAAGCTCTATCTCAACTCTTTTTCACCACCATGTAGTATTCCACAGTATAACTGTGCCAGGACATGTATGGACTATTTCTCCTTTGACGGAGTAATTGTCACTATTTTCTGCGCGTTTTTTAGTAATGTTTCTTCCCATTCTTACTGTCTTGTCATTTTTAGCCTTGACTGTTGAAATAATTTCTTAACTGCCCTCTCTGTCAATGCTCCTTCCTTTCATCTGCTCTTCTTGCTGTTACCCTGGCTCTCTTCTTAAAGACAACATGTTCTGTCATCTCCTTGTTACAGTACCTAAGCTGAGTCTGCCATGCCACCTGTAATCTCATTCAAATTGGACTTATCTTTTCTAGCCTCATACACCATGTGCTCTAGGTGACTCATCCTGTCCTAGAATACTCCAGAAGAGGTGGATGTCTCTTGTCTGGAATATTCTTCATATTTTCAGACATAATACAAATGTCGACTTGTTCTATGAAAGAAAACTTCCCAGACCAGGCACATACCAGTTAATGACTGAAGAATTCTTTCTCATTAAGTGGGGTTGCACAGCTTGTACTAGAAGCTTTCAGCATTGGGGGAGCATACTTCCTTCCTTGGGCTCTGGGGCTTCCTATTGCTGCTTTTGAGGTGGTCATAATCCTTTCCTTGAATCTCTCATACTTGTACCTCCCAAAAGACATTTGGTGGCTCCATGGTTAAGAGTTGGGAGATATGAGTGGGTTTTCTTTGTAAATTATAAATAATAACTTCTACCTTGGATAAAGGAACAATAATTAATGAATTTTGAAGGTTCTGGAAATTAAAAAGTCTTTCAACCTGTAGTATTATGATTGTTAAACAAGACAAAAAGTCAAAGATATACATCTTAAGTAGGTGGACAACCTGCACACATGATTTTTACTATGTGAGATATAATCACCTTTAGATAACAGTATTTAAAAGTTATTTTTTGTTTACAGGTCCTAGAATATTTTAGAATAAGTTAAATGTGACTCATCTGTCAAGAAAATTAACTTCATGACAAAGATGAAGAGTCAGCTTATCTTTAGGAAGGTTTAAAACCAGTAGTTAGGGTAGCATTTTCTTGGTTTAAGGCCCATAGTTATATGAGAGGAGAATATGTTTCACCATATGTAAGTCTCATTTTTTACCTTCATCAATTTGCATCAAAATTTATATGTAGTTTTCAGTGAGTCCATATTCCACAAAAATTTTTTTCTTTAATCATTGCAGTTTAGCCTTATCTCTTCTCAAACTCTTGTGGGTTTACAATCTTTTATTTCAAGTGCAAATGAATATGCATTTTAAGGACCTCTTCCTAACAAGTAAAAATCTCCTTACCTTATTCTTCTTATTTCATATTTTTTCTATCATAATAATGTTCTTAGTTTCCAAATCTGTCTTCCTAACTTAATTTAGATACTACTTCACAGCTTACTTCCTCATATCATCTAGTCTATTAATATGATAGAGTTATAGTTTTTTTCTCAAAATTTTTGATGTCACTTGCCCCAAGAGTGTCTATAACTCTAAGCAATCACATAACCCCAGTTTCCTAATCTCTGAAATCCCTGCCTTCCGGGTAAGGGACAGATGAGAGATAGGGCAAAGTGCTCGTAATCTTGTTGAAGCTCCTACTTATTGTAAAACACAGTGACTAGCTGTGGAAATATTCTATATGACCTTTCAGTTAAATGGACAAACTGATGTGTGATAGTTATTAATATAAATTATGAAAACAATAAGGGCTAGGTAGGGATATAAATAATATTCTTATCAATGAGATAACTGGTACTTACAGAAGAGAACAGAAAAACCTTCCTGGGTGACATCTGAGCTGGGCCTTGAAAGATGAGGATTTGCTTCAACAGACAGGGAGAAGCAGGCAAAGGTTATTTTGCCCAGTTTTAACATTCCAAAGATTTGAAGATTAAGACAAGCAAGGCAGTTCCTCTGGGATGGCAGCTCTGACTCCATTTTAAAGTGATTCTGTCGATATTATTTTTCATGAGGATGTCATTTACTCATCTTTTGGTAGAAAAAAGAGACTGTCCCTGAGGTACCACCTTTGCTATTCAGCGATGAAGAAGAGGAGGCACAATTTGGAGTGAAACCTGTGGACAAGAAGGTTGAGAGTGCCAAAGAATCTGCAGAAATTGGGAGAACTCATGTGGTTGAGGAGTTGGAAAAGGTAGACTTTTTTTGTATATTCTGACATGTTTATCTCTCATATATTCTGATATGTTTTTGTAAAATCCACACGTGCACACATATGCACACACCCTTAACATTTTTCTACTACAGAAAATAAATTGTCCTCTTTCTATAAGCAGCCTGAGGTAACCTCTGAAAATGGTTTGCTATTCACTTGACCCAGAAAACCCCACAAAATTATGTAAATTAAAAGGTTCAGATTTTCGTGTTCACTTTAAGAACACACTTTGAGAACATTTGTGAAACTGCCCAGGCCATTAAGGTATGCATATCCAAAAAGCCACCAAGTATCTGAAAGATGTCACTTTACAGAAGCAATTTGTGCCATTCTGTCATTACAGTGGTGGAGTTCGGGGGGGGTTGGGTGGGGGATGGGGCGTGTGCCCAGGCCATACAGTGGGGCCAGATGCAGGATTGATGGCCTGAAAAGAGTGCTGAATTTTTGTTCCACATGCTTAAAAATGCAGAGAGTAATGTTGAACTTAAGGGTTTAGATGTAGATTCTCTGGTCATTGAGCACATCCAGGTGAACCAAGCTTCCAAGATATTGGACAGATCCTACAGAGCTCATGGGCAGATGGATACATAAGCTCTCCCTGCCACATTGAGATGATCCTTACTAAAAAAGATCATACGGTTCCTAAACCAGGAGAGAAGGTTGCACAGAAGACAAAGAAGAAACTGAAGAAGCAAAAACTTATGGCCCGGGAGTAAATTCAGCATCAAATAAATGCTAAGAAAAGTAAAAGCAGAAAAAAAATAAAAAGAATAAATGACACTGAAAATTTTGAAAAACTGAAAAGTATAAAGAAGAAAATCTCTGATCGCACAATTCAGGGACACCTTCAACATTGCTCTTGCCTTTCAGTCTCTTTTCTAAGCATATGTGTACACACAGCGATGTGCATGTTTCCTATTTTACATTATTACTGTCGTTTTGTATTGATGTCCATTTTGCCTTTCTCCAAGCTGTTTTTCCCCATCTTATTTTTCATTTTGGTTTTCTGTCTGCATGTCTTCTCTTTCTGACTTGTTCTGTTTAACGTTTTTGTTATCCCTGGTTCTCTTCTAGTCCTCACCTGTACTTGAATTAAAATAACAGTCTTAAGAAGATTTTAGTTTACTATTCTTTTACATTTAGTTGATGTTGGCTGTGAATTAAAGTGCAATATGTCTTCTAAAATATTAGCATTCTTTTCCTGAATGGTTTGTCATTTCCTACAGGAGACCTATGTATAAGGCTGCTGGCTACATCTGGAAATCAGCTACTGCTATCAGTCTCTGTATAACTTTTCTTTTTTTCTTTCTTGGACTCTGTATGTTTAGCTGCTTAGGTTTAATCTGTCTTCTAGGGCCTCATGAGGAACATTGCATATATTTTTTCTGTTCAGTTTCCTTGGGGCTGCCGTGATACACAAATTTATTTTATTTGTACCTGAGACACTGTATAACATTCTCTTCTTTTAGTTTTGACGTGGACTTTTTCTGTGTTCTTGTAGCCCCTGAGTTTCTGTGGTCACAGCTCATTCCACACTTGAACTCCACACTTGAACTGCTGGTAGTACTGCTGTCTCTCTTGCTTGAGTATAATATACACTCCTTGAGGATTGGGGCCAGGTTTGATTTGCCCACCACTATATTTATAGTACTTAATGTTATTACCTTGTACATAGTAGTCACTTTTAAAATTACATATTTCTTCAAAGCATTTTTTTCACAGTTTAACCACTCTGAAATTAGGATGCACCTCACAATCAATGGCATGTTTAATTGGGAGCTGTTTTTTCTTCCTTGGTAGTTCATATAGTAATATTGATTCTTACAATCAATGGTATCTTACCTGAAATGTGGTACCTATTGAGTGAATAAATGCTACATTTTAGGATTATTTTAGAGATTATTCCAATTGCTTACGATGTAAACCTTCTACAATTTAAGTGTCTAATTTTATCAATTAAGTTTCTCCTTGGGATTTGCGTATTAGTTAACTATTAGGAAATATATGATGCACTCTCAATGATTGGTATTTGTGTTATCTCTGTGACTTAGAAGTTACTTATAGCTCTTGAACAACCTATGTAGATCAGTGTTATAACTGACATATATCTCTTGGTAGGAAAGAGGGACCCATGTCTTTAAACTGATTGGAAAACTTATCTTTGGCTATGAATTATCTACATAAGACTCTCCGTTGGAGCAGCCAATCAAGGATTGGTCTCAATATTTTGTTACCTGGGAGTAGATGTGATGAACCGTAGTGTCCTGAACCCTGCAAATGTGACAGTTACCAGATTAATGAGAAGCTTGGTAGGCCCCACGATAGAATTTGTATTTTCAGATGTTACTTATTTTTTTCTTTAATATTTCCATTTTTCAGGAAGGAGCTTTGACTGTATCTACTCAGGAAGTAATCAAGCATTCTGATTTATTTTCTTCATCATCCCCCATGGACAAAGGAACCAAAAGTAGAACCAAAACTGTTCTGAGCTTATTTGATGAGGAAGAAGATAAAACAGAAGATCAAAACAGCACCCAGGCTCCAAAGAAAGAAGTAGGAAAGGTGAGCAAAAGCAATAAAGGCTCAAGTCTTTAGAAGGATAAAAAGATTTCATTTCATGGTATCAGTTCTCTCTTGTTGGTTGCTATAGAACTGAGGGTTTCAGTTTCTTTGTATCCTCACCATCACTTTTGTTATATTTTCTTCCAGTCGCTTCTGTTCTCTAGTTTTTGTTTTGTTACGATTATTTTACTGCAATTTTCACAGTTATGGAACTTTTAAGCTTACTTGCTATGTTATACTGGTTTTTATGTATAACTAATAATTAACTATTAGTTTACTTTTAATGTGACCCATCTTGTCAGAAGTGTGTTTTTTGTTTGTTTGTTTGTTTATTTTAATCTGTGATTGTGATACTAAAGAAATAGGGGAGAATTTTAGAATGTTAAGTCTGGGGGCATTATAGTGACAAACCAAATACTGTAAATAATGACTTTCAAATCTCAGATATCTTAGCAAATAAGAACTCATTTGGAATCTGAAGGTAGTGGGATAGAAGGCCGATGGACATAGGGAAAAGTGGATTGGTCACACCTGTGCCAGGTCTTTGGCCTAAGATGCTGACAGGTTAAGGATGCATGCCACTCTGTCGTTTCTAGTATTAAGTCAGTTGCTATCTCTTCTTCTCTTTGGGAATGAGATGAAGAGAACTCGTTTAACTGTGTGTTTTCACCCCTAAAATGTTTCTCATTATGGAACTAAAGGATTAAGTAAAAAGTTCAGACACTGTAGAAAGGTTAAAAGATATCGTTCCAGATTAGGTATGTGTTATCCATATTTATATATATTTCCCCTATTTTTGGTAGCTGCCTAGTATTCCATAGTGTGTCATTCCCTTTTTGATTGGCACTTAGGCTTTGTACAACTTTTAGCTATTATAAGCAGAACCACAGGGAACATCTTTGTTGTTCCATCTCTGTAGCTGTATGTGATTTCCTTGTGATAAATCATTTGAAGTCTAAATACACATGAACTTCTCTTTTTTTCCAGAGCCCCAATCCTGATGCCCGCCCCAAGAGCACAGGTGTCTTTCAGGATGAAGAGCTCCTTTTTAGTCACAAGCTCCAGAAGGACAATGACCCAGATGTTGACCTTTTCTCTGGCACCAAAAAAACCAGGGTCAGTTCCAAATGGTACTCCACATCATAGCTTTATTGTTGTACTAGATATTTTCTCAGCAACTCACCTAGCTCTCTTTGTAAGTTGTTTTTGTTTTGGATATTGAATTTGAGTTTTGTCTGTTCTAGTCATTAGAGCCAAGTGTTGGGAGCCTATTTGGGGATGATGAAGATGATGACCTTTTCAGCTCTGCCAAGTCCCAGCCTTTGGTACCAGCCTTTTGTTCTCAGTACTGGGATATGTGGGAAGGCTTCTGGGAATGGAAATTGATGTCCAGTTATACCATTAAAGAAAATACTCAGAGAATTGTGGTGCTTAATAGTAAATGAATGGCAAATAATGTGCTGATAAGGGCATTCATGTCCTAATCTCATATACTCTAACTAACATTAAAACATTAACTAACTTAGATTCTTTTATTACAGATTCGTTTGATTTTTTTGAGTCGTTTATTAAAGACCAGTGCATATAATACGGTGACTAAATATTCATGCTTTTCAGGTGCAAAGCTTTAAATCTGAATGTTAGCCTGTATGTGTGTTCCCCTACCCCAGCCCCAGTAGGTTTTATAAGTATTCTCTATTTTCTTTTTATCATAGAGAAGACTCCAGAGAAGTTTAGTCTTTAAAATGCTATTTCTGAAATGTTGCTTTTGAGTTAGTTCAACTATTGTTTGAGGAATGAACTCAGAACCCAGAACTTTTTTTTTTTTTTTTGCATTATGACTTCTCTTTAAAATGTCTGAGATACTTGACAGACTTCTTCTGGTATTCTCTTTCTCTTGAAGATACCAGAAAAGAAGAGGGTAGTAAAAAAAGACCATTCTGTTTCCTCTTTCAAGAACCAGAAACATCCTGAATTCACTCAAGGTATCAAAGAAAAAAGCATATGGAAACCGGAAACCCCTCAGGTTAGATTGATCCCTTTAAGGACTGAGTTCTTGTTTGCGTCCCAGTGCAAATTAACTCCATCATGTAGACCCAAGGTTATTCAGAGTTCTTTTAATTAAGAAGGAAACAGCACCTAGGACTACCTCTTTTTCTTTACTTTACTTTTTATTACCCCCACTCATCTCTCTTTCTCAGTTCATATTCCAGTTCCATGAATCTCTACTTTTCATTATTTTGTGGTGAGTACTTTGAAATTCGATCCCAAGATAGAGTTAAGGTAGAGAGAAGAATCTTCTTCCCACTAGAACTCCCATTTTTCCTTTTGGGTTACCTTGGAGGAGTATTACATTTGAATTTAAATATGAATTGCATCGAATTTTTGGTTCCCCCTCCATGTTACCTCTTCTTAAATCATTGCTGTTAGGTCTCTGTCCTCAGCAGTCTTCTCTGTGGAGTCACTCCTGAGAAGAGGCCAGAACTGGAGAGTGAGTTCTCATTCTGGCTCGCAGTTGTTCCTGGATGTCTCGCAGAGGCCTCAGTGAACTCTAAGTTGTGAAATAGGCAGTAAAACTTGTATATCTCCAGTGACTTGTCCCAAGTCTCAGCTGCTTTTGCTTCTAGAACTAGTGCATTAGTCTGTGGGTGAATAACATTTGCTGTGTGGGATAACCAGCATGGCAGTTTTGCCAACTGGTCAGGTTTTGGTGCTCTGGCAACACTGCGATTCTCATGAATCTTATTTATGATTTCTATCTCCTACTCCATGTACAGTTTGCCAGCCTTCCACTTATACAATGGACGAGGAGGCATAAGGGACATGTTTTAAGGCCCTAGGAGAGATTCGAATGCCTTTCTCATTAGAAAATTACAGAAAGCAACAGCTTAGCTCCATCACAGATTTATTTATAAGCCTAAGTATAATCCAAGAGACACTTTTCTTTCTATTACCTCAATGGATTTTTAACTGAATGTAATTTCACACAGGACTCACCAGGTTTCGCTCAATTTAAAACCAAAGAGCCATCCCCCCGGATCTGGAAAATACAAGTAATTATATAACATGTCTGGAATCTTCATTGCCTGCCTTGTGGCATCTATACACTTTTTTGGATTTGTACTTTTGTCTGCTGCTGCCAGGCATTTTCTCATCTTTTCCCCACCCTGTAGTTGTTGCTTCTTGTGTGCTATGTCTGTAACATCTTTGATCCCAGTGGTGGACATACGCGTATAAGTCTGTTTTAATTCTAAGACTGGATGAGAAGACTTCCCTGCATTTCTCTTTCTCCTCTAATATTAGACATTCTGTACAGTGAGTCTCGCCATGTGTCACAGTAATAATAATAGACTGCTGTGTTTAAGAAAATATATAGAATAAGTTTTATTTTTCTTCTTTAGGCAAATTTAGCGATTAACCCAGCAGCCTTGCTGCCTGCAGTGGCTCCTCAGATCTCTGGAATGAATCCTGTTTTGCCAGAATTGGCTTTTCCTTCATCTGAACCCGAGAGAATCCACAGTCTGGAAAGTATGCCCACTCTTCCTGGGAGTGTGGAGGCTGGCGTGAGTTTTGATCTTCCAGCTCAGGCCGACACCTTACACAGTGCAAACAAGGTGATGAAGCCACCTTTGCTTGCTTGCTTGCTTGCCTTTTTTTTTTTAAACCAGAACAATTTGTATATTTCTTCCTAGTCTATCAGTTACACACGATAGATTGACTTCCCATTTGAAGGAGGCACCTCATCCTTCCTTCAGCCTCCTTGCCCTCCTTCCATCTCCTTAATTCTGTGTCCACTTTTTCACTCCCTATATTTGTTACATTTACATTCTTCTCAGTAGCCACAGTGAAATTCCACTGCCACCTGGAGGTCTTCTAAACACAGAGCAGATTGTGTCCCTCCCTCCTCTGTTGGCTCCTCACTGCTCAAAGGAGGACATTTGAGTTCCTTAGTTTGGTATTAAAGCCTTTTATAATCTGTGCTAACTAAAGCTTCCAGCTTCCCCACCAGTCACCCCACACTGTATACCTAAACTCTGGTCACACTGGACACCATTCTTTGATCTCATGCCTGGGCCAGCTGCAGCCATCAGCTGGTGCTGCTTCCTCTGTCAGAAATGCCCTTCCTCATTGACAGCTCTGCTCAGACCTCACTGTTTCTGTGACATTTCCCCTACTGCCCTCTTATCCTGGGTTCCCTGCTCAGATCCCTGGCTAGTCTTGTCCCACCACACTATTCCACAGTTTATGCCAGATGGACTGTGAACTCTGTGAGGTTTTGCTTTTATTTTTGTTGGTTTTCTTTTTCCTATCCAGTCTTCCTTCTCCAGAAAGCCTTAGCTGATCTCTGAGTAAGAGACAGTAGATAGGATAACCCTGACTGATACATTCATTTCAAGTGTTTTCAAACCTGTTTTCCTTGTGAAATATAAAACATCCTTCTTTTTATTATATATATTTATTTATCTATTTTTGGTTGAGTTTAAATTGGCTACTTTTTTAAATTATATGTGAAGTTTCTTTGAAATAGGTAATTACAGTCAAGTACTTTTCCCAAAGTAGCTTGTTCCTTCTCAAAACTATTTGATTGTATATTTTGGAAAATATCATGAATACTGCATTTTTTCAATAAGTAACTCATATTTTGAGGTTATATTAAAAGTTCTGATTTCTAAGCCACAATTTTATGTAAAATATTTGCCATTCGAATTTACTGTTCATTGAAGAAAAGACTTGAAGAAAAGAACACCTTAGATTACCTCTCTCTCTTTATTGTCTGATATCTCCCGCTCCTGGAGCCTGATTTTAGGCTAGCCCCTAGTACCAGAATTCCCTCTGATTCTTGCTTTGAAATATATCCATATTTAAATTAGAGCAGAGTAGGGGCCAGGGAGGGTTTTGGGACACTGAGCACCAACATGCCTACTTTGCAGGATTCTAGTGGCGGATGAAGCCTTTTGTATGAAATTGAGCAGAAAATGCCCTCAAAAGACTGAAAAATGGAGAACAGTAAAGGCTTAGGAATGACTTTGTTTCGGAGTACTAGGAGCTATTAAACTTTTTTTAAAAAATCTTTAAAAAATAACCTCCTTTGTGTCTTAGATGATCTCTTGATTGAGGTAGATCAGATAACCTTACAAAACTTTTGAGTTGCTGATTATTACGCTAGCTTTGGACACTTTTTTTTTTAATCGGGTCAACCCATGGTCTTTTGCCATTGCAGAGCCGGGTCAAAGTGAGAGGGAAGCGCAGACCGCAGACCCGTGCAGCTCGGCGATTGGCTGCACAGGAGTCCAGTGAGAGTGCAGACATGAGTGTGCCCAGAAGATCCGTTGCACAATTGGCACATGGTGCCATTTCACCAGATGGCCATCAGCCACAGCCCAGGGCAGCTGGTGGAAAAGATAACTCTGAGGAGATGGTGGCAGCTGCCACTTCAACTTGGACAGGTGGTCTGGTGCTGCGAGTAGACAGAAGCTCCTCTGGGAAATCTCTGGGTCAGTCTCTTGAGGATGACCTTTTTGATTCTGAAGATACCTTTTCCAAAGGTACTGGATCTCAGTCTATGGAGATCAGAAAAGCCATGGGAAAGGCAGCAGAGGGACCAGCCAACCTGCTAGGGGGAGGTAAGGAAAAGAGCTCCATGTTTCCTGTTCTAGGTGAGACAGGTAGTGATGATGATCTCTTCCAGTCTGTTAAACCAAAACCAGCAAAGAAAAATCCCTTCCCTCTCCTGGAAGATGAGGACGATCTCTTTCCAGATCAGAAAGGCAAGAATGAGTCAAAACCCAACAGTCAGCAAGATGTCATCTCAAACGCACAAGATATTTTTGAGGTAATAGGATATAACAATATGTTTTTGTTCCTGGTTCAATGTTAAGGAAAATGCCAGTTGGCTTATTTGAGCCATAGATTTCATTAAGCTTATCTTGTTGCTGCCTGATATCTACTTGCTTAGTAATTATAATTAGGTTCCATTACTAATAACTCTGAAACTTAACCAGAAGTAGTTTTGTGTTTTGTTTCATAGTAGATGGTTGTTCCTGGCTGGACATAACCATTGACACAGGTTTTGATTTTGGGGATTTTTATGAGAATGTTGCTTTAGTCAGCTGCTCTGGCAGGTCACTCTGTGATATATATAAAGCAGTATTGGTACAGCTTGCGTGTTTAACCTCTAGTTCTTGGGGAAACAGGCCCTAGCTGATGACTGAGCACAGATGTTAAGGCCTTCAGTAGCACCCTCTGGGCAGGTGCGTTTTGAACATCTGGGTATTGGAGACAGAAGATGAACTAAAACCATTGCTCTGCTCTCCACCACTCTCAGGGAGGAGAACTGAATACAGACAGGGCAACAGATAAATATGTTTTCAGATAATGTTAATTACTATAAAGAAAACAACCCAGGGCAGTGAGGCAGAGTGATGAGCAGGAATGGGAGGTGGTCCTTCTGGGAGGTCCGGTAGAAGAGGCCTCTATATAGAATTAGCATTTGAGCTGGAACTAGAAGAATGAGAGAGACTGGGATAGGCAGAGATTTGGCAGCGGGGGTAAGTCACGTGGCTGTTCCAGAACACTGTGGCCGTTTGCATTTTTACAACTTGTTGAAATAAGTGTTTTTAGTATAAAAAAAGTTTTTGTTCTAATAGTAGTTTTGCTGGGTTTTTTTTTTTTTTGCCTTAACAAGGATGATATATTTGCTACAGAAGCAATTAAACCCTCACGAAAAACAAGAGAGAAGGAAAGAACATTTGATCCCAACTTGTTTGATGATAACATTGATATCTTTGCCGACTTAACCATAAAACCAAAAGAAAAGTCCAAAAAGAAAGTGGAAGCTAAGTCTATATTTGATGATGATATGGGTAAGTCTGGTTTTCTACACATGACATAGAGAGTCATTACCATTTAATGAGTTGATATTTCTCCTGCTACCTTTATCTTGGCTCTTTCCTGGAAAATGTTCCCCAGTGGGTTTTCTTTGGCTTGCTATGTAATCCTGTGTTAGGCTGAGGATGGGTAAATAAATGAACTAGTCATTTTGGTGAAAAATCTTTTTGGTAGGATGGCTATAAAGGATTTGAAGTAGCCCTGAATTTAACTTTTAAGTATAATTTAACTTTCATTTTGGTATGTCCCCTGCCAATTATCTGTGACAAACCTGAACATTGATGTTACTATAGGAGGATCAGAAACTACCACACATGCGAAAGTAGGCTAAAGTGGTTATCTCGGGCATGATGCAGTTGGGTAAGTCAGAGTTTTAGTTGAGAGTGAGCATTTAGTTGAGAGTGTTCAGAGAATGGAAGGACAGTTCAGGAGGAGAACAGGGCAGTATAAGAAAGCAGGTTATAACTCAGACTTCACATCTCACCGAGATCTTCTGTGTTTGTAAACATGCCAATTTTCACTCCCTGGTATTACATCTATTTATTAATGGGCAAGCCAATTGCCCCAAAACCCTAAATTAGGGTTTCTGAAATGTCCTGTGTTGTGTATTGGTGGATGAGATTGGGGCTGAGGTCAGATATACACTTTATACAGCCTCCCCTCTGTCTCTTAGGTCTATTACATAGAGTTAACTGGGAGAAAGAAAACTGGTGTCGTAATGCCACTTTGGGTCTTTCTCTAAGCAAGCCATGTGCTCTGTCTTCAATTGCTTTCTACCCCATCGGGTGCAGAAGAGACTTTGTTTTATAACAAAAAAGTTATATATGCCTGTTGTAATATATTAATACTATTTAGAAAATGTAAAAAGTAAAAAAGCAAACTCTAGAGGTAACTGTTATGGAGAGTTTGGTTTTTATATATTTTTTTTTCCAAAATAAGAATATACTTTACCTATTCTATTGTTCCTTTTAGTCACTTAATGTCTTCCCATGTTAGTAGAGATCTGCTTCCTTGTTTTTTGTGGTTGTGTAGTATTGCTTTGTATTCAGCCATTTGCCTATTGAGGATGATCTAGATTGTTTCTAAGTTTTCTCTATTACAAATGATGCCATAGTCTTTACCATTTGGGTGTACATATCCCTATTTACACATGCTAAAATGTCTGTTGGAAGGAATCCTAGCAGTAACATTACTGGTTAGTAAAAATTAGTAAGATAAGTCATAGAACACTAGAGTCAGTGAAACGCTAAACATTAGTATTAAAGACTTAACATTCTTAGCATTGAAATTCCTCAAATAGATGCACTTATTCTGAAAAAGAGTGACTCTTGTGTTCTCTTTCCCTTTGCTTATTTTTATTGCCCTTTCCTTTTAAAATTCCTTTTAAAATTCATGGGTTGGCGGTCCCCAACTCCCGGGCCGTGAACTACTACTGGTCTGTGGCCTGTTAGAAGCCGGGCTGCACAGCAGGAGGTGAGCGGTGGGCAGGCGAGGGAAGTTTCATTTGCGGACACTCCCAGGCGCTAGCATCACTGCCTTAGCTCCACCTCAGATTATCAGGCATTAGATTCTCATAGGAGCACAGGTCCCTGGTGCCAAAAAGGTTGGGGACCACTGCCATGGGAAAAGAATGTAGAAATAAGTATAAAGTCATAGATAGTAAAGTCAGGGACTGCTTTGGAGATGCAGTTATCCTGCCCTTTTTCCTCTCTTGTGTGTGCACATACCTTCATAGCTGATAAAATAGTGTTCAGAGAGAACATAAGACTTGTATGCGATCATAAAATTTAATTAGTAGCAGAACCAGTACCAGAGTCTAAGAGGCTTGGCTCTATCTTGGTGTTTTTTGGTATCCCATACTTGTTACCAGACTTGAGACTTCGGTGGTTAGTGTAGATGTGTCTAAAAGCCTTTTTCGTGTGTGTGCATGTGTGCCTATTCAGCAACTTTTTCTTTTTTTCTTTTTGAAGATGATATCTTTTCCTCTGGTGTCCAAGCTAAGACAACGAAACCAAAAAGCCGATCTTCACAGGCAGCACCTGAACCAAGATCTGAACAGAAGGTTGCCAACATATTTGATGATCCTCTGAATGCCTTTGCAGGCCAGTAGAGCCTACAGGGTATCACATCTCAATCTCTAGCTACATCCTTGAGTTAATGATACTGTCTTATATGCTCATTATCCTAACTGAATTATAAAAAGCAAATACTGAAACAGCATGCTCACCTCTTACCAAATGCACCTAATCATGCTTAAAACAGCAAGCAAAAATAAACATTTCACAGTATTTTGTTTTGTTTTTTGAAACTCTATTTTGATTTAATTCATCTTGCTAGAGCCACAGTATGATTTAGAGCTTATTAGAGAAGAAACCTATTGATGCATTTCATGGGTAGGCAAGGAATCCTAGAGGTAGCAAGTGCCAGATAGACGACCAGGGGTCTTCCTTACATGGACGGGAGCCCTGTCTTCATCACAGTCTGGGTAGGTGATAGAGGAAGAGGATGAGGGATTATCTACTTCATGAGTCTTTGCAATAGGAGAGAAGGTTTCTCTGATACCACTGAATTCTGAAAATGCCCCTTCAGACCCACTAAGGCAAAGTTTGACAAACTATGGCCCTCCCTCTGGTCTTTTTTTTTTTATTTTAATAAAGTTTTATTGGAACACAACCATACCTATTTTAATATTATCTGTGGCTATTTTCATCCTACATATAATACGAGAGTTAAGTAGTTGTGACAGCGACTGGATGGCCCATAAAGCCTAAGTTATTTTCTTTACAGAAAGTTTGCTGATCCTTGCTCTAAGGCATTCATTTCCATTCCTTGGATCTTTGCATTATTTTGTGAAAGAGGTGGAATGAACCCAGTGGTAGGGAGAAGATGGAAATGTCAGCCTCTAGAACAGCACTGTTCCTTAGAGCTTTGCACTTATGGAAATGTTCTGTAACTGTTGTCCAATGTGGTATCCACTAGCCACATGGATGGCTGACCCTCCTTCTAGTCTATTTTCCTGTGCTGTGCCATGCCATCTCAGTGCTGAGTAGTCAATCTGTAACCATGGCACAATCTTGTAGGTAGGCCTGTTTGGCTTCACCAATCCTGAAGCCACTACTTCCTTGGACACTTTTAAGATCAAACTGGGAACTGCTCATATTCAAAGATTTTGTACAGCTCCCACAGACCAGCTGTTTACCCTGCTCTGCTTTGAGAGTGACCCTACACAGGAGACCGTGCATACTAGTTGCCTGCCCTTTTCCCTGTCCCTTTTGTGCATCTACCTTCTCTCCCTTAGTTTACTTAGGTACAGTTTCCTGCTGAGTCTGAGCTTACTGTGGTGTCTGACTCAAAAAGCATTGGCTAAACATATTTTTCTTCTGGAGTTATTGAACCTACTGATTTATCATTGGGATTGATTCCAGGGAATTCAGGAGAGTTAGAAATATATGGAATTAGAAAATATGCAAATTGCTATTTTGAGAGGTTTGAAAGGGGGAGGGAACTTATTAGCCATGCGGTAGGCACATTTCATGTTATTTTTTATTCAGTCTCCATTACCTCTACCAGATAGGTAATGCCCTCATTTTACAGAAAAGGCTAAAATCTGAAAGCAGAGTAGAATAGTGGAACAGGTTGGATTTTGATTCTGAGACCTAGATTTAAATCTTGTTCTACTTAGGCAAATTGTTTTCCTTCTTAGTTTTTATTTGTTCCTTTGTCAAGTAGAAGTTTCAGTACCAACCTTGCAGGATTAATGAGGGGAGAGAAAATGCTAAACTCAGGAAGGGAGATCTGTTCAAGGGAGGCTGGCCCAAGACACAAAAGCGCACAGGCTCTTCAGGCCATCTATTGGCCTGCCTGAAACCTTCCTTACCCTAGCACATGGGGTACCTCTAAGGGCGCCTTAGGTTAGGTTGCTTGCAGGGAAGGTGCTGTCCACACACTCGTCAGGCCAGCGGCTAACCCGGCGGTTCGCCGCAGCCTGTGCGATTGGTCTCTAGTCCGCCCACTTGGGCCCTAGTCAGGTGTCCACTCATAAATAAAGGATCAACATCCGGGCAACTCCTAACTGACAGCAACCACCAAACGCAGAAAAAGCCCCGGGTTCCCAGCAACCGCCGGCGCCGACGGCCACGCCTGATTGGAGGGCAGCATGAACTGCAGAGAGCGATTGGCGCGCCGTGTCACAAAGGGGCGGGGCGCGGCCGCGGAGCGTTGCTCGCCAGTGCCGGCTGCAGCGTCCCTCGCGGGGCCGCGCCTCTACGTAGGCCTGCGGGCCGGCGAGTGAGCGAGCGGACCAGACAGCCAGTGAGAGCGAGCAGGCCAGATGGGGAGGGCGCCCGGGACTGCGGGCCGCTAAGCGGGGCCACGTTGCCATCGCGGGCCAGAGAGGAGCGCAGGCCTCTGGGCGCCGGGCAACCGGACCGCGCCCCCTCCTCCGCCTCTTGCTGCGCTTGCTGTTGTAGCTCCGAGACCGCCGTGGCGGGCGGTCTTCGCCGAAGACTCAGCCTCCACTTTTATCGCCCCCCCGCGAGCGCGACGCGGGGCGTCCAGACTCGGCAGACGGGAGCTGCTCTCTGAGTCGCGAATTCTGACGTGGACCCTGATTGCTGTCCTCCAGATCAGGCCCCTGTGTATGCGGAGCTGGAATTTCTCTTGGAGGAGCACGGGCTGCGCAGGTGACTCAGTGGTCTTCGGGTATCTGTACATTGATGGCTCGAGTAGACGTTGGCTTTGAAGGATTTTCTAGTCCCGCTAGAAAATTCATTCCAGGCTAGAGTTTAGGATACATTTGCATGGTGTGATATAATTTCTGTAGCTTGTATTTAAAACTTAGAGGTATTTTCACACATTAGTAAAAGCAGCCTATTAATAGTCACTATTTTTAATGGCTACATATCTTTCTGGATCTCTTTATGTTAGGGGAAAAGTTTAAAAGATAACTGCTCTTATGTGGCTGATATTCTTTAGAACGGAGAATAATAAACTGATCCCAAGTTACAGAAATTACGAATTTAGCCTTATTATCACCTGCCTTTAATTTCTCTTTCATCTTTGGCGGTTGTTTTTTAGAACTCTTTCAGAAGAAATGAAAGAAGTGTTTTGGGAATTGATTTAGAAATAATTTTTGACGCCGTGACTCTTAATAGCTAAGTATGTTTTTAAAATTTCTGGTAAAAATTTTGAAATTACTTTTTTTCTGTCTTCCTTTCCTTTTCCTCTTCTGTTTTTTTATCTGTTCTTGTTCTTGCATCCATTTCCCATCCTGTCTTTGAAACTTCATTGTTCCTCTCTTTCCAACATCATAATACGCTCAGTCAAGCATGACCACACAACACTTAGAAACTGTCTATGGACCCTGCTTTTAATACTGGCTAGATATTTGGCCTTCTGAGCTTGTTTGCTCCTCTGCCATCATTTAGTCTTCCAGTCAAGTTTAACAAGATTTAATGGCCTCATTTCGTTGTAATTTCTACAGCTAGGGAGAAGTATATTTTCTTGAGGCATACATTTCGGTTTTGAATTTGGTTACCAACCTTACTGCTTCTTGGATATTGGCAATTACTCCACTGATTAGGCTAAACGTATGGTGGGTGTTCCAGCCGGACAACTAAGTGCTGTACTAGGTTGCTGTTTTTCTTTCAGCCAATAGTTACTTTACCCGTTATTGTTATAGATGAAGGACTTCCAAATCTGTCTTTCTGTAACCTTCCATCCCCAACTCGTTTATTCAGGGTATTGCTGTGGAAGAGTATTGTGATGTGCTCCTTATATCTTCTGTCTCTAAATTCTTTGGTCAGGCATTGGTCTCCTATGTCTTTATTTCTGTAACGTATTTCAACATTCCTGATCCCTGACTTCTGTTGCTAGAGCTGCTGCTATGTAGGTAGGAGCACTGTTGGCTTTGGGGGAACAGATCTGATAATTCTGTAATCATTCTTATTTGATATAACATGATAAGCATGTTCTTAAAAATCCACATGTTATCAAAAATTATATTGTAAAAGCAGTTGTTTCAGTGAGAGGGAAAAAGGGATCAGGGGTTAGCTTCATACAAAGTCGTTTATCCTCCAGGCATTTCAATGTATTAAAGATACAAAGAACAAAACCTGAGCCATACAGCCATTTATTTGGCTTTTGTTTGAAAGCAATGGCCTTTTACTACTATTACCAGCAGTTTATTAGCACAGTTCTTTGTGTTATTATATTTATTACTCTATTTTGATAAACAGTATGATAGCACTCGAAGTAGCTGTGCTGCCTGCAACAACTTTTCTGTGATGCCATCTTTCTAGGACCATTAGCAGTTTGCACAATACAATTTAGGTTCCTTGATTAATTATACTTCTGATTGTATTATAAAAATCCACACTATAGCAGAAATGTCTGTATGTGCATGTATATAATGAGTTGGGTTAACTTCGGTGGACTTAGTTTGGAGTGAATCGTAACATGATACCAATGGGAAACCAAATATTCCTCTAGACAAACTTTTGGATAATCAAATCTTCCTTCATCTCTAAAACAGGGATGATACTTTATTTACATCACAGGTTTGTTCTAAGAATCAATTGAGAAACTGAATATTTATGTACTCTTTTATTGAACAAACCTTCAGTGAGCACCAGTATGTACAAAACACTGTGCGAAGTGATAGGATGGTAAATCAGTTGTGATCTTTCCCTTAAGTAGCTTACAGCTTAGGTCCTCAACCCCTGGACCGTGGACCAGTACCAGTTTGTTCCGCGGGCAAGCGAGGGAAACTTCATCTGTATTTGCAGCTGGTCCCCAGCGCTAGTATCACTGCCTCAGCTCTACCTCAGATCATAAGGCATTAGATTTTCATAGGAGCACCGATCCCTGGTTAGGGACTGCTTGCTTACAAATTAGTCGAGTAAGAAATCCATGTAAAAAATGAAATTGATTATATAATGGGTTCAATATGTGATGGAGATAAAAGTTCAAAGCAAAGTAACCATAAAAGGCTTTGTGGAATAGTTGCTAATGAGCTGAATGTTGAAAGATGATTAAGGGCTTAAGTGCTTGTCAGGTAGCCAGGTGTGGTGTTGGCAATGAGTAGAACAAAGCACAAGGAACAATGTAGAGGCTGATGATGTATTCCAAAATTGCAGGTGCAGATATTTAGAGAACAGAGGTACCAGTGGTGTTGCAGAGTGGAATGAGGTACATGTATAAATAAAGGGCTGGAAGGTGAGATGCATGATCGTAGGACCCTTTCTAAGGAGTTTGAATTGTATTCTATAGATAGTGAGAAGCCACTGTAGGGCCTTGAGTTAAGAAATAGCATGATTGGTTATATATTTTAAAAAGATAGTTGTACTCCACAACATAAGTCATCAGGGAAGTACAAATCAAGTGAAATACCACTACATACCTATTGGCATGCCCCAAATCCTGAATGCTGATATCATCAAATGCTGGCAACGGTGTGGTGCAATAGAACTCCTATTCATTGCTGGTGGGAATGCAAAATGGTACAGCCACTTTGGAAAACACTGTGGCAGTTATTACAAAACTAAACATACTCTAACCACAAGATCCAGCAGTTGTGCTCATTGGTATATTTACCCAAACACACACAATGCCACACAATAATAATACACACACACACTAATACACATTAATACTACACACACACAAAGATACAATTAAGAAATGGGCAAAGGACCTGAACAGACATTTTACCAAAGAGGATATACAGAAGGCCAATAGACATATGAAAAAATGCTCAACATCACTAATCATCAGGGAAATGCAAATTAAAACCATAAGATCACCTCACAGCTGTCAGAATGGCTATCATCAATAAAGCAGTAAGTAACCAATGTTGGAGAGGATGTAGAGAAAAGAGAGACTTTGTACATTGTTGGTAGGATTGTAAATTAGTACAGCTCCTATGAAAACAGTATGGAAATTCTTCAAAAAATTAAAAGTAGAGCTGTTATATGATTTAGCAATTCCACTTCTGGGTATTTATCCAAAGAATACAAAAGTACTAATTCAAAAAGATATATGCACCCCTATGTTCACTGCAGCATTACTAGTAATAACCAAGATAATGGAAGCAACCTAGATGTCCATCAATAGATGTCCAATAAAGAAAATGTGACTGACAGACACACACAGGAATATTATTCAGTGATAAAAATGAATGAAATGTTGCTATTTGCAGCAACATGGATAGACGTAGAGGGTACTGTACTGAGTGGAGTAAGTCAGACAGAGACAGACAAATGCCACATGATTTCACTTACATGTGAAATCTAAAGAACAGAATAAATGAATAGACAAAACAAAAAAACTCATAGATACAGAGAACATTTTGATGGTTGCCAGAGGGTAGGGGGCAGGGAGGTGGGTGAAAAAGGAGAAGCAATTAAGAAGTACAAATTAGTAGCTACAAAATAGTCATGAGATTGTAAAGTATAGCATAGTCAATAATGTAATTATTGGGTACTAGATTTATCAGGGTGAATATAGTCAATCATGTAAATATTGGGTACTAGATTTATCAGGGTGATCACTTCATAAGTTATGTAAATAACTCGTACACCTAAAAGTAATATTGTATTATATTTAATGCCAACTGTAATTGAAAAATGTTATTTAAAAAAATCCAAAAAAATCTAGCAATATATATAAAGTCTTATATACCGTATACAAATGGTTTGTTCAATGTACAAAAATCAGTTAATGTAATACAATATATTAATAGTATAAGAGACAAAATCCACATGATTATCTCAATAGACTAGTAGAAAGAAAAGCATTTGATAAATTCCAGCACTGTTTGTGATTCAAAAAACAAACACCTAAACAAAGTAGGAATATCAGGTTGTCTTCAACCTGATAAAAATTATGAAAACCCCACAGCTAAAATTATACCTTATGATGAAAGGTTTAATGCTTTCCAACAACAGTCAGGAATAAAACAAAAGTGTCTGTTTTCACTACTTCTATTCAACCTTATATTGGAGATTCTAGGCAGGGCAGTTAGGTAAGAAAAGGAAATAGCGAGCCTCCAGATTGGAAAAGAAGAAGTAGCAATATCTATTTGCAGATCATATGATCTTGAATATAGAAAATTCCAAGGAGTCCACAAATAATCTTCTAGAACAATAAATATGTTCAAGATTGTAGTATACAAGATCGATATATTAAAATCAATTGTATTTCTATACAGTAGCAGTGGTCGATATGAAAATGAAATTATGGTAATAATTTCATTTTAATGACATCAAAAAATAAAATTCATAGGAATACATTTTTTTAAATGCAAAATTTGTACTACTTTAAAAACATAAAACATTTTTGAAAGCCTTTAAAGAAGTTATAAATAAACTGAAAGACAACACATGTTTATGGGTTAGAAGACTTAATATTGTCAATTAGAAGATTCAACACAATCCTTATCAAAACCCCAACTGGTATCTTTGCAAAATATATAAGTTGATCCAAAATTTCTATGGAAATTCAAAGGACCCAGAATAGCCAACAATCTTGAAAGAAAAAATTAGAGGACTCACACTTCCTGATTTCAGAACTTACTACGAAGCTAAAAAGACAGCAGAACTGGTATAAGTATAGAACTATATATAGTTCAATGGTTAGACTTGAGGGACCAGAAGTTAACTCTCGCATTTATGGCCAGTTGGTTTTCAACTAGGGTGCCAAGACAATTCTGTAGAGATAGAATAGTTTTTCCAAAAAATGGTGCTGGGACAACTAGTTATTTACTTGCAAAAGAATAAAGCTGGACCCTTATTTCACACCATCCACAAAAATAAATTCGAAATGGACTATAGACCTAAATATAAGGTCTAAAATGATACAATTTGTAGAAAACTATGTACATGTACAGTTGACCTTTCAACAACACAGGCTCAGTGTGCCAACCCTGCTCGCAGCTAAAAATCCATGTATAACTTTTGACTCCCCAAAAACTTAACTGCTGTCTACCGGAAGCCTTACCAATAACATAATCAGTTGATTAACACCAATTTTGCATGTCATATGTATTATATACTGTTATTTTTACAATAAAGTAAGCCACAGAAAAGAAAATATTAAGAAAATCATAAGGTCTACGGCCATGCCGCCCTGAACAAGCCCGATCCCATCTGATCTCGGAAGCTAAGCAGGGTCAGGCCTGGTTAGTACTTGGATAGGAGACTACCGAGGAAGACCAGGTGCTGCAGGCCTAAAAAATAAGGGATTGTAAGCTGACAAGGTCCTTGCAATCTATGAGGTCAATCAAGGGTTTTCTCGCCTAAAAAAAAAAAGAAAGAAAATAATAAGGAAGAGAAAATACATTTTAAGTACTGCAGTGTATTCATCAATACTGTAAGTTTACACCCTCTTTATAAGATTATGTTTGTCAGTATCTATGTCAGTATTATCTCTTAAGATACAAACACTGTAGGTGTTATACATATTACTAACACTATACATCAAAAATGAAAAGATAATGTGAAAAAATATTTATTTACAGATATAACCTTTCATACATTGACAAGAAGTAGCAATATAATTGCTTCATGGTAACCTATCCTATACACTAATAAAGGAATCAGTACAAAATTTTTTATGGCATATGGTATTAGAGTCATATTCACAAGACAGTATTGGAAACATTGTTACATTTTTTTCAGAAAGCACTTACCTGTGATGATAGGCTGATATGCAGTTTCTCCAATTATGAGAGAGAGAGGCATACTGTACAGTAATGCAGTTCTTTGAAAGCACAGTTATAAAACAGTAAGAAAACTAACACATTATTAATTTTTTATTAAATATCAGTCACCTCAAGCCTATGTAAAGATAGGCTATCCACTCCATACAAGTTTGCACACAATGTTCTACACGATGAATACTTAGTAATTATGATGATGACACAAAAATGTCATGTAGTTCTTGCCATACAGTTACTAAATTTTCACACAAAGAAATTCACACACATGCACAACAGATAAGCTTATTAACTGTATGGCATGATTCTTTACTATTCACTAGGTGGAAGTGGATCATTATTGTCTTCATCCTAGTCTTCACATGTCGTAGGCTGAGGAGGAGGAGGGGGAGAAGTTGGTCTTGCTGTCTCAGGTGTCAGAGGCAGAAGAGGAGGAGATGGAAGGAGAGGCAGGCATACTGTAACTTTACAGAAATATAATTCTTGCCTGACTTCTCTTTTCATTTCTCTAAAAATGTTTTTATACACTTCCAGTCCTTTCACTGTTGGCTTTAGTATCACTTCCTGTATAAGAGAAGGGTCAAAAGAAGTCAAAAGCAGTCTTGAATAATCGGAACCCTTATATCAGATTGCCTAATATCAATTTGTTTTTTGGCACTGCTTCTTTTACATCTTCATGCAGCATTGGTTTAAAAGCACTCATTTACATCAAATTGTCTTCTCAATTCATCTGATGTGGTGTCTATTAGCTCTTGAATTTCTCCAAGATCCATATCTTGAATCCCTTCACCCGCATTCCCCACCTTTTTTGGGGGCCATATCCATAACCTCTTTTATTATTTCCCTGACTGGCTCTATTGTAAATACACAACAGCTGGACAGTTTTCTCCAGCAGGAATTTATTGTTTTGGGCTTGTTGGCTCTTACAGCTCTTTCTATAACAACGATGGCATCTTCAATGGTATAATCCTTCCAGACTTTCATGATATTCTCTCCTTTGAGGTGCTCTTCCATAGCATTGACAATCCTTTCCATAGAGCACTGTGTGAAATTAGCCTTAAAGGTCCTTATAACTCCCCTGATCTAGAGAGTGTAGTAGAGATATTGAGTTTCAGGATAAGTAGACTGCTTTGATGCCTTCAGTGTTGAACCCATGGGGTTCTGGGTGGCCGGGAGCATTGTCCAATATCAAGATAACTTTAAAAGGCAGTTCCTTACTGGCAGGGTACTTCCTGACTTCAAGGACAAAGCATTGATGGAACCAATCCAGAAAAAGTGTTCTTGTTGTCCAGGCCATCTTGTACAACCAATACTGGCAGCTGGTGTTTATCTTTTCCCTTCAAGGCTCAGGGGTTAGCTTAGCAGCTTTATGGATAAGGGCAGTCCTGATCATAAGTCAAACTGTATTTGCACAGAACATTAGAGTTAGCCTGTCCCTTCCTTTGTTGCATTTTTCCTTTCCAGAACAGGGCACTTTTATCTGCATTAAAAACCTGAGAGGCAGATATCATTTCTCCTCAGTGATTTTCTTAATAGTGCCTGAGAACTGGTCTGCTGCTTCTTGGTCAGAAGCTGCTTCTCCTTGTATTTTGACATTTTCTAAGCCAAACCTCTTTCGAAAATTATCAAACGATCATTTACTGCCATTAAATTCTTCAGCTTTAGATCCTTTAAGTTATAGCCAAATA
This sequence comes from Pteropus medius, assembly GCF_902729225.1. Classification (NCBI taxonomy): domain Eukaryota; kingdom Metazoa; phylum Chordata; class Mammalia; order Chiroptera; family Pteropodidae; genus Pteropus; species Pteropus medius. The sequence goes on from NW_024344378.1 coordinate 60,332,056, forward strand.
ATGGCTTTGCTTTTTCTTAAATCATATAGAGTCTATAGGTATACCTTTCTTATATCAATCTTGCACTCACGTTAGAACTGCATTTTCAACACAAGTTAAAAAGGTATATTTTGCAAGGTTTTCATGCCTGCTGTTGATGTTGCAGCAATGGGTTCACAAATTTCCTTTTTTTTTCTTTTTTTTTTTAAACGATGGTTCTTATGCTGGATTCTTTTATCTTGAAATGGTGGGCAACTGCAGCTGCAAACCTTGCTCTATAGTACATATCAAGCAATTCAACTTTTTCTTCTAATGTCATAACTTTTCTCTGCTTTTTGGTAGGACTTATAGCATCACTAGTAGCACTTTTTATGGGTCCAATGGTATCATTCAAGATTTACGGTATTACACTAAACGCAGTGAAAAATACGTGAAAACCTTGAGAGATCACTTTTTACTGCAATACAGTTCTACTGGAGGGATGAACTGCTTACGTGGAGGTGATTAGCATCACATAGTTTTTCAAGTAGATTCTTGCAATACTTGCTCACCGCAATAGCAATAGGAGATGACTATAGAATTATTACATTAGTACAGTATATACAACAGTTAATTTTTATGCAGTTATGATTTAATATGACATTTGTTTACATTCCTCTCAACTGGCGTGATTATGTGCTTAAGTTTTGTTAAATTTTAACTCTTTAGAATAGATTTGTGTATATTTTGTGGTAGTAAATGATAAAACAAACTAGTACCTACATAAATTTTTTGTATATATGACGTACCTAACTTTTTCTTAATTTTTCAATATTTCTAGGCTTCACGGTTTGTCTGTGTTTTCAGATTGGCACTAATCTCTAAAAATGTTTTAAATATATTTATTGAAAAAGATCTGCATATAGGTGGACCTGCACAGTTTAAATCTGTGTTGTTCAAAGATCAGCTGTAAATCTTTATTGTCTTGAATTAGGCAAAGCTTTTAAAATATGACACAAAAAGCACAGCAACAACAGAAAAATAGCCAAATTGGACTTCATGAAAGTTTGAAACTTTTGTACTTCAAAGAACACCATTAAGAAAGTTAAAAAGACAACCCTTAAAACTGGAGAAAATATTTGCAACTCGTGTTTATGTTAAGAGGCTTGTATCTAGAAAACTTAAAAAATCCTTACAACTCAATAATAAAAAGACAACCCAATTGAAAATGGACAGAGGATCTGAATAGACTTTCTGAAGAGATATTTCTGTAAAGAAGGTATACAAACGGCAATAAGCACAGAAGATGCTCAGTACCATTGTCATTAGAGAAAGGCAAGTCACAATCACAATGAGACAATACTTCACACCAGTAGGATGACTTTAATCAAAAAGACAATGAAGAGTATTGACAAGAACACGGAGAAATTAGTACCCTAATCCATTCCTGGTGGGAATTTAAAATGGTTCAGATGTCTTTTGAAAACAGTTTGGTAGTTCCACAAATTGCTAAATGTGGAGCTATCACATACACAGTAATTCCACTCCTAGATATATGTGGGGAGAAAAGAAAACATGTCCACACAAAAACTCAAATGTTCTCATAGCATTATTCATAATAGCCAAAAATTGGAAACAATTCAAAATGCCCATCAACTGATGACTGAATAAACATTTATTTAGCCATTAACAAAGAATAAAGTACTGATACATCCTAGAACATGGATGAACTTTTGAAAACATGCTAAATATTTCACAAAATATTATATATTATGATTCTATTTATAGCGGAAGGTCCAGAATAGGCAAAATTATAGAGATAGAAAGTAGATTAGTGATTGCCTAGGGCTGAAAGGGAAAGGGAGAATTTGGGAGTGATGTCTGAAGAGTGTAGCATTCCTTTTTGAGGTGGTGAAAATGTTCTAAAAATGATTCTGATGGTTGTACAAATCTTAAACATACTAAGAACAAGTAAATTTTAGAGTGTAAATGGGTGAATTCTGTGGTATGTAAATTATATTAGATAAAGCTATTAAGATTTACTTACCTCTCCAGAAAGATGTGTATCATCTGTCGTCTAGTTTAAGGTCAAGACCCAACCCCCTTTACAAAGTTTTCACTGATTAATAGCAATTTATCAATTTAATTATTCCTATTCTTCTAATTATACACTTGTAATTTATCTTAGTACTTCTGTCAGTTGTGTTTGCCTCTCAGATTTATTAGTCATTGTATGTTTGTGTATGGAGGTTATGAGTAATGTCTGTTACCAGCATTAACCATCTCAGTGCTATACTGATGGATAACCTCTGGAAACTCAAATGCTCATTGATTATTTAGTGGGTCCTATTTTTAAGGAATCTATTAAAATGGTTGGTATTCCTTCTATTCAGTGTGGTTCAAATGTATAGTGGCTATAAATTATACTTTATTTGGTTAGAAAACATAACTTAGGTGTTTTAGAAAAGGATATACGTAAATTTTTCAAAGTCTTGCAAATACATACTTATTGAGTTCGTTGGTTTAAATATCATTAACAAGAAAAATAATTGTTGAGCATGTACTGATATAAAGAACAGTGCTGAGCTCTAGTAAGATACAGAAAATTATTGCAAATACACCTGGTTTTTAATAATCTTACAGTCTAATTGGGGGATGGGAGTGATTTCAGAGACAAATGTGAAAAGTTCGGAATTAGCATAGTAAGCACTAAAATGAATCCTGGGGCTGTCTAGAAGATTAATAATGGCCAGAGTTGTTCAGAAAATGTTTATGGAGGAATGAGATTTTCAAATAGGCTTATTAAAATAACTATTCTTGTTTTTTAGGTACAAAACTCAAAACATGAACAACAATATATATTACCAGTGTTCAAAGCTGATTTGGCTAGAACTGGAATACAGTTGCCTACAACATATTCCAGAGGAATTAGAAAAGTCAAAGTAATGGATAACAGAAAAGATCCTCCATTCTTCAATGAAGATAACGTGGGACCATTTTATTACAAACTTCCTTTTTATGATACCATGGAGCTCTTCATTGAAACATTGACTGGAACATGTTTTGAGCTGAGAGTTTCACCCTTTGAAGCTGTAATTTCTGTGAAAGCAAAAATTCAAAGATTGGAAGGTACTAGTCTTTCTTTACTTTTAGGATATGAGGATTAAATTTGTTTATCAAGAGTATACAAATAACTTAAATTTTTCTTATGGAGAAAATGTCAAACACACATGGAATTTTAAAGTCTAGGATAATGGGCCGCCATATACCTCTTACTCAGCTTCAACAGTTATCAATTCATTAACTAACTTATTACCATTCCTGGATTTCTCCCACCCTAGTCCCCTTGTACCAGATTCTTTTTTTTTTCAAACATTTTATTTTATTATTAGTTTCAAGTATACAGTACATTGGTTAGATATTTGTACAGCTTATGAAACGATCCCCCCAATTACTGTTACCCCTCTGGCTCTACACATAGCCATTATACTACTCTGACCATGTTCCCTCTGCCGTGTTCCCCATCCCCGTGACGATCTCTCAACTACTAATTTGTACTGCTTTAACCCTTCACCCTCTTCTCCCAGTTTCCTAACTCCCCTCCCCTCTGGCAGTCACCAGATTGTTCTCTGTATTTCTGAGTCTCTTTTCAATTAATTTCTTCTTTTTGTTCCTTGGGTTCTGAAAGTAAGTAAAATTATATGGTATTTATCTTTTTCTGTCTGACTTAACTTCGCTCAGCGTGATAACTGCTAGGTCCATCCATGTCGTTGTAAATAGTAGGATTTCACTTTTTTATGGCTGAGTAATATTCCATTGTATATATGAACCATAACTTCTTTATCCAGTTGTCTGTTAATGGGCACTTGGTTGTTTCCATATCTTGGCTATTGTGAATTGTGCTACCATGAACATAGGGATGCATAGATCTTTACAAATTAGTGTTTTGGTTTTCTTTGGGTAAATACCCAGAAGTGCAACTGCTAGATCAAAAGGTTGATCCATTTTTAATTTTTTGAGGAACCTCTAGACTATTTTCTATAATGGCTATACCAGTTTGCAATCCCACCAACAGTGTAGAGGGTTCTCTTTTCTCTATGTCCTTACCAACACTTGTTGTTCTTTGATTTATTGATGATAGCCATTCTGAGAGGTGTTAGGTGATATCACATTGTGATTGTAATTTGCATTTCTCTGATGATTAAAGACCTTGAGCATCTTTTCATATGACTATTGCCCATCTGTATTTCCTCTTCAGAGAACTATCTGTTCAGATCTTCTGCCCATTTTAAAATTGGATTGTTTGTTTTTTTGTTGTTGAGTTGTATAAGTTCTTTATATATGTTGGATATTAACCTCTTATCAGATGTATCATTAGCAAACATCTCCCAATCACTTGGTTGTCTTTTTGTTTTGTTAATGGTTCCCTTTGCTGTACAAAAACTTTTTAGTTTTATTAGTCCCATTTATTTATTTTTTCTTTTGTTTTCCTTGCCCAGGGAGATATATCCAAAAAGAAATTACTGTTAGTAATATCAGAGAGTTTACTGCCTATGTTTTCTTCTAGAAGTTTTATGGTTTTGGGTCTTACACTTACATCTTTAATCCATTTTGAATCTATCATTATATATGGTGTAAGAAGGTGGTCCAGTTTCTTTTTTCTTTTTTGCATGTATCTGTCCAATTTCCCAACACCATTTATTGAAGAAAGTGTCTTTATCCCATTGTATAGTCTTACCTCCTTTGTCATATATTAAGTGAGCATATAGGCATGGATTTATTTCTAGGTTCTCTATTCTGTTCCATTGATCAATGTGTCTGTTTTTTATGCCAGTATCATGCAGTTTTGATTACTGTAGCATTGTAGTATAGTTTGATATCAGGTAGTGTGATACCTCCAACTTTGTTCTTCTTTCTCAAGATTGCTGTGGCTATTCGGGGTCTTTTATTGTTCCATGTAAATTTTAGTATTATTTATTCTAGCTCTCTGAAAAATGCCATTGGTATTTTGATAGCGTTTACATTGAATCTATAGATTGCTTTGGGTAGTATGGCCATTTGAATGATGTTGATTCTTCCTACCCATGAGCACGGTATATGCTTCCATTTATTTGTTTCTTCAATTTCTTTTTTCAATGATTTATAATTTTATGAGAACAGGTCCTTTACCTCCTTGGTTAATTTGATTCCCAGGTATTTTATAGTTTTCGATGCAATTGTAAATGGTATTGTTTTCTTAATTTCTCTTTCTGAAAGTTCATCATTGGTGTATAAAAATGCCACTGACTTCTGAATATTTATTTTCTATCCTACTCCTTTACTGAATTCATTGATCAGTTCTAACAGTTTTTTGGTGGAATCTTTAGAGTTATCTATATATAGTATCGTGTCATCGGCAAATAAGTCGAGTTTTACTTCTTTCTTTCCAATTCAGGTACCTTTTATTTCTCTTTCTTGTGTGATTGCTGTGGCTAAGACTTCCAATACAATGTTGAAGAGGAGTGGTGAAAGTGGGCATCCTTGTCTTGTTCTTGATCTTAAGGAAAAGGCTTTCCCCATTGAGTGTGATGTTAGCTGTAGGTTTGTCATATATGGCCTTTATTATGTTGAAGTATGTTCCCTCTAAGCCCACTTGCTGAGATTTTTTATCATAAATAGATGCTGGATTTTGTCAAAAGCTATTTCTGCATCTATTGATATGATCATATGGTTTTTTATCTTTCGTTTTGTTAATGTGGTGTACCACATTAATTGATTTGCAGATATTGTACCAATCTTGCATCCCAGGAATAAATCTAACTTGATCATGGTGTATGATATTTAATATATCACTGAATTCATTTTGCTAATATTTTATTGAGGATTTTTACATCGATATTCATAAGAGATATCAGCCTATAATTTTCTTTTTTTGTAACGTCTTTGTCTGGTTTTACAATCAAGTTGTAACGGTGGCCTTATAAAAGGAGTTAGAGAGCCTTCTCTCTTCTTGAATTTTTTGGAATAGTTTGAGAAGTATAGGTGATAATTCTTCTTTAAATATTTGGTAAAATTCATCTGTGAAGCCATCTGGTCCAGGACTTTTGTTATCTGGGAGGTTTTTGATTACTGATTTTATTTTGTTGGTGGTAATCGATCAATTCATATTTTCTGTTTCTTCTTGACTTAGTCTTGGGAGACTGTATGTTTCTAGGAATGTGTCCATTTCTTCCAGATTGTCCAATTTGTTGGTGTATAATTGCTCATCGTATTTTCTTATGATTCTTTGTATTTCTTTGGGTCAGTAGTTATTTCTCCTCTTTTGTTTCTGATTTTATTTATTTGAGTCCTCTCTCTTTTTTCCTTGATGAGTCTGGTTAAGGGTCTGTGAATTTTCTTTATCCTTTCAAAGAAGCAGCTCTTGATTCCGTTAATCTTTTGTATTATTTTTCTAGACTCTATTTCATTTATTTCCACTCTGATCTTTATTTTCTTCCTTGTATTCACTTTGGGCTTTGTTTGCTGTTCTTTTTCTAGTTATTTTAAGTGTAAGGTTAGATTGTTTATTTGAGCTTTTTCTTGTTTCTTGAGGTAGGCCTATATTGCTATGAATTTCCTTTAGGTCTGCTTTTGCTGTGTCCCATAGATTTTGAGTTATCATGTTTTCATTTTCATTTGTCTCTAGTTATCTTTTGATTTCTTCCTTGATCTCATTGTTAACCTATTCATTGTTTAGTAGCATGTTATTTAGCCTCCATGCATTTGTGTATTTTCCAGCTTTTTCTTGTAGTTGATACTTAGTTTCATTCATTGTGATCAGAGAAGATGGTTGATATGTTTTCAATCTTCTTAAATTTATTGAGACTTGTTTTGTGTCCTGACATGTGGTCTGTCCTGAAAAGTGTTCCATGTGCACTTGAGAAGAATGTGTATTTTTCTGCTTTGGAGTGAAATGCTCTGAAAATATCTATTAAATCCTTCTGGTCTAGTGTGTCTTTTAGTCCCAATTTTTCCGTGTTGATTTTTTGTCGGGAAGACCTGTCCATTGCTGTCAATGCTGTGTTAAATTCTCCTACAATGAGTGTACTACTGTTGATCTCTCCTTTCATGTCAGTCAATAATTGCTTTATGTATGTAGATGCTCTTATGTTGGGTATGTATATATTTACTACGGTTTGTCCTCTTGATATATTGATCCTTTTATCATCATGTAATGCCTTTTTTTTTGTCTCTTATTATAACCTTTGTTTAAAGTCTATTTGTCTGATATAAGTATTGGTGCTCTACCAGATTCTTTTGAAGCAAATTCATGGCATCATGTTAATAGCATGAAATATTTTTAAACAGTTTTAAACAGTGAAATATTTTTAAACTGTTTTTCAACAGTTTATGGTGATACACAAACTCTGTCATAACTATGTTACAGTTACTTTTAATAGGCAATAGTAATTGAGGTCCCTTTGGGAATACTTTTTTTTTAATGTGCAGATTTTCTGAGAACTCTTTTGGGCTTACATTTACATAATTTGAAGTTTCCTAAGTAGAGCAGGGTTAGTCAATATTGTATATTATCCCTTTTGTGGTTTGTATATTTGTGAAAAGTCATAAATTACCTTGTGTAAAATACGTCTTTTTCTTTATACTTTGAAGATTTCTGAAATAAGTGGTATTTGCCATTTACAGTTGTTAAAATGCAGTATTGACTGGAAAATTAAATTGCTTTATATACCACTAAATGGATCTTTACTTTTCGAGCCAGCTGGAACTTGATTGTAAAGGTAGTAACTAGCACTGCCCTCCAGCCCAGTTTAAGTTCAGGATTGTAGAAAGATGAAGAGGTTTGGAATTTTTATCTTTGTTAATCAAGAATCCTGGTAACTGCAGAATTGCTGTTCCTCTAGTAAGTAACTTCTGTCGAAGTTAATGTCCAGCTGAATCCAATGACCACATCAGTACATCCAGTAATGGCACATTAAGCTTTTGTCTTCCCAAATGATTTGGTGAGATGTGGAGTCCAAATATTTTATTTTTGCTTTGTTCGGTTGTTGTTGTTTTTTTATTTATTTATATGATGGTGTAATAATATCTTTTTTATCAGCAAGAAGATAAAAATTCTCTTGTATTCTAAATAATTTCTGTATTTTTTCCTCCTTTCATACATTTTGAATAATCTCTGTACACCAAAAGCACTTTAGAGAACATCCTGTTTAGGTCTCTTAATGTTAGAAGAGTAAACTCAGGCTTAGAGAAGATTAGGGCTCAACCAAGGGAATTATTTAGTTACTGATAGAGTTAGGACCAGAACCAAAATGTAGACTTTTTGTCCTCTGTAGGAGGAGGCATTGTCAGGGTAAAAGCAATGGCTTTGTAGTTATTAGTTGAATCCTAGGTTAGAGAATTATAAAATGAATAAAGTTATTGGGATATTAAATGAGGTAATATGTAAAATGCCTGTTGTCTTAGTCTGCTAGGGCTATCATAACAAAATACCATAGATTGGGTGGTTTAAAGAACAGAAATTTCTTTTCTCACAGTTCTGGAGGCTAGAAGTCTGAGATCTGGACAGCAGTATGGTCAGGTTCTGGTGAGGGCTTTCTTCCTGACCTGTAGACAGCCATCTTCTCAGTGTGTCCTTACATGGCAGAGAGAGATAGAGGAGAGGGGAGACGGGGGACAGGGGAGAGAGAGGGGAAAGAGGGGAAAAGAGAGAAAAGAGAGAAAAAGAACAAATGAGCTCTCTGGTATTTCTTCTTATAAGGGCACTGATCCCACCATGAGGTCCTTACCTTCATGACTTCGTCTAAGTATCTCCCAAAGGCCCACTGGGAGTTAGGGTTTCAAAATATAAATTTTTGGGGACACAGTTCAGTCCATAGCACCTACCACTAGTGGTCAGTAGATTTTAATTCCTGTTCTCATTCTTCATCCTCATACCCTACATCCTTTCCTTTTCTCTTATTCCCAATACTGTCTTATAACTTCATGTAACCCATGGGCAATGACAGTCATTCTGTTCTTCAGCAGGCTTCAGGAGGCTTTCATGAAAAATTATTTAAAATTTTTTTTCTGGGTGACCTTTCTGTTTTCACCAAGGAAGACATTTGGGGCTAACTTGGTGGGTATGACTCTCCGAGACAGAGGAATATGAGGTAGGAAGGATAGAAGGTAGAGGTGACACTGCTTGGTTTAATCCTTTAGGGAAATAGTTGCTCTGACAGATGATTTTTCCTTTTGGGCAGCTTTTGGTAAGTCCAAAACTAGAGCTTAATAGGAGATAGAAGGGTAGATGGAGAAGACTGTGGAGAAAAGTCTGAAGGAGTATGCTGGATGAGGAATGATGATCCTGTAGTGAGAAAGGAGGAGTACCTTCAGGGCCTTGAAGGCACAGGAGCACTGAGGCCAGGCTGCCTGATTTCACATTACTTGCTGAGCAAATTATTTAACCTCTCTTTACCTCAATTGTGCTAATTTTAAATGGGAATAATAATAATACCTATCTCAAAGACTTGTTCTTAGGATAAAATGAGTTAGTAAATGTAAAGCATGTAGCAGAACGTTTGTGTTCTTTATCAGGAGAAAACAGTCTATGTAGATAGTGTAGTGTGTACCCAAGAATATAAGAGCTCTGACCTTGGGGGTAGATGTAATTTAGCTGAGTTTCTAGAGAAGGCAAATTATTTGGAGCTTGTCATTACCTAAAATATAGGTCTGCAAAGGAGAGTACATACTACTCAGAGGATATGAAAAATTACCCAATGGAATTTGGAAAGAAAAAATGTGCCAAGAAATGGAAAGGATTATTGTCATTGGTTCTTTATTGCCATAGGCTGTGGATTCCCTGGACTTGCCATCTAGAGTACTTATAAATTTTGGGTATTAACCTCTTATAGGATGTGTTCTTGGCAAATAGCTTCTTACATTTGATAGGTTGTTTTTTTGTTTTGTTGGTGGTTTCCTTTGCTGTGCAAAACCTTTTTAGTTTGATGTAGTCTCATTTGTGTATTTATTTTCATTTGTTTCCCATGCCTGAGGTGACGTGTCAGAAAACATATTACTAAGAGCAGTGTTAGAGAGTTTACTGCCTATGTTTTCTTCTAGGAGTTTTATGGTTTCAGAGACTTAAATATGAGTATTTAAGTCTCTAATCCATTTTGAGTTTAGTCTTGTTTATGATGTAAGAAGTTGGTCCAGTTTCATATTTTTGCATGTTCTGTCCAGTTTTTTCAGCACTAATTATTGAAGAGACTGTCTTTACCCCACTGTATAGTTTTCCCTCCTTTGTTGTAAATTAATTGACCATAAAGGTGTGGGTTTATTTTTGGGGTCTCTCTTCCATTGATCTACGTGTCTGTTTTCATGACAGTACTGTGCTGTTTTGATTACTATAGCCTTATAGTATAGTTTGAGATCAGGTATTGAGATACCTCCAACTTTGTTCTTTGTCAAGATTGCTACGGCTATTTGGGGTATTCTGTGGCTCCAAATTTTGAAAAAAATTTTTGAGTTCTGTGAAAATGCCTTTGGTATTTTGACAGGGATTGCATTTAGTTTATAGAATGCTTTGGGATATTTCAACAATGTTAATTCTTCTTATCCATGAACATGGTGTATACTTCCATTTATTTGTATCTTTATTTTCTTTAATGTCTACTCATTTTGTGAGTACAAGTCTTTTACCTCTTTGGTTAAATTTATTCCTAGGATTTTTCTTTTATGCAATTGTAAGTGAGAATGTTTTCTTAATATTTATTTCTTATATTTCACTTTTGGTTTATAGAAATGCAACTGATTTCTGAATATTAATTTTGTATCATACTACTTGACTGAATTCACTTATCAATTCTAGTTTTTGGTAGAATCTTTAGGGTTCTCTACATATAGTATTATGTCATCCGCAAATAATGACAGTTTTACATCTTTCTTTCCACTTTGGATGCTATTTATCTGTTTTTCTTATCTGATTGCTGTGGCTAGGACTTCTAATGCTATGTTAAATAGAAATGGTGAAAGTGGACATCCTTGTCTTGTTCTTAATTGTAAAGAAAATGTTTTCAGTTTTTCACCATTGTGGTTGATGTTAACTGTGGGTTTGTCATATGTGGCCTTTGTTATGTTGAGGTATGTTCCCTTAGTTGTCATTGTGTTGAGAATTTTTATCATAAATAGATGTTGGATTTTGTCACATGCTTTTTCTGTATCTACTGATAGGATCATATGATTGTTATCCTTTTTTTTTGTTCATGTAGTGTTTCATGTCAATTGATTTGCAGATATTGAACCAACCTTGCGTTGCAGGAATGAAGCCAACTTGATCAAGTAAAAATATGTGATATAATGTTTTATTTAAGTCCATTGTTTTTTTATTGATTTTCTCTCTGAAAGATCAATCTCTTAATGTCAATGGGATGTTAAAGTTCCCTACTATGTCTGTATTGCTGTCAGTCTCTTTTTATGTCAGTTAATATTTGTTTTATGTATATAAGTGCACCTGTGTTGGATGCATAAATGTTTACAAGGGTTATATCATCCTCTTCTCGGATTGATTCCTTTATCATTATATAATGTTCCTCTTTGTCTCTTATAATAACCTTTGTTTTAAAATCTATTTTGTCTTGATATAAGAATTGCTACTCCAGCTTTTAATTGTTTCTATTTGCATGACCTGCCTTTTTACATCTCTTTATTTTTAGTCTGTGTGTGTATTTTAATCTGAAGTGGGTCTCTTGTAGACCGTATACGTGTGGGTCTTATTTTCTTATCCATTCAGCTACCCTATGTCTTGACTGAAGCATTTAATCCACTTACAGTTAAAGTGATTAATGACAGTTGTGTAGTTAGTATTCTTTTATTATTTGTATTTAAGCTCTTTTTCTTTCTTTTTCTTATTCTTTTTCTTAAAGAAATTCTTTTAATATTTCTCGTGATACTGGTTTGGTGGTGATGATTTCCTTTAACTTTTTCTTGCCTAGTAAGCCCTTTATCTGTCCTGCAATTCTAAATGATAGCTTTGCTGAGTAGAGTAATCTTGGTTGTAGGTCCTTGCTTTTCATCACTTTGACTATTTTGTGCCAATTGCTTTTGGCCTGCAAAGTTTCTGTTGAGAAATCAGCTGATAGTCTTATTTGAGCACTCTTCTAGGTAACTAACTACTTTTCTCTTGTTCCTTTTAAGATTCTCTCTTTGACTTTAACCTTTGGCATTTGAATAATGAATGATGTGTGTCTTGATGTGGGCCTCTTTGGGTTCACCTCATTTGGGACTCTCTGTGCTTCCTGGGCTTGTATGTCTATTTCCGTCACCAGGTTAGGAAAGTTTTTCATCAATATTTCTTGAAATAAGTTTTCAGTTCCTTGCTCTCTCTTCTCTTTCTGGCACACCCCTATGATGTGAATGTTGTTACACTTGATGTTGCAGAGGCCCCTTAAACTATTTTCATTTATTTGGATTCTTTTGTCTTGTTGCTGTTCTGATTAGGTGTTTTCTGCTACCTTATCTTCTAAATCACTGATTTGATCCTCTCCTTAATCTGTTGATTCTCTAATGTATTCTTTAGTTATTGTATTCTTCACTTCTGACTGGTTCTTTATCATATTTTCAATCCCCATTTTTGCCTTCTTTTTGTTAAAGTTCTCACTGAGTTGATCTCTTCTTCCTCTAAGTTTGTTGAGCTTTTTATAACTAGTGTTTTGAACTCTGCATCTGGTAGATTACTTGTCTCCATTTTGGTTAGTCTTCCTGGAGTTTTGTTTTGTTCTTTTATTTAGGACGTTTTATGTGTCCCCATTTTGGCTGCCTTCCTGTGTTTGTTTCTATGGTTGTGAAGATTGGCTGTTGAGGGGCTGACCTTATGGAGCAGGATTCACTTCCACAGGGCTCTGGTTCCTGCCTAGTCTGCTCTTTGTGTGTGTCCTCCTCAGATGCAGGCCCAGGTGGTATTCTAGCTCTAGTTGAAGCTGACCACTGGGCGTGCTAGCCCAAGGGTCTCCTGGGAGTGGCCAACCTGCAGGCCAAGTTCAGCTGCAGCCTGTGTACTCCCTGGGGGCCACCTGGAAAGAGTTACTAAGCAATCCTCAGATTGCTGCCACCCATGCTGGGCTTATAGGTGCCTTGAGATGCGAACCCAGGATCTGATGCAGGCTGCCGCTAGTGCCAGGCTTGGGGCTACTCAGCAAGAGCTATGGGATATGCCGAGGCCAAATGCTGCTTCTTTGGGTTTTATGATCCTTTGAGAGATTTTAGGAAAGTCCACAGCAAGAGCGAAGACGGGCCATTTGTATGGAATAAACTACTAGAGGCAGCTTGGCTGCAGCAGCCTGCATATTGGGAGGGGTGGGATCTCAGAGGCCTGGTTGCAGCATGACCAGTGTTAGCCAGGTTGATGGAGCTCAGATATGGCGGCCACCTGCATCCACCCATCAGAAATGGGAAGGGCTCAACAAAAGAACAATGAACTCCACCAGTATTTTTGTTTGGAATAAAGCCACTCCTCCAGCTCTCACCCTGAAGTCAGACAACTCAATTCCTCCCTGTAGGTCCCCGGTACCTTTCGAGGAGCTGCCCCAGCGCTGGAGCTCAGAGTGAGCAAGTCTGTTACCGAGTAAGTCTGCGTGCGGGCCCCTTAAAAGAAATGTCTGTGATTCCTGCAGCCCTCCGTCTCACTCAGCCATAGTTTCCACTGGTTTTCACAGCCTGAGATTGTGATGACTTCTCTTCCTGTCACTGGAAGCCTGGGCCAGGGAGCCCATTGTGGAGCCGGGATCCCTCGCTCCTCTAGTGGGGAGGCCGCCTCTGCAGCCAAGTTATCCCTCCTGATTCTTGACCACTTGTAGTTGTGGGACTGGCTCATCTCACGTCCCCACCCCTCCTACCAGTCTCAAGGTAGCCTCTTATGTATGTCCCCAGTTGTAGGACTTCTCTTCCGCCAGACTCAGGCAAGTCCCAGTGATGTTTGTTCCATAGTTTTGTTGTAATTTTGATGTTGTCACGAGAGGAGGTGAACACAGCGTCTACTTTCTATGCCATCTTGACTGGAAGCCTGGTCATATACTTTTGAGTTATTTTCTTAATGATTGCCTTATTAAATACTGTTAGCATCTTAATTTATAACAATACAGTCCAGACTTCTACCAACTTAATTTTAATTGTATATAAACTTTGCTGCTTTGTCTTCCCTTTTGTGATGTTGTCACAAATTACACCTTTATACATTTTGTGTTCATCAGCAGTTTTATATTTGTTGCTTTATGTAGTTTCTTTTATCATATTGGAAAAAATAGGATTTTCAAACAAAAATATACTAACACTGTCTTTTATATATACCTATATAATTTTTTTAAAACCAGTATTCTTTATTTCTTTGTGTGGATTCAAGTTAGTCTCATGTCCTTTCATTTTAACCTGAAGGATTAGCATTTGTTGTATGACATATATGCTAATGACGAACTCTCATTTTTTGTTTGTCTGGGATTGTCTTTATTTCTTTCAATTTTTAAAGGATTATAGAATTATTGGTTGTTAATTTCTTTTTTCTTTCAACACTGAATGTTATCTCTCTTCCTTCTGTCTTCCGTGGTTTCTGATTAAAAATCAGCTATTAATCATTATTGAGCACACCTTTTCATGGTAAGTAGCTTCTGTCCTGTTGCTTTTTGGATTCTCACTTTGTCTTTGTTTTTGAGGGTTTAATTATGCTGTATTTCAGTCTCTGTCTCTGAGTTTTTTCAACTTGGATTTCATTGAGATTCTTGGGTGTGTAGATTGTATTTTATTTTTTAATCAAATTTGGGAATTTAGGGGCCATTATTTCTTCAGCTATTCTTTCTGCCTCTTTATCTTTTTGTCTTCTAGTACTCCCATTATGCAGATAGTATGCTTTATGCTGTCCCACAGGTTTCTTAGGTACTGTTGACTTTTCATTATCCTTTTTCCTTTATGTTTCTCAGACTAAGTAGTCAAGTAACCTACATTGAAGTTCACTGCTTCTTTCTTCTACCTGCTCATATATGCTGTTGAGCTCCTGTAGTGATTTTTTTCATTTCAGTTATTATACTTTTCAACTCTATAATATCTATTTAGTTTTATTTTATTATTTCTAGGTCTTTATTGATATAGTCTTTATTTGGTGACATATGGCTTCCTTTCATTCTTTGTCCTTGGTTTCTTTGTAAAATATTTAAAGTAACTGACTTCATGTATTTGTCTAATAAGTCCATTTTTCCCTCACTGAATTAATTTTGCATAATCCGTTCTTTTTAATGTTTATAGCCATGCAGCCTTTGTTCCATTAGCATAGATGTCAGCTGAGTGGACAGAGAATTTTTTTAAATGACTGGAACAAAACGTTCGGCTAGTTTTTGCAGAGGGACTCTGTGTATGTATGTTGGGGTACCCCTTTAACACTTAGCTAGGCAGTTTAAAGCTGTTATAGCCTTCACATCCTGGTTATATAGAGCCTGAAAGTTAGATAGATGTGAAGGCTTATTGCCTTTTCAGCTTTTTGTTGAGCATATGCACACCCTTGGGCATGTGTGTTGCCTTCTAGGTTCCCAGGAGTATGTCTAAGATTTTGAAAGCCACTAATTCCCTATCCTTTCCCTTCTAATATTTCTGATTAATCTAAGTTGTTTTCCCCAACTTGTTTCATTTACTCAGGCAGCAGCAACTAAAACATTTGCTCATAAATGCTTTCAACAAATTCCCCTCTGGAAGTGACTTATAGTGCTCAGTAAGTTCTGAGTGAGGTAAGACAAAACAAACTATTTGAAAAGATCTTCTCGTAAGGTACTAGATAGGTCAAAAGAAATTATTTTAATTTTTTTGTGAATGAGGTCCTTTGTGTTCCCCCTGGTACTGGTGTTGAGAATGAAGCTGTTATTTTCAAGGCTGCTCCTAAGATGGAGAGTAGAGTCTAGAATTAGTGCGAATTAAAATACAACAAAAGCTCATTGTTCTTAACAAGTTTGAGCGTTTTTTATGACTGCTCCCTGTACTGCTATAACTAGTTGGTCAATTTCCAGTGCTTTTTCAGAGTTGATTTTGACAGTTTTGCCATTTTTAGTTTCTTTTACGAGGATATACTTTTGGAATTCCAAGGATTCCAAACTTACTAATAGGAATTATTTTGCTATTTTCCCTGTCATCCTCACCTGCGTATTTTTAGTTATTTTAGCAGAAAGAGCATTCTAACGTGACCTTTTTTTTCCCCTTCAGTACATTAAATGTGTTGCTCTATTGTCTTCTGGAATTGTTTAAGGAACAATTCTGTCATCCTTATTTTATTCCTCTTTATGTAAAATATCTTTATTTTTTTCTGGTTGCTTTTGAGATTTTCTTTTTATCACTCATTGGTTTTGAGCAATATCATTATGTTATATCTTTCTTTAGTTTTCTCAATGTTTCTGTGTCTGGTGTTCATGGAGCCTTTTGAATTTGTGAGTTGTATAGTTTTCTCCAAGTTTTGAAAATTTTAAACCATTATTTTAAAAAACACTTTTTTGTTTTCCCTTCTCTCTTCTCCTTTGTCCTCCTACTCTTCCTCCTCTTCCTCCTCCGCCCTCTTCCTCCTCCTTTTTTAGACTTTTTGCTGATATAATAGTGGGTTGCTTGAAGTTTCCCACAGCTCCTTTTTTTCTGGCACTTTTTGTTATTCCACATTCCATTTTGCTTAGTTTCTCTACTGCTTATGTCTTCAAGTTCACCATTTATTTTTCTCTAAAGCCTGTTCTGTTGTTAATCATATCTAGTGTATTTTTCATCCCAGAATTATAGTTTTTATCTCTAAAGTTTGAATTGAATCTTTTTAGGTCTTCTTTGTCTCTATTTCAGTTTTCGAACATAATGTAACTATAATAACTTTGAAGGTACTTCTCTGATAATTCTAACATCTTTGTCAGTTTTACATGTCTTTGATATTTTTCTGATTAAATATTGTACTTTTTTTTTTTGCTTACTGGAAATCTTTGACCAGATACCTGACATTGTGTATTTTAGTTTTGGGGTGCTGGATATTTTTATATTCTACAAATCTTTTAGAGTTTTACTTTGTGATTTATTTAAATTACTTTGAAACAGTTCAACCCTTTCTGTTCTTGATTTTATAATTTTTTTAAAAAGTGTTACTGGAGCAGTATTCACTGTAGATTTAATCATTCCACATTACCGAGGCAAGATCTTCATGAATATGCTACCGATTGCCAGATAAATTATGAGATTTTTTTTCCAATCCAGTCCTGTGTGAGTGCTGGACAGTGTTCTCTCTCAGATGGTTTCTTCTTGCCCTGAGGTAGTTTCCTTATAAACATATGAATACTTGAATGGTACCGTCTGCACATCTTTTCTCTCTGGCACTCTTTCTGCTCGATGAACTCTATCTGCCTTTCACTTTTCAACTCTCTGAGTCTGCTGATATTCATCTCAATTTCCTCTCTCTACGTGGCTTGGAAGTTCTCTTAGAGCAATAAGATGGGGCAGTCTTAGGGCTCACATGATTCCTTTGCCACCTTTCAGAGGTCACTTTCTTTTTATTGCTCGATGTTCTAGTGTCTCGATAGTCATAGTTTCATGTATTTGTGTCTTTTTCCTTTGATTGTTTCATTCAGGAAGCTACATCTGGCCCCCCTTATTACTCTTTCTTAACTGGAAACAAAAACCTCCACTATGATATTTTTAGAGGAAGCTCTACCTTCACTATGTTTAAAGAGGCATTGTTGGTTTTCATTGCTCTCCTTAGTTTTTCCTCACATTCCTCTGTCAAATTTGGTAGAAAATCTTTATAGATTAGGATCTCAAATTATGTATACTTCTTTTTGTTATTTGAGGTTGGAACTTTTTATATTCACATTTTCAATGATTTTTTAGAGAAGAGAATGGAGTAGAACTCTGCTGCTCTAACAGTTGTGACCTCAGTTACTAGAGCTACTCCCTTTATCTTTTACTCATTCTCATATTATCTTATGAGAATAATGTGTTTTTAACATTTTTTTGAAAGGTTTCTTTTTTTAAGTTAAAGAACTATTTTTCTATTACTTGTATTTGAAAATGTTATTACTTCAACAGCTGGTTCCAGAATTTTTCTTTGAGTGAAAACTTTGGGAAGAATAACTAGAAAAGATACTTGGCATAGAAGGCAAGTCCATCAAAGCCTGAATATTAGAAGAGGACTACAGCCTTCTTTCTCCCCAGTGATATAAAATGATGGGTATGCTCTTTATGGGAAAATGAAATGGGAGTAATTTGCAGGCCTGTTATATGGGATGAGAAAAGTAAAGAACTGAGAGGCTGAAAGGGTAAGGTGGAAAATAGAAGTGACGAGATAGTGTGATGGTGGTTTTATGTGTCAACTTGACTGGGCCATGGGATACCCAGATATTTAGTCAAGCATTATTCTGAGTGTTTTGGTGAGGGTGTTTTTGGATGAGATTAACATTTAAGTTTGGTGGACTTTGAGTAAAGCAGATTGTCCTCCATAATGTGTGGCGGTCTTTTTGTTCTTTTCAGTCTTAATAGCGTTCAGACTTCATCTGCAATATTGCCTACTCCTGGTTCTACAGCAGACTGTCTTCAAATTCAGATTGGAACATTAGCTTTCCTGGGTCTCCACCCTGCTGTCTTTCAGACTGAAACTGTAGCCTCAGCTCTTCTGAGTCTCCAACCTGCCAGCCCATACTGCAGATTTGGGACTTGCATGCCTCTACAATCGCATGAACCAGTTTCTTATCAACTAAGCAATCAATCCCCATGCCTCCCCCCACCCTCTGTCTCTGGCTCCCTCTCCACACACATACTAATTTGTTCTATTTCTTTGTAGAACCCTAACTAATACAGATGGTGTGAACCTGGGGTGTTACATGTATTAATGAAGCAATGGAGAATCACTAGAACAGAATAGCTAAAGGATGTCAGACTCATTAATGTAGGAATTAAAGTCATTCCTACACAGATCTTTAACGCTGTCTTTCATTACTCTCCATTTTAATAATTCTACTTGAGGCACACTTGCCTTTTTGCTTTCTTCAGTAAATCCAGCTTCTTCCTACATACAGATATCTTTATTGTTCCTTTCCCCACTTTATTGAAATTCTCATGTCATTTCCTCGTGGCTTTCTTGACCACTCTTATAAAAACACACCCCACCCTCACCTGTGCCAATCTTTATCTCCTTACTCTGCTATATTGGTTTTCATTTAATTGAGTAACTTGGCATTATATTATAGTTAAGTATATGAAATAATGGATTTATTGACTTATTCTTTTCTGTTTTAAGTAAAATCTAAGTTTCATCAGGACAGGATCTTTTTTCTTATTCGCCAATATATTTTTAGCTTAGAGAATAATGCTTCATATAGGATAGGCATTGAAATATTTGATGAATGAATGATGGAAATCAGAATGTTGTTTAATAGTTCTTAACTATATCTAATTGAAATGTGGTCTTCTGATGTGAATTATTTTCCTATTTGTGACTTTAAAATATGTAATCTTCTCTGTGTACATACCATTTCTTCTCTAGTTCATTCTTAAAATGCTCTTTCTACAATTATTTCTTTTTTGCTTTTTCTGAAGTGACTACAATCCTACATTGTTGGATCTGATTTGCAAATTTTTTTTAGGATATTTCATCTATGTTCATGTGAGATATTGGTCTGTAGTTTTCTTTTATTATAATGCCTTTGGTTTTGATATTAAGGTAATGTTGGCCTCATAGAATGAGTTAGGAAGTAGTCCCTCTGTTTCTTTCTTCTGGAAGCAGTAGTAGAAATTGGTATCATTTGTTTTTTTAATTACTAGTAGAATTCACCAGTAAAATGATCTGGTCCCAGTGCTTTTTGTTTGGGAAGATTATTAATTATTGATTCAATTTTTAAAATAGATAAAAGCCTATCCAGATGGTCTATTTCTTGTGTAAGTTTTGGCAGATTATGTCTTTCAAGGAATTGGTCCATTTCATCTAGGTTATCAAATTTGTGGGCATAGAGTTGTTCATAGAATTCCTTTATTATCCTCAAGCTCAGGGATTCTTTCCTTAGCCCATGTCCAGTCCACTAATAAGCCCATCAAAGGCATTCTTTCTGTTACAGTATTATTGATCTCTCTAGCATTTCCTTTTAATTCTTTCTTCCATCCCTCTGCTTACATTGCCCATCTGTTCTTGCATGGTGTCTCTTTTATCCTTTAAAGCTCTTAGTATATTAATCATAGTTGTTTTACATCACCAGTCTGATAATTCCAATTTCCCTGTCCTATATGAGTGTGCTTCTAAAACTTGCTCTGTCTCTTCAAACAGTGGAGTATTTGTGTTGTGTATTTTTTTTTTTTTGCCTTTTTTGGTATGCCTTGTTATTCTTCCTTGATAGCCAGATATAGTTGGTTAAAGGAACTGCTATTAATAGGCCTTTAGTTATGTGTGGTATGATGTGGAGTAAGGTGAGGGATAGGGGAGCTTTCCACAGTTCTATGATTAAGTCTCAGTCTTCTATTGAACCTGTGCCCCTCAACTGAGAAATGTATGAGTGCTTCTCATCTTCTCCCTAGTCCCCTGCACTCTCCTTTAGGAATGGCTAGAGTGAAGTATAGTTAAATATTTCCCTTCCTCCATATGGAATGCTAGAGCAGGGAAGGCTAGAGTAGACTGGAGATAGGTATTTCCTTTCCCTCAGGTCATTTCGGCTCTAATGAAACCCCAATAGATTAGGCTTCAATAAAATGGTTTTTCCTGAGGGCAGGCCTTGTTAAGAAGAATAAAATGATTTGGCATATTTCAAACTGGTTACTTTCATTCTCCCCTTGCACTAGGGGATTTTCCTCTGATGTTCACTGTGAGAACCTGGTCAAGCTCCTGGAGGTAAAACTCACTAACTGTTGGATCCCCTGGTTTTTAACTTTCATCCTTGTCCACACTGAGCCTGCAGCAGTTCATCAGTCATACTTTAGGTTTTCTTACCCACTGGTTCCTGGCCAAGGTTTCTGGTCTGGTTTGTTGTGATTTTCTGTATTCACTTGTCTCCCTCTCAGATTTGGGGTTTGTAGTTTGCCCCGTGACTTCGTTTCTTTGATGGATCAAGAAGAGTTGTTGAGCTTTTAGTTTGTTCAGCTTTTTACTTGTTAGAATTGAGTGGTGACTTCCAAGCTCCTTACATGCTGGACCAGAAACTTGAAGTCATTATATTTTAACAGGGTCATTCTGGCTATTGTTCTGAGAATAGTAGAGAGAGGAAGGGAAGGCAGAAGCAGAGGCTGCTACAAAAATAGAGGTGAGCAATGGGCTGTTTTGGACTACGAAATGATAACTGGAGAGAGAAATATTTGTATTTGGAAGTTTGGATGGCAGGGAGCCAGCAAAATTTGCTGACAGATTGAAAGTAGAGTGTGAGAAAAAGAGAGGTGTCAGGAGTGACTCCATGGTATTTGACATGAGCAACTTGGATGGATGGAATTGCTGTTAATTGAGATGGATAAGTCTAGAGCAGAAACAGGTTTGGAAGAGTTTAGTTTTAGACATGTTAATTTTAAGATAATTATTCATCATCCAAGGAAATACGTTGAATAGCCTAGGGTTCTGGGAACAGATCCAGGCTAGGGAGAACATTTCGAGAGTCTTCAATATTTAACTGGTAGGATGAGATCTCCAAGAGAATAAGTCTACATTGAAAAAGAGAAGAGATCCAAGGGTACTGCAAAATTAAGAGATCAGAGAGTTGAGGCTGAGCAGCTAAGGAGGTTGAGAGGGAGTGGCCAATGAAGTAATAACAAAGCCAAGAGAATGTTTTATCTTGAGAATAAAATATTTCCAGGAGGAGGGAGTTTTCAGCTGCTTTAGTAAGCTCAGTATGAAGCGAATTGAGAGTTGACTGTTGGAACTTTGATTGTGTGACTAAGTTGGTATCGGCCAGATTTCTATGCTTTAAAGTTACTTTTTAAATCTTTTTAATTAATAAATAACTTATGAGGAGCTCTCGATACTATACAAACATCCTGTTTCTTCTTATCATTTTGGCTAATAATTTTATTATTCATTGATGGCCTTGCCAGGGACAGTTGTTACTGTATGTAGTATTTACTTGCTGTTGCTTTTTCTATTTCCCTTATTCCTTCTTTATGGGCATTCTACTATAAGGAAATGCTGTCCTTTAGCCCTTATGATCTATTTATCTAATTATTTATTTATATCAGCAGGGACTTGTGGATATTTATTTTATTTTGTGGATTTTAATCTATTACTGTTATTTTGTTGCTGAAATTGTATCAAATTTGGCTATCAGTAGTAGCTTCACATTGGTTCATATGTCCTTTTGAAATGTTGCTATCATTTTTTAGGCATATCCTTGCTTTGCGTGACACTACAAGATATTCCAGATTCATTTAGTATTTTACCTGTCTCAGTCCTGGTATCAATCATTTCAGTAAAGTATTTTTATAGGAATTCTAAAATTACTTTCATTGGAATGGTATTTAGAAACCACAATCCAAGTGCTAAGTGTGCTCATCACTCTTGGGGTATCATTACATCTAGGCATTCTTAATGGACAGAGATAGAAAATATGTATATTTACTACTTACATATACACATACTTCTATGTCTATCCAAATTTTATATATTGAAAACCAGGAGTTCATTTAGATACCTCAAATTCCAATTTTCACTGTAGTGTTCATTCTAGCCTTTTTATTCTAGCCTTTTCCTTTTTTTCATTTGTAACCTCTTTTTCTCACACTGAGAAACTCTGTTCACATTATGCAAAGTGTATGTACTTATTTGCTCGAACTTACTATACACAAATTAGTTTAGAATCACTAACCCATGTTTATGTAGGAAACAAATGAACTAACTATAGTATATTTGTGTGCAGTCCTCAGCCTACAGTATACAGTCAGAATACCGCATTTTCTTTATCCATTTATCTCTCAATAAACATTTAGGTTGCTTCCATCTCTTGGCTATTATGGATAATGCTACAGTGAACATGGGTGTGCAGATATCTCTTCCAGATCCTGGTTTCTTTTGATATATACCCAGAAGTGGAATTGCTGGATCATATGGTAATTCTATTTTTAATGTTTTAAGGCGCCTCTGTACTATTTTCCATTGTGGCTGCACAATTTTATATACAAGGATTCTCATTTCTCCACATCTTCACCATCACTTGTGATTTTCTGAGTTTTTTTTTATTTGTTTGTTTTGATAGTGGACATCCTAATAGGTTTGATATCTTTTAGTGGTTTTGATTCACATTTCCATAATGATTAGTGATGTCGACTAACCATTTTCATATGCGTGTTGGCAATCTGTATTTCTTATTTGGAGAATGTCTGTTCAAGCCCTTTGCTCATTTTAAAATCAGATTGTTTGTTGTTGCTGCTGCTGTTGTTGAGTTCAGTCTAATTCTTTTGCTTTATAAGTTAGAGAGAGAGAGAGAGAATAAAAGTTGAGGATTTTACCTTTAACATTGAAATGGAATAATTCTGGGCGAATTTTCCCAGGTACCTAGTAGGTCCTTTCAATGTGCAGATTCAGGTCTTTTCTATTGCTAGAAGCTTCCCAGGATTATAGGGTTTTTTTTTTAAATTTATTTATTTTAATTAGTTTCAAGAATACAGTACATTAGTTAGACATCTATATAGTTCGTAAAATGATCCCTCCCTCCCCTGCCCCTCCACCTTAGCCAGTGTTTTAATGCTGACTGCATTCTCAATGCTGTGCTCCCCAACCCTGTGACCATCCATCAGCTACTAATTTGTACTACTTTAACCCTTCAGCGCATTCTCCCAGCCCCACAAACCCCTCTCTCCTCTGTCTGTCTCCAAATTGTCCACTATATTTGCGAGTCTGTTTTTGATTAGTTTGTTCTTTTTATTCCTTAGATTCTGCAAAAAGTGTTTATCTTTCTCTGTCTGACTTAAATACCTTCTGGGTCCATCAAAGCAATATCTTTTTCCATCCCCTTCCTTTTCATATGTAGGGGTCTTGTTTTCTTATCCTTTCAGCCACTCTGTCTTTTGGTTGGAACACTTAATTCTTTCTCATTAAAGGAATGTAGTTCTTACCATTCTTTATGTTTTTGATATATGTTCTTTCTTCTTGGTGATGATAAATTTCTTTAGCTTATTTTTGTCTTGGAAGCTCTTTATCTGTCCTTCAACTCTAAATGATAGCTCTGCTGGATAAAGTATTCTTGATTGTAGATCCTGGTTCTTCATCCAGTTGAATATTTTTGCCAAGCCCTTCTGTCCTGCATAGTTTCTTTTGAGAAATCAGCTGCCAATCTTATGGGTATCCCCTTATAAGTAACTAACTGCTTTTCTCTTGCTGCTTTTAATATTCTTTCTTTGTATTTAACCTTTGGCATTTGAATTATGATGTGCCATAGTGTGGGACTCTGGATCCCTGATTTTTGGAATTCTGTGAGCTTCTATGAGGTTAGGAAAGTTTTCCATCATTATTTCTTCAAATATCTGTTCAACATCTTGATTTTCTTCAGTTACGCCAATCAGACAGATATTTGGGCCCTTAATAGTGTCCCACATGCTCCTTAAATTATTATTTTAGTCTTGGCATCTTATCTCTTGCCATTCTGATTGTGTGTCCTTGGCTTTCCCGTCCTCTAGATAGGGCATTTGATCCTTTTCTTTATTCATTTTGTTTATTCCTTTATTTCATTTAATATACTTCTCATCTTAGATAATGTGTTCTTCATTTCAGACTGATTCCCTTTTATAATTTCCATTTCCATTTTTATGTTTTTATCTCTTTGTTGAAGTTCTCACTGAATTTATCTACACTTCCCAAAAGTTCATGGAGCATCTTTATAATTAGTGTTTTGAACTCTGCATCTGTTAGATTACTTAACTCCATTATATCTGGATGTCTGTTCCGTTCTCTCGTATATGGTTTCTGCTTCTTTGTCTTCCCATTTTGGCTGTCTTTCCATGTCTGTTTCTGTGTATTAAGCAAAACTCCTAAATCTCCTGTTCTCATTAGTGTGGATTTGTGAAGTAGGTGTCCAGTGGCACAGTCCTGAGAGGGGTTCAGCTGCAGGCCAAATTTAGCCCAAGCCTCAGTCCCTCTGGGACCACCTGTTAAGATTCAGCAAGCAATCCACAGATGTTGTGCTTATTGTTGCCTCAAAAGGCCACACCAGAAACCGAGGCCAGCTGTCTCCAGTGTGTGTGGCTAGGTGATGCTCAGCAAGGAGTACCTGACTCGCCGAGGATACACCTGGATGTGGCTTGGGTGGGGCCTCAAGTTGGGGGAGGTGGGATTTCAGGAAATCCTGTGGACTGAGCGACTTCTGTTATTCAGTTTGATGTCATGGCTATGGCAGCATTGTGTCTGGTGCACTGGTAGTGGGGAGGGCTCAACAAAGAACAGTGGGTACTGTGGCCACTTCTGTACAGAGTGAGTCTCAGCTTATCTCGCCTCAGCCCTCACTCAGACAATGTCTCCTTATAAGTCCCTGGTGCCCCTTGCGCGCAGCCTAATTGGCACTGGTGCTCAGAGTGAGCAAGTCCGTCACTGCGAAAATCCGCTAATGGACGCGGTCCCTTAAGAGCTTCTACCGCTGCTGCTGCCGCTGCAGCCTCTGTCTCAGCCACTCGACCAGGCAGCCCTGTGTCTTCTCCCCTTCCTACCTTCTACTGTTGCAGGGTGATTTCTTGGACGTCTCCCCGGTTGTATGGCTTGTTCATCTAGATCCCAGGCGAGTTTTCCTTGTTGCTGCTCCTTGTTTCTCTCACAACTTTGATTTGGTCGCCAGAGGGATGAACAGAGCCTCTATCTACACCTTTTTTTTCCTCCCAGGATTATAGTTTTAAACATTAGTTCTGTTTCACTGTTTAGATTTTCTTTTTCAAAGACTTTTAATAACATGAATAATATTCCTTCTTAGCCTTTCATTTTTAGTACATTCTCTTGGACCCATTTTTTACTTTTCCTTATGTCATTTTCATTTTCTTCTTTGCTTTTCTGCCTTATCCTTTACTAAATATGTATTTGAGTCTATTATGTATTGATATCTTGTAATTTATTCCTCATTTTTGAGGTAATTTTGTCTTTTTCCTTCATTTCTTTTCTGAGTTTAGTCAGCTTTCTTTTTAATTTGTTCCTGTTATGTGGGGGGTGGTCTTGGACATTTTCTTTTCTTAATTTTTGAATTTCTGGTTCAAAACATTTTTTTCTTATCTTCAAATCTTGAGCAAGTTTGCAGTTTGGCATTACAGTTTTCTGCTTCATCATTATTTTTCTGAGTAAAATTTTACCTTGGTTGACAGGTGTGGAATTTTGTTTTCTGGTTTTTACTATTAACTCTATATGGGTTTGTTAATTTTTCTCTTGATGATTTTTGTGGTATAGGGGTGGTTTACAGATTCTGTTTTATGGTGCGCTCTCAGTCAGTATATCATTGTTCAGATATTTTACCTGTTTTATATTTGTTTTGTGGTGTGGGGGGAGCTGTGAGTCCCCAATTTTGTGATTCTCTTTTTTCTTGCAGGACTCTTAAGTTTTCACCCCTTGCTCTTTTTCCCCTTGACTACTGAATTGCTAAAAAATACTCTTCCTCTTGGTTTTTGCCTCCCACAGAAGCTCCTTCAAATTGTTTGGCTTTAAAGTCCCTTCCTTTTAGTCAGTGCTCTAATCGACTTGAGTGCTTTTTGTAGAATTTTTAGACTTAGAATGGCCTTTTTCTTTGTGATGGTTTTATATCGAGTTTATATACCAGCATTAGCTTCCTTCTCTGTCTTCAAAATTTTTCTCAGTTAGCTCTACAGGGATGAGAGTATGAGGCTTCTTGTACTGGGAATAGGTGATTGCCCCTTTTTATTCTGAGTTATTTTGAATTTTTATTCTCCGGCTTCAAGTTAGGAGGGCCTGCCTGATTTCTGTGTATCATTTCCCTTCTTCTTGTTATGTATGGTTTTGGGAGGAAATATTAGGAGATGGGAGCTGTCTTTAATTATCTGTAAGTCGTATTGATTCTGGTTTATTTCTAAATGCAGATATGAACATGTTCTCAAACATACATATATCTGTGGGAAAATTCTTTAAAAGACAAAAGAAACATGCGTGAGTCATTTATTAGAATTAGGTGAGGTCATGAGGGTTGGGATTGATGAGATTAGTGTTCTTTTTAAGAAGAGATGCCAGAAAGCTCCCCTTCTCTCTCCATTTGCAAAGAACAAGTCATGTAAGTACACAGGAAAATGTTAGCTGCCTATAAACCAACAGAAGAGGCCTTAGAATAAAACCTGCTTTTCTGGAACCTTGATCCTGGACATCCCAGTCTCTAGAACTGAAGAATCTATTCTTAATATTTTGGGTATATTTCCTTTTAAAACTTATATTTGTGTGTTTAATGGCTGGATGGTACTTTAATATATATTTCTGTCATCATTCATTTACTTAGTCTTCAATTAAGAGATATTTTCACCTATCCAGTTTTTCACTATGATAAACGAAACTATGATAACTGATAAATGAGTGTGAGTGTATACACAAGCTTATAATAATAAACACTAGCACATATAGCACTATTACTCTTCTAGTCAACTTGTTTTATAGCGAGAGTAATTAGAGAAGGCAGTATGTGAGATATTTAAAAAAGGTTTTCATCAATATCAGTGTCCATTAAACGTTCTGTTGTTTGGATGATGCTCACTCTCCAGGTAATATAGTCCAAATATTCTTTGGGCATCCAAATGTATAGTTTGCCAGAAAAAAAAAAAGATTAACTGTGGGATCTGCCTTAATGTTCTTTTAGCATCACAGAAATGTAAAGAAACTGCCCTGTAGACTATAATTTTCAGCATTGAAATTTGTTCATAATATACTTTTCCCCCCTAAGATTGAAGTATTCTGCAATTCATGTTTGGGCACTACAAAAATACATGTTAATATACAATAATGAACTATAATCAAATACAAACACTGAAATGGAAGGAATTTTCTAATATATTAATATTTTTATTGGAAATTATATTTTCTACCTGTTCTCAAGGTTATTAACCTTTCCATTCACAAGAAATATAAAAGATGTCATCCATATCACTAAATAAACTCACATATAAACAATCATTATTTCATGTGGACATGTTACTCTGGCAACAGATTTTTAGAATACGGACCCCTAAGGACAGTAAACTAAATGTTCCATTTTTTAAAATATAATTGATATATTAGTTTCAGGTGTACAATATGATGATTTGATATTCTCATGTATTACAAAATGATCTCCATAATAAGTCTAGTTAATATCTCTCAGCATACAGTTATGTTGTTTTTTTCTTGTGACAAAAACTTTTAAGAACTCTTTTAGCAATTTTCAGATATACAACATAGGGTTATTAATTACAGTTTCCATGTTGTACATTATATCTCCATGACTTATTTATTTTATAGCTGGAAGTTTGTACATTTTTAACCCCCTTTATCCATTTTGCCTATCCTCACTCATATGTTCTTTTAACACTGAATATAACTGAATGAAGATTGTACTTTACAGCATTTAAAACTATCTTCTAGGCCTTAAATCTTAAACTCTTCAGGGCTGATTCATAATACTTTGTCTTTTAAAGGGCTCCCTAATATCATACTACTTTGTTTCAAGGCCAGAGAGTTACTGAAACATGTTTTTTCTAAAAGCAGATTAGACTATATCAACTTTTAGCTACGTCTTTTACCTATGATTTGAAGTGTGTTTATTATTATTAGTCTTTTAATTAAATAGCTGTGTATCATCTTTACAATCTTTATAAGATTCTGTTGAATTTTAACCATTTTTATAACCTTTCCCAAAGGTATTCCCGTCTGTCAGCAGCACTTAATTTGGAATAACATGGAACTTGAAGATGATTATTGCTTGAATGATTACAAGTGAGTGTAATTACATATTAGCTGTTTTATAGATGCTCAGTAATACTACCAGTGTTTTTCTTCTGAATCTTTGGATCATGTCTCTTTTCTTGTAAAAGTTCCGATCCCTAGATTTCAGTATAAACCCCAAAATTTATATGTTGGTTCATTACCCCGTACTACTTGATCGTTGTCCTCTTATTCTTTGTTTTACCTTTTTATTATTCATGCCAAACTATTTGTCTCCTGCCATTTCAGATCTTCCTCTTCTGATCTTGCCTTCTTTGCCCCTTGCTTCAAATACTGACCCATTCCCATCTGTCTACATCATTTTCACAAGTATTGGAGATAAGAGAGTATTGCTCTTCATCAAGTCTTTCATTTTTCATTAAGTCCTCCTTCCGTTACTGACACTGAGTGCGCCACTGATGGCAGATATATTTTCTGTTTTTCTTTCTCCCTTCTCATATAATTCTTCACTCTTAAGAGAAGAACAGAGGTGATGTGGAATAGCTGGAAGAGTGCTTGGAGACATTGTAGATTTGCTGTTTTCCTCTTTTCTATTTTGTTTAATATATCTGCTATTTTCTTTTCATCTTAGGGCCTCTTTTTCCTTACATGTGAAATGAAGAGGCTAAACCACATAATCATCGAGGTCCTTTCCAGTACTTTTATTCTGAGATTTCCTGTCATGTTTAAGGCTTATGAGAACTCTTCACTTTTTCTTTATTTGTACAAGTAAATAAGTTAACCTTTTATATTTATGTACATTGATATATCTCTTTTTAAATGTTAGAGGATAGGCACTAAGCCTAATTAGGCAGCACATAATTATGTATATATTTAACACTGAATGCATTTTGATAATTGTAATTTATGTTTGTGTTAATTATCTACAGCATTTCAGAAGGTTGTACCTTGAAGCTGGTATTGGCTATGCGTGGCGGACCTATAAATACTAGAAGAGGTAGGCATATGTTAAAATTATGTATGTTAAAGCAATTTGACAATAATAATCTTCAAGTCAGTTGGTATTTTTATATATTTTGTAGTCAGGTTCTCTTTCGGCTATTAGGTCTTAGAAGAACCACATTTGTTTCTCTAGGTATTATTCTTTAAAGCCTAAATGCACAGAAGAAGGAACACATATTCCAGAAAAATCTCATAATTCCTGATTAAATCCACAGAGATTTAAAAATAAATCTCACCAGTATAGAGGAGAGAAATGGGATGGCATAGTATAAATATGTAGTAATTATTATGTTTAGGTACGTTTCCATCTTGTTGCTTTTTTATTCCACTGAGTCTTCAACTCCTAAGGTAATGATTGTTACATAAAATTTCAAAGATGCCTGTTAGCCTAGTTTACGATGCATTTGGGTTTCATGGATATTATCATGGCCTTGTTGAATCCTTTTTCAGAATGTGGGCAACCCCTGGGAGTCCATTCATTCAACAAATACATTTTGAGCATCTGCTAGATGTTCAGTGCAGTGTTCCATGGAAGAAAAACATCCCTACTCCATAACAGTGCCTACAATAAACATGTAAAGGTCGATGTCATTTTAAGCAGTTGTAAGTGCTATGGAAGAAATAGGGTAGTGTGATGGAGCATGTGGAAGCAGGGCAGTAGGAAGACGATTGTGGAAGGGTCCTCAGAGAAGATGATGTGAGCAGAGACTTGATTAACAAGAAAGTTGTAAACCTACAAAGAACTGGGAGTGTTCACATTGATCCCTGATTCAAGTATGTCACATGAATCTCCACCAAATAGAGGCATCCCTTAGACTGCTCAGAGCAGTCCTGCTTTTGTGGGCCTCATTTTGGGCAAGGCCTTTATTTTTGTTTGCTCATTCTCTAACCAGAAAATTGAAGGTTAAGTGTTGATTCCACTGTGGGCTTATTTCTTCCATAAATCAAATTTTATCTCTATGCTTTATAATTTTGGTTAGAAAATAAGGTTATTACCATCTTTTTCCTAACTACTTCAAGAGGATTTTGTGACATAGGTGGCTGTTGAACTGTTTTTGGATAGGTTAATAAAACGAAGATAGTAATATTAGAGTTGATAAATTAGCGGTTTTGCTGTCAGAAACTTTCTATTAATTGAACTTATGAAGTTGTCCTATGTGACCTAAGGTGATGTTTACAGTACTGATTCTGAGAGTAATGCAAGAACCCTAAAGCATTTACTGATACATTATGGTAAGATAGAATTATATAGTGTTTAATGACATATGAACTCCATTGTATTATATTTTTGAAAGTTGGTTATTTGTATATAGTGTTGTCTTTAAACCAGAAGGTTTAATCAGAACACCTACATTTCTTACTAGGACTAAAATTATTATATGTTTATGAGGAGGAATGTAAGTGCTATGGATTCTGAGTTAAAAGTGTATGTATTTTTTACACTTTTTTAAAAAAATGAAAATGAAAGGCATCACTGCCCTCTGGTAGTTGAAGCTTTGTAATACGTTTTTTTCTCTTACATTTTCTGTGTCTTGTTTATAAATTGAAAAATCACTACCTAGAACTTGTCTGGTGTTTTGATATTTTAAATTCAGTTTTTAATAATTCTGCCTTTACTGTATCCACATTTTTTAAAATTAAAAGCTTGCTGTCATCTACCTTACATCATTGAAAACTTTGTGGAAAAAAAAAAAACTATACCCATCTAAAACTTCTCCATAGTATTTGAGAAACCATATTTTTTTAATTTAGTTTTTAGTTAGACCATATTTAGTCTTGCTTGAAAATTACAGTTTAGAAAGTACCTTTATCATCTGAGTTCCAATAATGTTTAGCTTTTAAAATTGTTTTTGAATTAATCATTATAAAAACAGCATAGAAAATATTTTACTTTGTAAAACTAAATTTTTTCCTAAAGTATATATATAATAGTTTATACCTGGTGAAATCTAAATGATTTTTGTTACGAAAAACTGTACACATACGTACACATATGTGCATACACACATATTCAGTCTCAGTGCCTCCATAAGTAAGGCACACTGCGTTGGTTTAAGCAAGGCTTTCATGTGGCTTTAGTAATGGACGTAGTAACATAGTTTTTGATTTCTTATTAATGTAACATGGAAAGTTTGTTATTAACTTAAAAATGGCAAGAACTTGTTTTGAAAATGTCTTTTAATATTTATACATTTTGTGCCTATGAGTTAATTAAAACATCCAAATATTTTTATAAGCTACATCTTATTATATTTCTTAAGTTTTGCATTTTAGTAGTGGTGGTATTGAATTTAAGATATGGGAACATCTTTAATGGTTTTACCTTGTCATTTTCAGAGTTTAGTATTTCTTATTGCTGCAACTTTTTAAAAAGGTAGTACAGCACTATGATTCTGTTAATAAATAAGCTACTAGAATTAGAGTTATGCAGTTTGAGAAATTGTTGCCTCTTTAAAGAAAGAGCAGATGTTTTCTTCTGCTTGACATTAGAATGTCTTTAACGGTGAACTTTTTTTTACTCTCAGACCACTACCTAGACACCCAAGTCTGGGTCTCAAGGGCTATTAGAACATTCACCGTAGGAGCCAGCAATCTTTTTAGGCCCAGTCGTACCACAAGATCAGGTTGTAATGATGACTGCAATATCATTCAAACCTGAGGACAACTTTGGAATTCTAGAGCCTGCCAGGAGTAGGAGCTTTGCTCTGGTCCTTGTGCTCTGACTGCTTACCTGGATACTAGGATAGTTGGGGTCTGAATAGATGCTTTCAAGAAACAACATTCTGACCATTACACACATTGCAGTTTTAGTACCTAAGTGGTCCCCTTGTGTTCTGAATTATTGTGTACTTTTAATTACCTAACTGTATATCAAGAAACACGTCTAAGAAGAATCAGCTTCTGTATAAAACCATAAAGAAAAAGTGGGATTCACTTGCTTCTCATTTCTAACATATGTCTCCCAATTATGTGTGTGTTATATTATTTTAATCAAAAGAAGTGGAATTTATAGTGATTTTAATTATTGATTGTTGGAACCAATATTGGAAAACATAGGAAGCAGAAGTTATCAAGTAAAAACAATTATCAGTAAAAGACCAGAAACTTATTTGAAACTTATTTGATATATATATATATAGATATATATATATATATATGATAGCTTTCAAATAAGTTTCTGGTCTTTTACTATCATATATATATATATGTATGTATGTATGTATATACACACACACAGGATTGTTGTTCAGATTCGGCACATTATGTCCTGTCACTGTACCAAGATGCATAAAACTTGATATAAATTGAAAGCTTGTTTATTAATTTTTCCATTTATAGTTCCTATGGAAGATCCACTTAGGGAGATGGCTGAGTACATGGATTCCAGTCGAGATGAGGTCTGGGAGAAGACCTCCTACAACAAACAAGTTACATTTTTGGTATACCGAGAAGGAGATCAATTGAATTTCTTTCGTGTAGTAGATAGGGGAGATGGCACTTTAACACCATTATCTGAATCTTTAAGGTAAATAGGTTTTCATTTGCATGTCTCACTTAGAAAAAGAAAACATCCTATGATACATTCCATATACCTTTCTGTTTGCCTTGTATTGCCAAATAATCTTATTCACAACACTGACTAAATTTCATGCATTTTCTCCCACCCTTCCCCCCCAGCCCCAGGTATGTAATTCTGAAATTGTCCTTTGAATGATGAATACTTAGAGAGTAATTTCTGAAATTTCTTTATGGAATAGGATTTTTTCATACAAAAGTTTTATTTCTGTAACTTTATGAAACTCTAAGTTGCCTACTAGGTTATTAAGTCTTGTTATAATATATAATAGTGTGTTATACAACATTGCTATAATAGAAAGGATTAAATTTAAGTTGCTATCTTTTTAAATAATTTAACTCAGCTGCTTAAAAGTGGACAAATCTGGTCTTGTTTTCATACTGTATAAAAGGGATAGAAGTTGTTATATTACATATATTACTTATAAAGTCAGAAGAAAACAACCTAAAGGTACTTAGCTAGGCAACAATTAGGGAATTGGACAAGGAAACCTGTAAGTTTCTGTGCACTGTCTTACTATGATTCTTTTTGCCTTTCAATTAAGTTACTAAATATTTACTGAACTTTTGTAGCCAGTCTCTACACTAAGCATTGGTCTACAAAGATGATTATTCCTCTCTCATTGAGCATGCAATCTGCTATAAATAGTATCTGTAACATACTGTTGGCAGTTGTTATAAAAAGATATCAACATCTCTGGAAAACCAAATGAGAGGGCTTTTATTTTGCCTGAAAGGTGGGGAGTTAGGGACAACCTCTGAGAAGAAGCAACCATAAAAGGAGTAGGAGTTTGCCTAGCAGACAAAGGAAGGAAAGCTATTACAGGTAACTAAATTTAATCCCACAAAATAAAAAGCTAATGACAGAACCATTCGTAGAAAAGATAACTTTAGCTGGGTGCTCTGCTCAGGGTCTTACAAGCTGCAGTCATAATGTTGGCAAAGGTATACTCTTATCTGGAGGTTTGGTTGGGGAAGAGAATGAACTTTCAGGCTCATTTACAGTGTTGGCATGATTCATTTCCTGGTGGTTATATGACTGAATGCCCTGGTGTTTTGCTAGCTATATTGTCTAGAAGCTGCCCACAGCTTTTTTTGTATTAACTCAGAGTCAACTGATTTAGGGCTCAAATTACATCTGCAAAAAATTCTTTTACTTTTGCTCTATTCTGTTGGCTAGAAGTAAATCATAGGTTATGCTCATACTTGGGTAGGAGAGCATATAGACTGTGAGTAACAGGGATTGGGACTCATAGAGATTCCTTTAGGGTTCTGCCCACCACAGAGTGATATTTGGAAGAAAGATTAGACTTATTCTTTGTGGCCACAGAGAGCAGACTGTGACAGATGGGTGTTGACTGTTGACTGTAATGTGTCTAGATCTGTGTTAGCACTACAAACTTGACATAAACACATGGGCTAGAAGTCAAGAAGAGGGAGCAGTGAGAGCAGCAGCCTTAATCCAGTGTCTCACACTTGGACCATGTAAAGAATTGCTTTATACCAGTCTCTCTATGCTAGTTCACTGTTGTTTTGGGTTTTCTTTCCTTAAGAATATCCTCTTTTTGCTCTCCTTTCCTAAAGGAGAGAATCTAAACTCCTTAGCTTAGCTCATAAGGCCCTTTATCACCTGTCAGCATTAATTTTTCAGGTCTCTCATTATGTCATGTTTTTGCACTTCTATTTCTCTTTGCTAGAAATATCATTTCCTCCTTTTACTCCAGTTTTTCCTCAGCCAACTTCTGTTGTGTTTAAGACCTAGCCCAAGTGTTGCTGTGGATTTCAGTTAAAATCGTATTAATGTTCTTCTCAAGGTAATTATTATTTTTTATAATTTTCTTTTCTTTCTATTCACCTGCCAAAATTAGATGAGATAGAGTGGATGAGAAAGGGAAACAGAAAACTTTCTGAATCATACCTTGGAGGACATTTATCTTTCCTGTTCTACAACAGAGGACAGCAAACTTTTTTGTAAAGGGCCAGAGACTAATTATTTTAGGATATTCAGGCTAAGAGGTAAAATGAAGTGTAGGTACTTATATAACAAGAGAAAAAATTTTCCGTAAGATTTTTACTGACAGAATTCAATATATAAGAATAATAATTGAGTACTTTTATGTGTGTGTGTGGTTTAGGTCTACTAATAAGAATATAATTCTTTCTGTGAGGGTGACGTTTTACTTAATTGGGTTAGAAAGCTAGTGTTGCTTATCTGATTATAAAATTAGTTGTAGACATTCATCTGTTAATATTGATCTGTGATGAGATTTTATGTATTTTATCTTTGAAAATTATTTTTCACACAGATAGGTAACTACCAAATATTGATGAGTTCATGAGCATATGATTTTAATTGAGCATATTCATCACTTGAAATGCATTTATAGAATTCTAGTACTGTCTTCTCTTGCTATTTACCTTTAGCATGTCATTACATTGTAGATTAAATACTTCCAATTGAAAATAGAACTCCTGAATTCCACATTTAAAGAGATTTTGAAATATTGAAATTTTCATTAACTTGCAGTGAAGTATGAAAATGCTGCTGGTAGTATACTTTGAGTTCAGAAAACATGTCTGCTCTAAACTTGTGTGGTAATGGAGATCTCACTTAAGTTTTTAACTTTTGAAAGCATGACATTACATGTGATTCACCGTAATGCTAGTTCTCAAAATGACATTACTGCAGTATATGTTTCTCATGTACATACTGTTTAACTTTCTAATTTTAGGTTGAATTTATTAAGAAACATTCTCAAGTCCACAGAAAAAGCAAATCTCTAAAGACATTCATTGTTTGATACTAGCAGTTGAGGATGGTTCTTTTCGTTCAGAAATATTCAGTGCCAGCCATGAGCTAAAAGAAAAATCACAAAACTACTACCATTGACACTACTGGTTCAGTAATAATACATGATAGATTCAAATATTTGTGGCAGAATACCTGCTGATGAGTAACCATAGATTTTAAACACCTTACATTTTTATTAGCTTTATAAATTTGTTCAACTAAATTTTTTTTTTTTACTTTTATTCCATCAATTGTAGCAGATTTCACTTCAAGTTGTATTGAAGTAGTATTTTAGCAACTTCTTTGACAATTTTCTTCACTGCAGTTTAATGCGGACTCTTCAAAGGTATTAGTTATTCAGTCACTTCAAACTTGGTATTGGTGCCCTGAATAAACAAAAATATCTAGACAGTATCAGTAACTTACGTTGACTCATCAAAAGCCAAGGAAAACAACTATAAATGATTTGTCTTATTTTTTAATTGACTGTTGATGTTTCTTCCAATGTTGTCAGCTCTTCAAGAAGTTGTTCTTGCTGAAGGAATAGTCTTTAAACAAGTTTAATTTCTTCAACTGCTGTGATCATACATGGTTTAATTAATGCACTATTGATAAACAGATTTCCTTGCTTGGCTAGTAAATAAACCTCTTGGAAACTTATTTTGGTTGTAATATCATTTTCATTTTTTATTTCTGGGAAGAAATTCTGCTATGATCTATTTCATTTTAAATTTTCTCATTTTTCTGACCATTGCTTTCCTACAAGTTGAGAATACTGTGATGAATCCTCAGTCTGATAATATGCAAATATGTTGTTTTTCTTTAGCATAGCTACAGTGTCATTGCATAAGAAACACAATGCTTTGCCAGTTGATGGATTTAAAAAATGATTCGTGCTCTATTGTGCCTTAAAACTGCACCATTTGAAGTCCACTCTTCTCCTCTTGGCTTTGACATGTTGGATATATATACCGGTAATTTAAAAAAAGTCACTGTACAGTGATATACATGGCACTCAAAATGCTGTTGAATTATGACTGTGTCACTGATTTGTAGTGTGACAAGCCACAGTGCAAAGAAATGAAAGCCACATACAATTTCTGTGTGGCTACTTAACTCTGCCACTGTAGTGCAAAATCAGCCATATGCAGTATGTGATCAAATGAATGTGGCTATGTTCCAATAAAACTTTATTTATGGATGCGAATTTGAATTTCATATAATTTTCATGTTATGAAATATTATTTTGACTTTTTTCAACTATTTAAAAATATAAAAGCCATTCTTAGCTCGTGAGGTGCACGAAAATACATGGCGGACTGAATTTGGCCTGTTGCCTGTAGTTTTCTAACTCCTGCTCTAAGAAGAAACAGAATTCAGTACTTATTTGGTTCATTTCAATACACAACCTATTATCAGTCACTTTTAGTCTCAGATCTTTTTAGTTAATCATGCCATCTTCCTGCTTTTTTAAGTGGAAAGAAGTAGAAGGAGGTATTTGCAAGTCCTAATTAAATGATAACTTGTCTGTGAAAGTCACATAAGGGCTTGGCTTTATGATGAACAATATTCATGTTGAAATACATTTGCCCATCTCTTATTCTTTAATCACATTATTAGATTAAAAGATTTAGAAAAAGTTAAATATAAGCATTCAAGAAAATATTAAGAGAATTTTCATGCTTATATGAGTTCCCTATGCACATGTATTAAAAATTTGATTTTCTTCTTTTATAAAGAAAATATTTAGAAATTCAAGAAAATATTTAGAATATTAAATATAAAGAAGGATATTTTTGGATTAGATTTATAAATTACTATGTTATCCTAGTCTATTTACATTTTTCTAAATAGAAATTGTGATTGGCTTCTGACTGATGTCATGAATCTTTGCTTTGTTAGAAAAAAAAGCAGAATAATGTGATTCTTTTAAAATATAGGTACATTTAAAAGTTTCTTTAATCTTCCAAAATGCATCTAATGAACTATTTATCATGATTTTACTTTTTTTAATATACCACACATGCGGAAACAGTAAAGGAAAGTTGAGCCAAAAACCTCTTTCAACATTCAGTATGGGTACCTAAAGTTAAATTACCACAAGTATAGTAGAGAATTAAAGTTAAAATACTGCAAGGTAACCAATAGTAGAGTGTGCTTAAGTCATTCCTTCCAACTCCATGGGCGAACTAGCAAAAATCTTCTTCTCAACCCTCCTTTTCAGGTATAGTTAAACTTGAGAGTCTTC
The DNA here is from genome assembly GCF_902729225.1 of Pteropus medius. Taxonomy (NCBI): domain Eukaryota; kingdom Metazoa; phylum Chordata; class Mammalia; order Chiroptera; family Pteropodidae; genus Pteropus; species Pteropus medius. The sequence continues at coordinate 60,370,420 of NW_024344378.1, forward strand.
ACATACTGTAAGTTCTGTCTCTTTTTTAGGAACACAAGCATGGTTCAGTAAAGTCTGTTGTTTGGTGCCTGGGAAAGCAACAGGAAGTAGAATAAAGAATAGACTTTGGAACCAGACAGTTGGGGGATTTGAATCTTAAGTCTACCATTTATTAGCTCTCTGGTCTGGAACAAAATCACTTAATCTCTAAACTGCAGTTTCTTTATTTATAAAATGGGATAAATATCAGCTTGTATAGTTTTCGTGAGGATTAGAAATAATATGTGGAAAATACCTGGCAGAGTAGGCATTTAGTAAATAGTAGCAATGTTAATTTAGTATTGTGCCTCCTTGTGTCAACTTTCATACTGTAGTAGGAATCTACAATAGGTAGAAGGAAAGTGATGGTCACAAGGCAAACACTAGGGACTGAACTGGTTATGGAGATCAGTTCTGGCCATTCTTCCTTCTGACAAGTATGCCTGCTGTCCATGTAATTAACCCACAATTTTAAAATGTCATCCTCAGTTTCACCATATAAAGTTTAGGAATGGGGTCATCTACTTTCTACTTTGCTTTTGTGGGGTGGTAGTATGTACTTCAGAAATGTTACGGAATATGCCTTATTAAGGCTGTCCTACATTTCCATTTCTTAAGAACCATGTAAAATTGGAAATCTTATTAACCCTCATATTCTTTAGCATAGGTACATTAGTTTTTTTATAAGTAAATCGGGCACAGTGACCAACATTCTTTTTCTGCTCTATTTAAAATTTTAGTCATTCAAATATGCTGAGCTTGTTTTTTTCAAACTTTACCATTTTAATTTTTTTCATTATTGAAAAAGCTGAATGAAATTTCAGTAATGTTTGTGTTTAATATTTGTTGAATATGGGCCAAACACTCTGCCAGGTGCTAAGACTGGGAAGATGCAAAAGCCTAATAACTGTTTTCAGCTTGTAAATGGTGGAGTAAGAGGGAAAGATAAGTATGTAAGTATAAATATGAAGATAGTGTGCTAAATACCATTATATTATGCGAAGAGAAGGGGCTCCAGCTAATAATTATGTTAATGAATAAATATCATGATGATTAATCAGTAATTGAAATGTTTTACGTGTTTAATAATATGTGTTATGACTTGCCTGGGATGTCTTTTTTCATTTAAAACTCTATGCTATTCTAGGTGGTTATATTTCTAAATACACTGAGAAAAATCTTAAGTTATCTATATTTTTTGTTGTCTTTAGAGCAGAAAATGTTCTAATGACATCTGTGTATGTGTTCCTTTTTTTAGTGAGAATTCTCTCAGCATTAATAAAAATCTAGACTTCTCTTATGTGTTAATTTCTTTTTTATTCTGGTTAGTTGAAATTTGATCAGCCTGTGGTCTAGGTTGCACAATTATTAGTTTTGGCTAATAAAATGAAATCAGATCATTCTTATGGAAATGGATTTTGCTTCTATGGGAATGATAGAGCAGATGCCAAAAGATCTTCACTTATGGTATACTGACTTGAGAAAAGCATAGCTGTATTAGAATTTTCAGTAATGCTAGATGATGATATTTATCACTATTTATTTTTTTCTCCTAAGAAATATATTTTTGAAATACATTTGCCTTAAATTTCATTGACAAGATGGGTTTGTTGTTTTATCATTAGCAACATCTATAGTTTCTATTGCACATAGAATATTTTTAGTCATTGGGCAGGTATCAGGTACATTTCAATAGTAATTATTTTCTTTGCAGTGGTGGTTCTGTATATAATTTGTATACTGATGAGGATGAAGAAATTGAGCCTTCTCCTTCTGGGCAACAGATAATTGAAAATTCAATAACTATGAATAAGATGAAGCTGCTGAAGGCTAAGATGGAGAACATGAATCTCAGCAAAAAGGTGAAGCTATTGGCATTTGGCCAGGCCTTTCTCTAGTTTATCTGTGCAGGAGTCAGATTGAGGACTGCTAGTAATTGTGAAAAATATATTTATAAAATGTCATTCATCCCAAGTTTCTGGCCTCAGTTATTTATTGAGATATTAAAAGTGATGAATTGGTTTTTAGGCCAGCAACACATCTAATGGGATTATTCTGCACTTAAAATAATTCATGATATTTAAAAATTTTGTGGTTCTAGAGCTAAGAAGGATAATAAAAGATAGCCTAATCTTAGTCTTACAGTTACTTTTTAAAATACTCTGTTCATATTTACTTATTATGGATATTTTCTCTGGGCATTGATAAGAAGTATGCCTATATTCAGCTTTACTGGATATTGTCAGTTTTCCAAAGTGATTCTGAAGTAATTGAACCAATTTACATCTGTCCTGTAGTTAATGAGAGTTGCAGTTTTCATGCATTCTTACCAGTATTTGGTATGGTCCTTCATTTTTATTTTTGTCATTCTGGTTGACGTGTAGAGCCATCATTGTGTTTTTAATTTGCATTTCTCTGACTAACGAAGTTGAGCACCTTTTATATATTTATTGGGTATTTTATACTTTTTGTAAAATGCCTTTTCAAATCTTACTCATTTTTCTTTGGGTTGTCTGTTTTTTTGCTTATTGATTTTTTTATATCTAAATTTACTCTGGATGTGAGTCCTTTGTCATGTATCTACATGTGTATATACACATATATATGTACATGTATATCACCACTCTGTTATTTTGCTTTTCACTTGATTAATAGCTTATCCCTTTTTTATTGAAATATAATGTATAATAAAATTCACAAGTCTTTAATGTACAGCTTGATGAATTTTTATGTTTATATATATTTATGCACATATAACCCAAATTAAAAGAGACCCGTCTTTCTTTTCAGTTTTCCTTATAACCTTTTCTAGTCAATACCCACCTTTCTCCAGTCCCAGAAATAACTACTATTCTTATATTTGTCACAATAAATTAGTTTTGCCTCCTCGAACTTTGTATAAATGAACTCATTAGAATCTCTCTCTTTTTTTGAGGGAGGGGTCTGGTTTCCTTTGCTCAGGATAATACTTTTGTAATTAATCATCTTGTTGCATGTCTGTCTTTTTTTACTGCTATGTACTATTTCATTATAAGACTGTACTTCAATTTGTTTTTCTTTTGACAGACATTTGGATTGTTTCTAGTTTTTAGCTTTCATCAATAAAACTGCTCTCAATACTCTTATATATGACTTTGGTGGACATATGCACTCTCTTCTTTGAGACATATACCTAGGAATGGTCTTGTAGAGATACAGAAGGTATATATGTAGCTTTAGTTGTTGTGCCAAACAATTTTGCAAAGTGTCCGAACTAATTTACACTCCCATCAGCAACATGAGAGTTCCAGTTTGTGCCCCATCCTCACCAATACTTGACATTGTCAGTCTTTTTCATTTCAACCATTCTTATAAAGAATTTCTCTGATAAGGAATAATATTAAGTTTTTCATATGGTTATTGGTCATTAAATATGGCTTTTGGGTTTTATTTTTAAATTTTAATTAATTTTTATTATGCTGACATTGGTTAATGAAATTCAGTAAGTTTCAGGTGTACAATTCAACAGTAAGGCATAGATATACATTCCATTGTGTGTTCACTACACAGTTAGATTTCTTTCTGTCACCACACATTTGACCCCTCCCCCCTCTCCTCTTCCCCCTCCCCTCTTGTAACCACAAGTCTCTTGTCCATGTCCATGAGTCTCTGCTTCCTTGTCCTGTTCATTTGTTGCTTTTAGGTTTATATCCTACATATAAGTGATATTATGTGTTTTTCAACTTTTTCTGTCTGGCATATTTTGCTTAGCATGATTATCTCAGGGTCTATCCATGTTGTTGCAAATGGCAGTATTTTGTCTCTTCTTATGGTTGAGTAATATTCCATTGTATGTATGTACCACAGCTTCTTTATCCAGTCATCTGTTGTAGAAAATTTTGGTTGCTTCCATGTCCTGGCCACCATAAATAATGCTACTATAAACATCATTGTGCAAATATCTTTTCACTATGGGTTTGCAAGTTTTGGGGATAAATACCCAGTAGAGGGGTTGCTGGATCATATGGTAGATCAATTCTTAGTTTTTTGAGGAACCTCCATACTATTTTCCATAGTTGCTTTACCAATTTGCAGTCCCACCAATAGTGTGTGAGGGTTCCTTTTTCTCCGCATCCTCTCCAGCATTTCTTATAACTTGTCCTGTTGATTATAGCCATTCTAACAGGTGTGAGATGGTATCTCATTGTGCTTTTGATTTGCATTTCCCTAATAACTAGCGATGTTGAGCATCCTTTCATATGTTTGTTGGCCATTTGTATGTCTTCTGGGAGAAGAGTTTGTTCAGGTCCTCTGCCCATTTTTTAATTGGATTGTTTGTTTTTTTTATTGTTGTTGAGTTGTATGAGTTCTTTGTATATTTTGGATATTAGGCCTTTATCAGAGGCGTTGCTTGCAAATGTACTTTCCCATTTGGATGGTTGTCTCTTTACCTTGTTGTTGTTTCTTTTGCTGTGAAGAAGCTTTTTAGTTTCATGTAGTCCCATTCATTTAGTTTTGCTTTGATTTCCCTTGCCTTTGAGGTCAAATTCATAAAATCCTCTTTAAGTCTATGGTCCATGAGTTTAGTTCCTGTGTTTTCTTCTATGCAGTTTATTGGTTTGGGTCTTATATTTGGGTCCTTAATCCATTTTGAGTTAATTTTGGTTTGTGGTGGTGATAGACAACAGTCTCTTTTCATCCTTTTGCAAGTGGCATTCCAGTTTTCCTAGTACCATTTACTGAAGAGGCTTTCCTTTTTCTATTGTATGTTTTTGACTATTTTGTCGAAAATTATTTGCCCATATAAACATGGGTTTATTACTGGATTCTCGATTTTGTTCCACTGGTCTGTGTGTCCTTTTTTCTGCCAATACTATGCCATTTTGATTATTGTTGCTTTGTAGTATAATTTAAGTTGGGCAGAGTGATGCCTCCAGCCTCATTCTTTTTTCTCAGGATGGCTTTGGCAATTAGAGGTTTTTTGTGCTTCCCTTCAAATCTGATGATTTTTGCTCTATTTCTTTTAAAAATGCCAATAGGATTTTGATGAAGATTACACTAAATCTGTATAATACTTTAGATAATAAGGTCATTTTAACTATGTCGATTCTTCTAATCCAATAACACGGAATATCTTTCCATTTCTGTGTATCTTCTTAGATTTCTTTTAATAGGTTCCTATAGTTTTCATTATATAGGTCCTTCACATGTTTCATTAGAGTAATTCGTAGGTATTTTATTCTTTTGTTGCAATTGGAAAAGGAATAATTTTTTCCGCTTATTTTTCTGACACTTTATTTTTAGAGTATAGGAACACTAGGGATTTTTAACATTAATTTTGTATCCAGAAACTTTACCGTATTTGCTTATTGTTATTAGAAGTGTTCTTGTGGAGTCTTTTGGTTTTCTATCTAGAGAATCATGTCATCCAAATAGTGACAGTTTGACTTCATTTCCTATTTGGATGCCTTTTATATCTTTCTCTTGCCTGATCGCACTTGCTAGGACCTCCAATGTTACATTGAATAACAGTGGCGATAGTGGACAGCCTTGCCTTGTTCCCAATCTTAAAGGGAAGGTTTTTAGTTTTTCACCATTAAGTATAATGTTGGCTGAGAGTTTGTCATATATGGCCTTTATTATGTTAAGTTACTTTCCTTCACCGATTTTGTTAAGTGTTTCGATCATAATTGGATGCTATATCTTGTTGAAGGCTTTTTCTGAATCTGTTGATATGATCGTATTCTTACTTTATAATTTGTTTATATGATGTATCACATTAATTGATTTGTGTAAGTTGAACCATCCCTGTGCCCCTGGGATGAATCCCAATTGATCATGGTGTATAATCTTTTTAATATGTTGCTGTATTCGGTTTGCTAGTCAAGGTCTTATTTAGGATTTTTGCATCTGTGTTCATGAGAGACGTCGGTCTGTAGTTTTCTTTTTATGTGTTATCTTTACCAGGCTTCGGTATCAGGGTAATATTGGCCTCATAAAATGAGTTAGGAAGTATTTTCTCATTTTTGATTTTTTGGAAGAGTTTGTGGAGAATAGGTATTAAATCTTCTTTGAATGTTTGGCAGAATTCACTGGTGAAGCCATATGGTCCTGGACTTTTCCTTTTTGGTAGGTTTTTTATGACTGTTTCAATTTCCATACCGCTAATCAGTCTATTTAGATTTTCCAGTTCTTCTTGATTCAGTCTAGGAAGGTTGTATCTTTCTAAGTACTTGTCCATTTCTTCTAGGTTGTTAAATTTGTTATTATACACCTTTTCATAGTTTTCTTGTATGATTCTTATATTTCTGTTGTGTCTCCTGAAATTTCTTCTCTTTCATCCCTGATTTTGTTTGTATCCTTTTTCTTTTTTCTTTTGTGTGTGTCTACCCAGGAGTTTGTCAATTTTATTAACCTTCTCAAGGACCAGCTCTTTGTTGCATTTATTTTTTCTGTTTTTTTTTCTGTTTGTTTTCAATTTCATTTAATTCTGCTCTAATTTTGATGATATCTTCTGCTGACTTTAGGCTTCATTTGTTCTTCCTTTTCTAGTTTTTTAAGATGAAGTGTTAGGTTGTTCGTTTGGGCTCATTCTTGTTTTTTGAGGTAGGCCTGTAATGATATGAACTTTCCTCTTATGACGGCTTTTGCTGTGTCCCAAAAGTTTTGATATGTTATACTATCATTATCATTTGTCTCTATGTATCTCTTGATCTCTCTTTTTTCTTCTCTGACCCAGTCATTCTTCAGTAGCATGTTGTTTAATCTCCATGTATTTGTGGTTTTCCTGCTTCCTTTTTACAGTTAATCTTGAGTTTCAAAGCATTATGATCAGAGAATGTGGTTGGTATGATTTTAACCCTCTTATATTTGTTGAGGCTATCTCTGTGTCCCAGAATGTGGTTAATCCTTGAGAATGTTCCATGTGCACTAAAGAAGAATGTATAAGCAGCTGTTTGGGAATGAAAGGCTCTGTAAATGTCAGTTATGTCCAGCTGGTCTAATGTGTCCTTAAGGTTGTTACTTCTTTATTGAGTTTCTGTTTGGATGATCTGTCCATATCCAACAGTGGGGTATTTATGTCCCCTACTACGATAGTGTTTTGGTCTGTTTCTCCCTTTAGTTCTGTTAATATTTGCTTTATATATTTCAGAGCTTCCTGTTTGGGAGCATAGATATTAATAATTGTTATGTCTTCTTGGTGCATGCTTCCCTTTATCATTACGAAGTGTCCCTCAGTATTTTTCTTTACATTTTTTTATTTTGAAGTCTGTTTCATCTTAAAAACAGCAAGAGAAAAGCAGTTAGTTTACCTACAAGGGAGCACCCAGAAGACTGGCAGCTGATTTCTCAAAAGAAGCTATGCAGGACAGAAGGGCTTGGCACAAAATATTCAACAGGATGAAGAGTCAGGATCTACTCCTGCTTTTCTCTGAATGCCATTTGCTTGAAATATCATTTCCCACCCTTTCACTTTGAGTCTATATTTGTCTTTGGAACTGGAGGCAGCATATGGTTGGGTTTTGTTTTTTGATCCAATCTGCAACTCTGCCTCTTTATTGGTGAGTTCAGTCCATTTACATTTAGGATGATTATTGAAATATGAGGTCTTCTTATAGCCATTTTATCTTTTGCTTTCTGGTAACTCGTTGTTTCCATTTCTTCCTTGTCCTTTTGTTTCTTTTTGGGGGGATGGGAGGATTGTGAATTTTCCCTCTGGTCCTTCTTGTTTTATGTTATATACTTCAGTTCTGAATCTTTGGCATGTGGTTACTATTATGAATATGTAAAGAATAGTTGTATATATATAGTAGTCCATTTTCTTCTGTATGTGCCGTATCTCATTCCCCTTTGCTAATTTGGATCTTTGAATCTTCTCCCCTTTTCTGTTATTGTGGTCTCAATGTGTCCCTATATGTGCTGAATGTTCATTACTATCTTACAATAATAAATCTCTTCTTGTTGTTTAAGTTTATAATGCCCTGTTCCTAATAAGGATTGCACTACTCTGCTTCTGTCTGCCTGCTAGTTGCCACACTCATAGTTATGTACTTTTTTTGTCATTTTGTTTTAGGTGAGCTTACCCTTTTCACTATTTCCTGGAATGCAGGCCTTGTAGCGGAGAATTCCCTCAGTTTTTCTATGTCTGGAAAGGTCTTTATTTATTTTTCATTTTTAAAGGAGAGCTTTGCTCGATACATCATTCTTGGCTGGTAGTTCTCTTGTAGGCAGTGTATGTAGGGGTCCTGTTTTCTTATCCCTTCAGCCACTTTATCTTTTGGTTATAGCACTTAATTCTTTTCCATTTGGGGTTCTTGTTGATAGGAATGTAATTATTACCATTCTTAATTCCTGTTTTTGATACATGTTCTTTCTTAAAGAAGTCCCTCCAACATTTCCTGTAATACTGGCTTGGTACTGATAAATTCCCTTAGCTTATTTTTGTCTGGGAAGCTCTTTATCTGTCTTTTGACTCTAAATGATAGCTTTACTGGATAAAGTCTTCTTGGTTGTAGATCCTGAGTCTTCATCATGTTGAATATTTTGTGCCAAGTTCTTCTGTCCTGCATAGTTTCTTTTGGGAAATCAGCTGCCAGTCTTATGGGTGCTCCCTTGTAGATAAACTAACTGCTTTTCTCTTGCTGCTTTTAAGATTCTTTCTTTGTATTTAACCTTTGGCATTTGAATTATGATGTGTCTTGGTGTGGGCCTCTTTGGATTCTTGGTTTTGGGGACTCTCTGAGCTTCCTGGGGTTTTATGCCTATTTCCTTCACCAGGTTAGAGAAATTTTCCATCATTATTTCTTCAAATATATATTCAATTTCTTGTTCTCTCTCTTCAGTTAACCTATGACACAGATATTTTTACTTTTAATAATGTCCCATGGGCTCTTTAAATTATTATTATGGACTTGGCTTCTTTTTTCTTGCCATTCTGATCGAGTGTCCTTGGGTTTCCTATCCTCTATATCGGTCATTTGATCCTCTTCTTTACTTACTTTATTTATTCCATTGAATATACTTCTCATCTCAGATAATGTGTTCTTCATTTCTGACTGGTTCCCTTTTATAATTTCCATTTCCATTTTTATGTTTTTTATCCCTTTGTTGAAGTTCTCAATGACTTCATGTACACTTCCCATAAGTTCACTGAGCAACTTTATAACCAGTGTTTTGAACTCTGCATCTGTTAGATTACTTGACTTCATTATTTCTGGATCTCTGATCTGTTCTCTTATATGGTTTCTGCTTCTTTGTCTTCTCATGGCTGCCTTTTTGTGTCTGTTTCTATGTACTAAGCGAAGCTTCTAAGTCTCCCAGTCTTATTAGTGTGGATTTGTGTAGTAGTGGCACCAGGCCAAATTTAGCCCAAGCCTCTACCCGTCTGGGGCCACCTGTTAAGATCAGCAAGCAATCCACAGATACTGTGCTTATAGTTGCCTCAAAAGGCCACACCAGAAACCAAAGCCAGCTGCCTCCAGTGTATCTAGGTGCTGCTCAGCAAGGAGCACTTGACTAACCAAGGATACACCTGGATGTGGCTTGGGTAGGGCCATGAGTTTGGGGATGCAAAGTTTCAGGGAATACTGTGGACGGAGCAACCTCTGCTATCCAGTTTGATGACGTCTCTGCTATGTCGGCACTGTGTCCGCACAATGGAGGGTGTGGAGCTCAACAGAGGAACAATGGATATCGCTGGTACTTCTATACAGAGTGAGTCTCGCCTTGTCCCTCACTCAAACAACTCAGTGTACCCTTGTAAGTCCCTGCCCAGCCAAACTGGCACTGGTGCTCAGAACAAGCAGGTCCATCACTGCGGAAGTCTGCTTGCAGACACGGCCCCTTTCAGAGGCATCTGCATCTGCCGCTGCCACAGCCTTCATCCCATTCAGTTGCTTGGGACCATAGCAGCCTCAAGTCCTCACCCTCTATTTACTTTCTGCTGTTGCAGGGTGAGTTCTTAGATTTCTTCCTAGTTGTATGGCTTGTTGTTTCTAGATCCCAAGCAATTTTTCCTTGTTGTTTGCTCCTTGTTTCTGTCATAACTTTGATTTGGTTGCCAGAGTGATGAAGAGTATCATCTACACCTTTTTTTTTTTTTTTGCCTTGGTAATAATCAACTTTTTCTTATCTGCCTTTCTCACTTCTCTGCTTTCTGCCCTGATCCCTGGGCACTGCCACTGCGTGAAGCTCACAACTCTTTCAGGCAAGGCTGTTCACAGAACCACATCTTCTTCATTCAGTTGTCTATTGATGGGCACTTAGGTTGCTTCCATATCTTGGCTATTATAAATAGCACTGTAGTGAACATACGGGTGCATATATCTTTTCAAATTAAGTGTTTTGGTTTCCTTCAGGCAAATACCCAGAAGTGAGACTGTTGGATCATAAGGTAGTTCTATTTTTAATTTTTTGAGGAACCTCCAAACTATTTTCCAATGGCTGTAGCAATTTGCAATCCCACGAACAGCACACAAGTGTTCCCTTTTCTCTACCCTTGTCAACACTTGTTTTTTGATTTGTTGATGATAGCCATTCTGACAGGTGCGAGGTGATATCTCATTGTTTTAATTTTCATTTCTCTGATAATTAGTGACCTTGAGCATCTTTTCATATGTTTGTTGGCCATCTGTATATCCTCTTTGGAGAAATGCCTATTCAGGTCCTCTGCTGATTTTTTAAATTGGATTGTTTGTTTTTTTGATGTTGAGTTGTATGAGCTTTTTTTAAAAAAATAAATAAATTTTGGATATTAACCCTTTATCAGATATATCATAGGCAAATATTGTCTCCCATTCAGTATGTTATCTTTTGTTTTGTTGATGGTTTCCTTTGCTGTGCAAAACCTTTTTAGTTTGATGTAGTCCCATTTATTTTTTCTTTTGTTTCCCATGTCTGCGAAGATATATCAGAAAAAAAAAATATTGCTAAGAGCAATGTTAGAGAGTTTACTGCCTATATTTTCTAGGGGCTTTATGATTTTGGGTCTTATATTTAAGTCTTTAATCCATTTTGAGTTTATTTTTTTGTTTCATTTTTTTGCATGTATCTATTCAGTTTCCCATCACCATTTGTTGCATAGAATGTCTTTACCCCATTGTATATTCTTGCCCCCTTTTTCATAGATTAGATGGCCATATAGACATGGGTTTATTTCTAGGCTCTCTATTCTGTTCTATTGACCTGTGTGTCTGATTTTATGCCAATACCATGATGTTTTGGTGACTATAGCCTTGTAGTATAGTTTCATACCAGGCAGCATGAAACCTCCAACTTTGTTCTTCTTTTTCAAGATTGCCGTGGCTATTTTGGGTCTTTTATGGTTCAATATAAATTTTAGGATTATTTTTTAAATTCTGTTAGAAATGCCATTATTTTGAGAGAGATTACATTGAATCTA
>NW_024344378.1:60381828-60594842 GCF_902729225.1 Pteropus medius
GAATGGAGATAAGGCACGTGCAGAAGAAAATGGACGACTGTATATATATAACTATCCTTTACATATTCATAATGATAACCACATGCCAAAGATTCAGAACCTAAGTATACAACATAAAACAAGAAGGACCAGAGGGAAAACCCACAAAAGCCAACCAAAATAAAGAAAACAGAAGCACAAGGACAAGGAAGCAATGGAAACACTGAGTTACCAGAAAGCAAAAGATAAAATGGCTATAAGAAGACCTCATATTTCATTTAATTCTGCTCTAATTTTGATGATATCTTCTGCTGACTTTAGGCTTCATTTGTTCTTCCTTTTCTAGTTTTTTAAGATGAAGTGTTAGGTTGTTCGTTTGGGCTCATTCTTGTTTTTTGAGGTAGGCCTGTAATGATATGAACTTTCCTCTTATGACGGCTTTTGCTGTGTCCCAAAAGTTTTGATATGTTATACTATCATTATCATTTGTCTCTATGTATCTCTTGATCTCTCTTTTTTCTTCTCTGACCCAGTCATTCTTCAGTAGCATGTTGTTTAATCTCCATGTATTTGTGGTTTTCCTGCTTCCTTTTTACAGTTAATCTTGAGTTTCAAAGCATTATGATCAGAGAATGTGGTTGGTATGATTTTAACCCTCTTATATTTGTTGAGGCTATCTCTGTGTCCCAGAATGTGGTTAATCCTTGAGAATGTTCCATGTGCACTAAAGAAGAATGTATAAGCAGCTGTTTGGGAATGAAAGGCTCTGTAAATGTCAGTTATGTCCAGCTGGTCTAATGTGTCCTTAAGGTTGTTACTTCTTTATTGAGTTTCTGTTTGGATGATCTGTCCATATCCAACAGTGGGGTATTTATGTCCCCTACTACGATAGTGTTTTGGTCTGTTTCTCCCTTTAGTTCTGTTAATATTTGCTTTATATATTTCAGAGCTTCCTGTTTGGGAGCATAGATATTAATAATTGTTATGTCTTCTTGGTGCATGCTTCCCTTTATCATTACGAAGTGTCCCTCAGTATTTTTCTTTACATTTTTTTATTTTGAAGTCTGTTTCATCTTAAAAACAGCAAGAGAAAAGCAGTTAGTTTACCTACAAGGGAGCACCCAGAAGACTGGCAGCTGATTTCTCAAAAGAAGCTATGCAGGACAGAAGGGCTTGGCACAAAATATTCAACAGGATGAAGAGTCAGGATCTACTCCTGCTTTTCTCTGAATGCCATTTGCTTGAAATATCATTTCCCACCCTTTCACTTTGAGTCTATATTTGTCTTTGGAACTGGAGGCAGCATATGGTTGGGTTTTGTTTTTTGATCCAATCTGCAACTCTGCCTCTTTATTGGTGAGTTCAGTCCATTTACATTTAGGATGATTATTGAAATATGAGGTCTTCTTATAGCCATTTTATCTTTTGCTTTCTGGTAACTCGTTGTTTCCATTTCTTCCTTGTCCTTTTGTTTCTTTTTGGGGGGATGGGAGGATTGTGAATTTTCCCTCTGGTCCTTCTTGTTTTATGTTATATACTTCAGTTCTGAATCTTTGGCATGTGGTTACTATTATGAATATGTAAAGAATAGTTGTATATATATAGTAGTCCATTTTCTTCTGTATGTGCCGTATCTCATTCCCCTTTGCTAATTTGGATCTTTGAATCTTCTCCCCTTTTCTGTTATTGTGGTCTCAATGTGTCCCTATATGTGCTGAATGTTCATTACTATCTTACAATAATAAATCTCTTCTTGTTGTTTAAGTTTATAATGCCCTGTTCCTAATAAGGATTGCACTACTCTGCTTCTGTCTGCCTGCTAGTTGCCACACTCATAGTTATGTACTTTTTTTGTCATTTTGTTTTAGGTGAGCTTACCCTTTTCACTATTTCCTGGAATGCAGGCCTTGTAGCGGAGAATTCCCTCAGTTTTTCTATGTCTGGAAAGGTCTTTATTTATTTTTCATTTTTAAAGGAGAGCTTTGCTCGATACATCATTCTTGGCTGGTAGTTCTCTTGTAGGCAGTGTATGTAGGGGTCCTGTTTTCTTATCCCTTCAGCCACTTTATCTTTTGGTTATAGCACTTAATTCTTTTCCATTTGGGGTTCTTGTTGATAGGAATGTAATTATTACCATTCTTAATTCCTGTTTTTGATACATGTTCTTTCTTAAAGAAGTCCCTCCAACATTTCCTGTAATACTGGCTTGGTACTGATAAATTCCCTTAGCTTATTTTTGTCTGGGAAGCTCTTTATCTGTCTTTTGACTCTAAATGATAGCTTTACTGGATAAAGTCTTCTTGGTTGTAGATCCTGAGTCTTCATCATGTTGAATATTTTGTGCCAAGTTCTTCTGTCCTGCATAGTTTCTTTTGGGAAATCAGCTGCCAGTCTTATGGGTGCTCCCTTGTAGATAAACTAACTGCTTTTCTCTTGCTGCTTTTAAGATTCTTTCTTTGTATTTAACCTTTGGCATTTGAATTATGATGTGTCTTGGTGTGGGCCTCTTTGGATTCTTGGTTTTGGGGACTCTCTGAGCTTCCTGGGGTTTTATGCCTATTTCCTTCACCAGGTTAGAGAAATTTTCCATCATTATTTCTTCAAATATATATTCAATTTCTTGTTCTCTCTCTTCAGTTAACCTATGACACAGATATTTTTACTTTTAATAATGTCCCATGGGCTCTTTAAATTATTATTATGGACTTGGCTTCTTTTTTCTTGCCATTCTGATCGAGTGTCCTTGGGTTTCCTATCCTCTATATCGGTCATTTGATCCTCTTCTTTACTTACTTTATTTATTCCATTGAATATACTTCTCATCTCAGATAATGTGTTCTTCATTTCTGACTGGTTCCCTTTTATAATTTCCATTTCCATTTTTATGTTTTTTATCCCTTTGTTGAAGTTCTCAATGACTTCATGTACACTTCCCATAAGTTCACTGAGCAACTTTATAACCAGTGTTTTGAACTCTGCATCTGTTAGATTACTTGACTTCATTATTTCTGGATCTCTGATCTGTTCTCTTATATGGTTTCTGCTTCTTTGTCTTCTCATGGCTGCCTTTTTGTGTCTGTTTCTATGTACTAAGCGAAGCTTCTAAGTCTCCCAGTCTTATTAGTGTGGATTTGTGTAGTAGTGGCACCAGGCCAAATTTAGCCCAAGCCTCTACCCGTCTGGGGCCACCTGTTAAGATCAGCAAGCAATCCACAGATACTGTGCTTATAGTTGCCTCAAAAGGCCACACCAGAAACCAAAGCCAGCTGCCTCCAGTGTATCTAGGTGCTGCTCAGCAAGGAGCACTTGACTAACCAAGGATACACCTGGATGTGGCTTGGGTAGGGCCATGAGTTTGGGGATGCAAAGTTTCAGGGAATACTGTGGACGGAGCAACCTCTGCTATCCAGTTTGATGACGTCTCTGCTATGTCGGCACTGTGTCCGCACAATGGAGGGTGTGGAGCTCAACAGAGGAACAATGGATATCGCTGGTACTTCTATACAGAGTGAGTCTCGCCTTGTCCCTCACTCAAACAACTCAGTGTACCCTTGTAAGTCCCTGCCCAGCCAAACTGGCACTGGTGCTCAGAACAAGCAGGTCCATCACTGCGGAAGTCTGCTTGCAGACACGGCCCCTTTCAGAGGCATCTGCATCTGCCGCTGCCACAGCCTTCATCCCATTCAGTTGCTTGGGACCATAGCAGCCTCAAGTCCTCACCCTCTATTTACTTTCTGCTGTTGCAGGGTGAGTTCTTAGATTTCTTCCTAGTTGTATGGCTTGTTGTTTCTAGATCCCAAGCAATTTTTCCTTGTTGTTTGCTCCTTGTTTCTGTCATAACTTTGATTTGGTTGCCAGAGTGATGAAGAGTATCATCTACACCTTTTTTTTTTTTTTTGCCTTGGTAATAATCAACTTTTTCTTATCTGCCTTTCTCACTTCTCTGCTTTCTGCCCTGATCCCTGGGCACTGCCACTGCGTGAAGCTCACAACTCTTTCAGGCAAGGCTGTTCACAGAACCACATCTTCTTCATTCAGTTGTCTATTGATGGGCACTTAGGTTGCTTCCATATCTTGGCTATTATAAATAGCACTGTAGTGAACATACGGGTGCATATATCTTTTCAAATTAAGTGTTTTGGTTTCCTTCAGGCAAATACCCAGAAGTGAGACTGTTGGATCATAAGGTAGTTCTATTTTTAATTTTTTGAGGAACCTCCAAACTATTTTCCAATGGCTGTAGCAATTTGCAATCCCACGAACAGCACACAAGTGTTCCCTTTTCTCTACCCTTGTCAACACTTGTTTTTTGATTTGTTGATGATAGCCATTCTGACAGGTGCGAGGTGATATCTCATTGTTTTAATTTTCATTTCTCTGATAATTAGTGACCTTGAGCATCTTTTCATATGTTTGTTGGCCATCTGTATATCCTCTTTGGAGAAATGCCTGTTCAGGTCCTCTGCTGATTTTTTAAATTGGATTGTTTGTTTTTTTGATGTTGAGTTGTATGAGCTTTTTTTAAAAAAATAAATAAATTTTGGATATTAACCCTTTATCAGATATATCATAGGCAAATATTGTCTCCCATTCAGTATGTTATCTTTTGTTTTGTTGATGGTTTCCTTTGCTGTGCAAAACCTTTTTAGTTTGATGTAGTCCCATTTATTTTTTCTTTTGTTTCCCATGTCTGCGAAGATATATCAGAAAAAAAAAAATATTGCTAAGAGCAATGTTAGAGAGTTTACTGCCTATATTTTCTAGGGGCTTTATGATTTTGGGTCTTATATTTAAGTCTTTAATCCATTTTGAGTTTATTTTTTTGTTTCATTTTTTTGCATGTATCTATTCAGTTTCCCATCACCATTTGTTGCATAGAATGTCTTTACCCCATTGTATATTCTTGCCCCCTTTTTCATAGATTAGATGGCCATATAGACATGGGTTTATTTCTAGGCTCTCTATTCTGTTCTATTGACCTGTGTGTCTGATTTTATGCCAATACCATGATGTTTTGGTGACTATAGCCTTGTAGTATAGTTTCATACCAGGCAGCATGAAACCTCCAACTTTGTTCTTCTTTTTCAAGATTGCCGTGGCTATTTTGGGTCTTTTATGGTTCAATATAAATTTTAGGATTATTTTTTAAATTCTGTTAGAAATGCCATTATTTTGAGAGAGATTACATTGAATCTATAGATTGCTTTGGGTAGTAGGGACATTTTAACAATGTTAGTTCTTCCTATCTATGAACATGGTATATGCTTCCATTTGTTTGTATCTTTTTCAGTTTATTTCCTCAATGTCTTGTAATTTTCTAAGTACAGGACTTTTACTTCCTTGGTTAAATTTATTTCTAGGTATTTTTCGACACAATTGTAACTGAGATTGTTTTCTCAATTTCTCTTTCTGTTAGTTCATTACTGGTATATAAAAATGCGACCAATTTCCGAATGTTAATGTTGTATCCTGCCACTTTATTGAATTCATTTGTCAGTTTGAACAGTTTTTGTGTGTAATCTTTAGGGTTCTCTCTATATAGTATGTCATATGCAAATAATAACAGTTTTACTTTTTCCTCTCCAGTTCAAATGCGTTTTATTTCTCTCTTTCTTCTCTAATTGCTTTGGCTAAGACTTCCAATTCTATGTTGAATAAAAGTGGTGAATGTTGGTATCCTTGTTTTTTTCCCTGATCTTAAGGAAAACACTTCTAGCTTTTCACCACATTAAATATAATGTTAGCTGTGGGTTGTCATATATGGCCTTTTTTTATGTTCAAATATATTTCCTTTATTCCCATTTTGCTGAGAGTTTTTATTATAAATGGATGCCGGATTTTGTTAGACACTTTTCTTGCATCTGTTGATATGATCATAGGATTTTTTGTTTGTTATTGTGGCGTGTCATGTTAATTGATTTGCGGATATTGAACCAACCTTGTATCCCAGGAATAAAGCCAACTTGATCATGGTGTAGGATATTTTTAATGTATTGCTGAATTTGGTTTGTTGATATTTTGTTGAGGATTTTTGCATCATGTTCATCAGGGATATCAGCCTATAAGTTTCTTTTTTGTAATGTCTTTGGTTTTGGAATCAGGGTAATGGTGACCTCAAAAAATGAGGTTGGGAGTTTTCCCTCCTCTGAAATTTTTTGGAATAGTTTGAGAATATTATCTGTTAATTCTTCTTTGAGTGTTTGGTTTAAATTCACCTGCGAAGCCATCCAGTCCAAGACTTTTGTTTGATGGGAGTTTTTTGATTACCGATTCTATTTCATTAGTAGTAATTGTTCAGTTAAGATTTTCTGTTTCTTCTTGACTCAGTCTTTGAAGATTATTATGTTTCTAGGGATGTATCCTTTTCTTCCAGTTTGTCAATTATCTTGGCATGTAATTGTTCATAGTGTTTTCTTATAATCCTTTGTATTTCTGTGGAGTCAGTTGTCACTTCTCTTCCATTTCTGATTTTATTTAATTGGGTCCTCTCTTTTTCTTGATGAGTCCGGTTAAGGTTTATCAATTGTGTTTCTCTTTTCAAAGAACCAGCTCTTGGTTTCATTGATATTTTGTATTGTTTTTCTAGACTCTATTTTGTTTATTTTCACTCTGATCTTTATTATTTTTTTCCTTCTACTCACTTTGGGCTTGTTCACTGTTCTTTTTTTGTTCCTTTAGGTGTAAGGTTAGATTATTTGAGATTTTTGTTTCTTGAGGTAAGCCTGTATTGCGATGAAGTTCCCTCTTAGGACTGCTTTTGCTGTGCCCCATAGATTTGGGGTGATTGTGTTTTTATTTTCATTTGTCTCAAGGTTTCTTTTGATTTCTTTCTTGATCTCATTGTTAACCCATTCATTGTTTAGTAGCATGTTATTTAGTCTCCATGTGTTTGTGTATTTTTCAGTTTTTTCTTATAATTGATTTTTAGTGTCATACCATTGTGTTCAGAAAAGATGCTCATGTGATTGCAGTCTTTTTAATTTATTGAGACTTGTTTTGTGGCCTAACATGTTGTCTGTCTTGGACAATGTCCATTTGCACTTGAGTAGAATGTAAATTCTGCTGCTTTGGGGTGAAATGCTCAAAAAATATCAGTTAAATCCATCTGATCTAGTGTGACATTTAAGGCCACTGTTTCTTGTTGATTTTCTGTCTGGAAGATCTGTCCACTGGTGTCAATGGGGTGTTAAAATCCCCATTATGACTGCATTACTGTTGAACTCTCACTTCTGTTGCTCAGTATTTGCTTTATATGTTTGGATGCTTTTATTTTGGGTTCATAAATGTATACTAGGTTTATATTCTCTTGTGTTTATTCCTTTATCATTATGTAATGTCTTTCTTTGTCTTTTATTATAGTCTTTATTTTAAAGTCTATTTTGTCTGATATAAGTATTGCTATCCCAGCTCCTTTTTAATTTCCATTTGGATGAAATAGCTTTTTTTATTCCTTTACTTTTAGTCTGTGAGTGTCTTTTGACTTAAAATGGGTCTCTTGTAGGCAGCATATGTATGGGTCTCATTTTCTTATCCATTCAGCTACCAGTCAGTTTTTCAATTGGAGTATTTAATCTGTTTACATTTAAAGTGATTATTGATAAGTACATAGTTATTGCTATTTTATTATTTTTATATGTGTTTTCTGTTCTTCTTATAGAAGTCCCTTTAATATTTCTTGTAATATTGGCTTGGTGGTGATGCATTCCTTTGCTTTTCTCTGTATGGGAAGCTCTTTTTTTAAAATATTTTTTTAATTTTTCAATTACAGCTGGCATACAATTGCACAACAGGTGATTAGACTTTTTTTTGTAACTTATGAAGTGATCACCCCATTAAATCTAGTACCCATCTGATACCATAGTTAGTTATTACAATATTATTGGCTATATTCCTTATGCTACAGTTTACATCCCCATGACTATTTTGAAATGATCAATTTGTACTTTTTAATCCGTCTCTTTATCTTCAACTCCTTTTTAACTGCAAACCATCAAAATGTTCTCTATTTCTATGAGTTTGTTGTAAGTGAAATTATATGGCATTTGTCTTTCTCTGTCTGACTTCTCTACTCAGCACAGTACCCTCTAGGTCCACCCGTGTTGTTGCAGATGGCAAGATTTCATTCTTTTTTTGTGGCAGAGTAATAGTTCATTGTGTATATGTACCACCTTTTTATCCACTCATTTACTGATGGACACCCAGGTGGCCTTCATATCTTGGCTATTGTAAATAATGTTGCATGAACATATGAGTCACATGTCCCTTCAATGTAGTGTTTTGTGTGTCTTTGGATAAATACACAGACATGAGATTCCTAGGTCCTTCTTTGTCTCTTGTTATAGTATTTGTTTCAAAGTCTGTTTTGTCTGGTATAAGTATTGCTACCCTAGCTTTTTTTTTTTTTAATTTCCATTTTTGCAATGTGTCTTTTCCTATCTCTTTACTTTCATTCTTTTCATGTCTTTTGATCTGAAATATGTCTCTGGTAGGCACCATATGTAAGGGTCTTGTTTTCTTATCCATTCAGCCACTGTATCTTTTGATTGGAGCATTTAATCCATTTACATTTACAGTGTTTATTGGTAGGTACATAGTTATTGCCACTTTATTATTCATATTTATGTTCTTTTTTCTTCTTCATAAAGAAGTCCCTTTAACATTTCTTTTAATACTGGCTTGGTGGTGATGAACTCCTTTAACTTTTCCCTGTCTAGGAAGCTCTTTATTGCACCTTCGATTTTGATAGCCTTGCTGGGTAGAGTAGTCTTGGTTGTAGGTATCCTTACTTTCCATGACTTTGATATTTCATGCCAATCCCTCTGGCCTACAAAGTTTCTGTTGAGAAATCAGCTGACAGTCTTATGGAAGCTCCCATGTCAGTAACTAGTTGCCTTTCTCTTGCTGCTTTAAGGATTCTCTTTTTGTCTTCAATGTTTGGATTTTAACTGGTATGTGCCTGTTTGGGTTCATCTTGTTTGGGACTCTGTGCTTGTATGTCTATTTCCTTTGCTAGATTAGGGAAGTTTTCAGTGATCATTTCTTCAAACAGGTTCTCAATCTTTAGCTCTCGCTCTTCTCTTTCAGTTACCTATATGATGCAAATGTTGTGGTGCTTGATCTTGTCCCAGAAGTCCCTTAAACTATCCTTATTTAAAAAAAAAAAAATTTTTTTGCTGTTTTGATCAGGTGTTTGTATTTGCTACCTTGCATTTCAAATCACTGACTCAATTATTTGCTTCATCTAATCTGCTGTTGATTTCTTCTAGTGAATGCTTCATTTTAGTTATTGTATTCTTCATTTCTGACTAGTTCTTTTATATAGTTTCTGTTCTTTTTTATATCTCTTTGTTGAAGTTCAGATTGAGATCATCTATTCTTTCCCTAAGTTCATTGAACAACCTTATAACAAGTGCTTTGAACTCTGTATCTGGTAGGTTGCTTGCCTCTAATCTGTTTAGTTCTTTTTCAGGAGTTTTCTCCTGTTCTTTCATTCGGGACACTTTTTTTTGTTTCCTCCCCTTGGCTGCCTCTCTGCGTTTGTTTGTACGTATTAGGTAGATCTGCTACATTCCCCAGTCTTTGCCAGGTGGCCTTATGTAGTAGGTTTTTGTGGCCCAGTGGTGCATTTTACGTGGTCACCTGTGCCAGATGCTATAGGAGTGTCCCTTGTGTAAGTTGTGTGTGCCTTTTTGTTGTAGTTGAGCCTTGATTGCTGTTGGCACATCAACGGATGTTATTGACTCTAAGGCTGACTGGCTGTATTGGCCATGCCCACAGCATAAGAACTGCTGTGTAGGGCTGAACCCATGGAGCGGGATTCTCCTCAGTGGGCTCATGTGTCTACTGAGGTCTCCTTTGGGTAGCCATTCACAAAAGTCTTAGATCACATTGAAGCCAGCCACTGCCCATAAGGCCCACAGACCCCTGAGGTTTGTTCAAGAAATATTGTAGTTTGGGCCAGAGCTGGTTGCCTGCTACCAAAAGTGACTCAAGAGTCACTCCAGGTGAGGCCTGTTGATTGCTGCTGAAGAAGCCTCCTACTGAGAGTTTGGGGTGGACTGGTTGCCTAGCCACGAAAATGCTCCCAGCAGTGTATGAATTGGGTAGGGCTGAGTCTCATGGAGTCAGCAGGGTGGAACGAGTGGATTTCACCAGGCTAATACAGATTCATATTTGACTGTGTTGGGGAAGGGCTCAACACAGGCAAGGTGGCACATTCCCGTAGGCTGCATAAGAGGAGAGCTCAACAAAGCGACAATGGCTGCTGAACATCTCTGGCACCTCTTGAGCTGCTATTCTTTTGCCAGAGGCCAGGGTGATTTCATGTGAGCAGGTAGTCTGTGCACAGGCCCTTTAAAGGGATGTCCAGGTTTCTAGCAGTCTTTCATCTCACCCGATAGGAATCCCTGCTGATTTTCGCAGCCACATTTTGTGGGGACTCCTCTTCCCAGCACTGCAACCCTGGGCTGGAAAGCCCTGGTGTGGGACTGGGGCCCCTCGTTCTTCCGGGAGACACCTCTGAAGTCAAGATATCTCTCCCAGTGTTGGGCCAGCCCGTTTTGCATCTCCGCCCCTCTTACAAATCTTGATGTGGCCTCTTCTTTACATCCTTAGTTATGGGAATTCTGTTCAGCTAATCTTCGGATGGGTCTCTAGATTGATTGTTCTATTAGGATCTGTCTTAGAATTAACCATTCGGCGTCAAGTTTTACTATACACCGAGTCTTTCAATATGAAGAGTCAAGTTTTATTTTGAGATGATTTATTATCATTTACCTTTTAATGTTTTATTTTTTTAGGGACTTCCTTTGTACATATATTAGATCCTTTTCTTATATACAGACACTTGATTCTTTATATCATGTGTATCCTGTTGGCTTTTTTCAGTACTTTTATTAAATGTTCGGTAGAATCTAATCTCCCTTGGGCACCTTGTAATTTAGTCTTCATTTCCATGACGATTTAGTGATCTTCAGATTATTTTCTGGGTTTGGTCAGCCTCATTTCATTTCTTCCTTTTTTCCTTGTCCATTGTGCTTTGAGCTTTTAGATTTCTGAATGTGATGTGACTTTTTAAAAAATACCTGCAAATACTAACTTAAGGATATTAATTCAGTTTTGAGTTCTGTGATACAGTTTTCCTTTGCTTCATTATTTTGGTGAGGAGCAGAATTTTCATTAACTGAAATGTCCTGATTCTCATTTTCTGTTTTATTTTATAGTAGCTGTGTATGCATTGAGTCTACTTTTTTTTCTGTTTATCCTCCAATTTTTGCGTATTTTTTATTTACTCTAATAAATATTAACAATTGTGTATATACAAAATTGAGGATTTTGTGTGGCAAAAGAAGTTACTTATTTCAAGAGTACCTTCTCTTGGTATAGTGAAATGCAGTTTTTTAAATCAATGTCACTTTTATTGGAAGGTGAGGTTGGTGTCTTTTCTGATTTTGTTATTCCCTTTTGTGTCTATAGGATTCTTACTTTCACTTTCTTGCTACCTTCTTTACCTTCACTATCAAGTTCTCAATGGGAGCCTTGTCCTTTCAACTTTCCCCTTGTTAATTCTTTTCTGCAATACCTACCTAACCAACCACTTACTCATCTTACTAGGAAAAATGTTTGGGATCTAAAATAGATCAGCAATGTCGTATCTAATATGAACAATGAGTTTTCTTTTCATTCTTCTGATAATTAATCAGAAATGAGGAAAATAGTTATTTTTCTTTAAAATTCTCAGAAAATTATACTCGAAAATAGCAAAATTCTTCTGTCATCAGCTTAAGGTATCAATTATTTTAAACATTTTAAATTGAGGTAATCAAAATGCCAGTATATTACAGTAAATCACATTCTGTTCCTTCATTAATTTTTGTTTATGTGCAGAGAAAATGACTATGTAAAGGAATTTTATATATTCACTCTTTTCTTTTAGCCTAAGAAAGCTGTCAAGGTAAAACCTCGCCCACCTATAGCTCCTCGACCTTCTAGTAGTTCCACGACAGCTGCTCGGCACAGATTGTTAAGAGTTCTCCCCCACATTGGGCAGTCTTGTTTACCTTCTCCTGGGAATGCATATCTACCTGAAACATCCAGCAATGCAATTTCAAGTTTGGCAACTCTGCCACCTGCTGATAGACCCATATCATCTATCGCTAGTGATTTTCTTAAGGAAGATGATAACTGGGAGAGTAACACACTGTCTCATTCCAGTGGTAGCATCAAACTACCACCTCAGATAACCCATGTGGAGTTCGAAAATGACAAAGAGTTTGTTAATTCTATTCTCCATTTTGGATCATCCCTGCCTAGGCAGACAAAACACTTTTCAGGAAATTTGTCATCTAATAATGAGGATGACACTGTTTTATTTCCAACTTCTGAAGAGTGTGTAACTGAAAAATCACTTCTACCTGAAGTGGGTTTGTTTACTTCATTTACAGAAGGAAATACTAATGAACAGAGCAGTGGCTTAGAAGGCACATGGAAGGTAAATCCAGAGGTCTCACTCACTAATAGTGATAAAGGATTGGAAGCTACAGAACAGCATCTGAAACATGTTGCAAGAGTGTTGAATGGTGAATCAGTAGAGACTACAGTTCTCAACCACCGTGAATTAAGTCCTCAAAAGAATAGACTCTTGTCACCTCTTCACTGTTCTACACCAATGTCGCTCCATAATTCTCTGGTGAAACCGCAGAGACAGTCCACATGTTTTGAGTCTGGGAATCTCCAGTCTTCTGCTTCACAGAATGTGCTCCGGTCATTGGATATTCGAAATATAACTGATTCTTCTTTTTCTAGGACTACTCGCTTTCGAGCTGTTAAAGTTGATTCACCTGGGAAAAGATCTGATATTATTTCTAAAGTTGAGGCTCGGGACATCACAGAAATGGCTAACAAGGCTTCCAAAGAGCCTGTTGGTTATGTAAATAATATAGGTTTTCTTGCCTCGCTGGCCCGGAGCGCAAGCAGAGATGGGTTACAGAGCACACGTGGGGCAGGCAGGCTTCGGACCTCTGGAATTGGGCTGTCTACAAATCTCCAGCATTTTCAGGAAGAAAGCCCTAGGAAAAGTTCTCCTCAGTTAGACTCTACAGAATTTTTTCTAGTAAGTATCTGCCTTTCAATATGTTCTACTAGTTATCCTTTTAGTGAGTCAACATATTTAAGTTCATTTTTTGTTTACATAAATAAGGAGGCCTAAGGTTTACTTCTTTTCATAGCTTCTCTTAAAATGTTTATCTAGTTTGTAGAAAATCTTTGACAGTTGAATTTTAAATAATGTTTTAGTCCTAAATTGAGAACCGTAATTTGAAAATAATTTAGTGTAAACAATTTATCATACACAGTAGTCCCCCATTATCTATGGGACAGATGTTCCAAGATCCCCAGTGGATACCTGAAACCACAATAATACCAATCTTTATACTGTGTTTTTGCTATACATACATACTTGTTATAAAGTTTAATTTATAAATTAGGCACAGTAAGATACTAATAATAACTAATAATAAAATAGAACAATTATAACAATATACTGTTATAAAAGTTATGTGATGTGATTTTCTCTCAAACTATCTTATGGTACTATACCCACCCTTCTTGTGATGATGTGAGATGGTACAATGCCTACGTGATGAGATGAAGTGAGTTGGATATTCTGGACAAAGGGATGATTCACATCCTGGGAGGGATGGAGTGAGATTTCATCATGCTACTCAGAATGGCACGCAATTTAAAATTTATGAATTGTTTATTTCTGAAATTTCTCCTTTAATATTTTTGGACCTTGGTTGACTGTGGGTAACTTAAACTACGGAAAGCAAAACCACAGCTAAGGGGGTAATACTGTATTTTTGAATGATAAATATTTTTATTAATGTTTTTCTCAAATAAGAATTTATTTTTGAGCTATCAAATTATACTCTCTTAAAGATAAATAATAAGTACAATGTTGCTGGATGTGAGAATCAGGTTCCAAGTTAATTTAATTAAAATTAAATAATTTTAAAGAAAAGCCTAATAGCATTTTTGTAATAAAGTACACTATTTTGTGTTTGCTGATCTTTGCTTCTGTTCTTTATGAACTCACCTCTATAGATGTTTGTGTTTTAATTGTAGTCTGCCCGTGGTATTGGAATGAATGGAAATAATACAGCAACAGGGAAAAGAGTAGGTAAGCTACAGATAATTTTGAAAACAATATAAGACTAATAATCATATCATTGTACATACTGTTGAATTTCAAAGAGAAATGAGAAGAACATTCTCTATGGTATATACAGAATAAACTCCCTAAACTGTGTTCTACTTAAGAAAATGATTAAGAGAACTGACTATAGGACATATTTGAAGAATAAAACAAAAACGAAATTTATGTGTCTCTTGTCTGGGAAGTGATATGGTCTATGTGAAAAGACACAGTGAATGAAGAATTAACATGTCGTTCCCAACCTTCTCAGTCACTGGCCACTCTAGAGTTATGCTGAGCTGCTGGATGGGTTTTGATAAAATACCCTAGAAAGGTTATTCTTAGCATCATAATCCAATATTAAGGATAGTAGTGAGTTCCTTTTGATGAAGTGGTTATTTCTGGATAAAAGAAAGGGACTATCTCCCAATAACACCTTACGTAAAAGTTTACTGGCCAGTCATTATTTCCAAGGCAGCCTATTACTATCATCATCTTTTATGTTTTAATACCCAGACTAGGGATGAGGAAACTCATTACAAAGATGGATCACCTTTGTAGTCCAAGGTTCTAAAGGATATTTTATATATTATTGTTGTCTTGTGAGTTTTGTGTCTTTAAAGAGATACTTAGAGTTTGCTTTCCACTACTATTTAAGGCCCAAGGTTCTAAAGTCTTAATATATCCACTTTTTTTGTTCAATTTTTTTTATTGTGGTAAAATAATACATAACAAAATGTACTGTTCTAATCATTTTCAAGTGTACAATTCAGTGGCATTAAGTACATTCACATTGTTGGACAACAGTCACTACCACCCATCTCCAGAACTTGTTTTATCTTGAAAACTGAAACACTATACCCATTAAACATTAACTACTCATTTCCCCCTCTCCCCAACCCATTCTGCTTTCTATCTCTATAATTTTAACTAACTACCTTATATAAATGGAATCATACAGTATTTGTCGTTTTGTGCCAGGCTTACTTCAGTTAGCATAATGTCAAGTTTCATCTATGTTGTAGCATATGTCAGAATCTCCGTACTTTTTAAAGCTGAATAATATTTCATTATATGTATATGTATATGTGTTTATGTGTGTACGTATACACATACATACATACATCCGTGCATCTGTGAATAGAGACTTGTGGTGTTCCACATTTTAGCTACTGTGGACAAAACCGTTACAAACATGGATATATAAATATCCCTTTGAGACCCTGCTCAATTCTTTTGAGTATATATGAAGAAGTGGAATGGCTGGATCATATGCAATTCTATTTTTAATTTTTTGAGGAACCTCCATACTGTTTTCCATAGCTGTAACATATCACATTCTCACCAATACTTGTTATTTTCTGGGTTTTTGTGTTTGTTTTGTTTTGTTTTGTTTTTTTTGTAGTGGACATCCTAACAGGTATGAGGTGGTTTCTCTTTGTGGTTTTGATTTGCATGTCCCTGATGATTAATGATATTGAGTATCTTTTTATATACTTAGCCATTTGTATATCTTCTTTGGAGAAATGTCCATTCAAATCCTTTGCCCATTTTTTAATTGAGTTGTTTGGGAGTTTTTTGTTATTATGTTTTAGGTGTTCTCTATATATTCTGGATATTAATCCCTGACATATGATTTGCAAATATTTTCTCCCATTTTGTAGGTTGCATTTTTACTCTGTTGATAGTGTCATTTGTTGTCCAATAGCTTTTAATTTTCATGAAGTACAATTTATCTATTTTTTTCTTTTGTTGCTTGTGCCTTTAGTGTGCCTAGTATGTCACTGCCAAATCTAACATCATGAAGCTTTTCCCCTATATTTTCTTCAAGGAGTTTTATAGTTTTAGGTTTTACGTTTAGTCTTTGATACATTTTAAATTATCTTGTGTATATGGTGTAATGTAAGGATCTAATTTCATTCTTTTCCACGTGTATATCCAGTTTTCCCAGTATCATTTGTTTAAAAGGCTGTCTTTTCCCCCACTGAGTGGTTTTGGCACCCTTATCACAATCATTTGACCATATAAGTGAGGATTTATTTCTTCATTCTCTAATTGTGTTCCATTTATCTACATGTATGTCTTTATGCCAGTACCACATTGTTTTGATTACTGTAATATATCTACCTTTAATGTTATAATTATTTTTCCTAGATACATATTCAAGTCTGTCCTGTCCTAACCTACAGCTCAGCCTCCTGAAAATTTGTTTCACGTATTTATACTCTTCTTAACTCACATTCAGCCTTCAGTACGTTCTTCACTTCTCTTCTCACAGCTCCTCTGAAATTGCTGTTACTGAGGTCACCAAAGATCTCCACAATTTCAAATCTAGTGGATGTCTCTCCTTTCTTTCTCAGTATCTCTCCCTTTCTCATCTCTCCTCCTCCTCCTTTTTCTTTCTCCTTTTCCTCCTCTTCTTCTTCCCCTTCTCCTCCTTCTCCTGTCTCCTTCTCTCCCTATCTCTCTCTCTCTCTCAATGGTATAACATTGTGGTAGATTTTTGTTTCGTTTGTTTTTAACTTCAGTTTTCTTTTGACTCATTTTACCTGCCCTCTACTTGTCCTTGGGTATACACTCTATTGATTCATTTCATTTAGGTCAAGTCATCTGCTGCTCTTTGCAGTAATGATTCTCCAACTAGAGCCGCGTAACTTGCTGCCATTTTCCTTCAGTTACAACTGTGTTATTCTAAATTAACTTAGAAGAGTCTATGAAAGTTTTGGCATATCTTGTTTAATTGACCTATAAGTTCCTCCATTGGTCCTCTTTGCCTTTCATTATAGGGTCTCTCTTGGAAATTTTATCCACCTTCATAGTTTTAGTCATAATTTTTAGGCAGATGATTACCAAACTTGCATCTTGAACACTATTACTTCGTTGGCTGTCTTTTCTGTTGTGTGAATTTTTATAGATCATTATGTTACATCCAATATTAGACCTGAAAATGCCAAAAAAGAGAGTTAATCCAAATGTCTTTAATCTTCTGAAAAGCAACTCTTCACATCAGCATTATTTTATTGACTTTTTCTTTATTCATACGTTCAACACATGTTTGAGAGAAGGCTTTAGAGAGGAGTTGGTGATTGGTGCTCTCTTCCTATCGGATAAATAGAGTTTTACTAGGTTGATAAGGTGGAGTAGAATATTTTATAAAAAGAGATTATACAAATGTGACTGGTGCCTCATTCAGGGGTGGGTATGATGTGGTAAATGACAGAAAATGACTCTGGCAAGTTAGGAAGGTATCATATCGAATATATAAGATTTGAATGCCAGTCCAAGGAATTTGACTTTTTCCTGTTTGTTGTAGGGAACCTATATATTAGTGATGGTTCCTGGCCTGGAGTAGATGACTAATGAATGTGTTTTTCTTGTTGTTGTTTTTTTGTTTTTTTTGTTTTTTTTCTGGTGGGTGGAAAGATATATAGGAAACATTCTCATAGGAGAAGACTGCAGTTATATTTCTCTGCCACCTCATTCCTGTCACTAATATGTCCTTTGTCTTGGCACATTCACAAGAGTTCTTGAGTGAAAAAGTTTGGGAAACATTGAGTTAAGCACCCCAAGGAAAGACAAAAATGAAAATATGACTACATTGAACTAAATTGTCATCAACAGATTTTTCTACTACTATTTAGGGAAGAATATTCTAAGCCTGAATTTCAAAGGTAATTGCCATTAGATGAGCTTCCAAAATATATCTGGTAGTATATGCCTTTCCTCTGTGTCCTGTGGAATGCTTATCTTACATTTATTTTTTAAGAAATGGAAAGTATCCCATTACCTTTGTGAAATGTTCTTGAAGAAGAAAGCACTTATTAACTGAATTGGTGTCCAACATCATTAGGAGTCATTCAGTTAGTAGTTTCACACTTTGTTTCCTGTTTTGGAAAAGATTTGGGAATGTATTTTATATTGGTAATAAAGCAAACTCAGCATCTGAAAGGTGTATCAACAATTGTAATTCCACATTTTTGAACCCTTGAAGAGTTTTCAGAGACTTTTAACTGTCAGATAAACATCAAGCCCACACCTCCCAAATCTTTCTCAGTAGTTGAGAATAGGTACCAGTACAATTGACACTCAGTGTTTTTTCTATTCCTTCCCCTTGTTTTTATTTCTTTTGTTTGCCTCTTGCTTCTTGGCCTTTGAGTGCCACCAAGCACTGTGTACTTGTATTGTTATTGTAACAACTGTGAATAATGAGCCTCTCTACTTATGAGGGATTTGTTGGAATTTTGCTCAACTCTAAAAGCATTTCACTTAGTAATTAAATTGATTTAATTCCTTCTTATGACAAATGTACTCTTATTTTCAAGGTAAAAAAAAAGTTGTTATGATAGTACAGAATTTATAGTGCACCATATTAATCATTATTGGTATGATATTTTATATAATTATAACACTTAAAATTTTCAGAATGCTTTTTAAATGTGAGGACTGAGCTAACCTTAAAACACTTAGGAATTTAGGAAGAAACATACATGTTCTGTTATCTTAAACATGAACAAATTGAAGTTTTAAAAGAATAAATAACTTGCTCGTGGTTTGATTAATTTCTATGGTGTAATCAGGACTATAAGACCACTTTCGAGACACACTGGTGCTCCTTCTTGGTGTAAAAGAACATGTTAATTATATTACATATTATGTCATTTCTCAGAGGCCTCTTAAATATGATTTTGAACCTTCACTCTGTCAACGTTTGATGTACTTAATTTTTACTGATTGCTCTTAAAAATAATCAGAAAAGTATTGGTGTGACAAAAAGTCTTAAGAATATGAGTCCCAGTCAGTTGATACTTACCACATATTAAAAATATGACAGTTCTACTGCATCTTCACTTGCAGATTCTGTAAATAATTTTAGATATAAAAATAAATTAATTTATTTATAGAAGTTTACTTGTGTGTTTTGCTGAATAGTATTTTACATTTAGAACTTTATGCCTGTATTAATCAAAGTGTTCTTTCTCTAAATAGGAGAATGTACTCATCACCTCCCACCTGTGAAAGCCCCTATTCAAACAAAGAAGAAAACAACAAAGCATTGTTTTCTTTGTGGAAAGAAAACTGGATTGGCTACTAGCTATGAATGTAGGTAGGTTGGCAAGCTGGAAAAGCTGAGATTCTTTCTTTGTGATGACCCAGCTTGGGGATACAATTTAAAATATTCTTTAAATAGTTTATATTCAAATATAATGTCGTGAAGATGAGGTTCAAATAGCAGCCCTCACTTGAACTCCTAATTAGCTGAAGTAAATAGTAAGTAGATAGCTTATGAATTTCCAAACTCATGAGATCCTCCCCTGCCCTTTAAATTAAGAGACTTAAACCAATGGGAGAATACTCTTTCTTTGTCTTATGGTAGATATACTTGGTTTTTGTTTGAATATAGAACCCCTCCAAGATTCTATTTTAAATTGAACAAAAAAGGACTGAATTTAAAATTAATATAGTATAAATTTTAACAATTACATGGTACATCTTTATTTCAAAACAGATGAATAATGTATTTACAAAAACAATGTAATTTTTCCACCTATAATTATTTCTTTCTTTAGCATTGATTAATTTGCTCCAAGGATGGTGTTTACCCTTAGGTTAAGGCCAGGCACTAAAAATAACTGCTGCTTTTTAGAGTGTATTCTATTCAAATGGAAACAGCTTACCTCATTGCTGGAAATATTTTTTAAATCCTGTCATGGCTTAGGTAGGTTTTATATAATTTAATTTTCTTTGTGAGACAATTTCTCAGAAATTCATAGTTCTTCCAGGTTAAATGGTGGACATATTTATCACATTTTGCAATTTTACTACTATATAAAAACATAAAGATGAAACTCCATTTTATTTCATAATGGATTTTCTATTATAAACTCTTATATTTCCGGACAATTAACTTGTTCTTTTGGGGGGTGCTTGTGCTTGTCTATGAGTGGAAGGGAAATGCCAATGCTGAGATTGCTAAAGAGAAACTAAGGGCACCTGTTTGACTACCCGAAGTCAGGCTCTGATCTCCTGATGAGCCTCCAATAGAAATGTGACTATTCATATGAACTTTTTTTGTGCTTTAGATGTGGAAACAACTTCTGTGCTTCTCATCGCTATGCAGAAACTCACAGCTGCACCTATGATTACAAGAGTGCAGGGAGGAGATACTTACAGGAGGCAAATCCTGTGGTTAACACACCAAAACTTCCAAAAATCTAACTCTTGCTCTGCATCTAACTGTTCTGCATGAAGAATTGTATTACAGTGACAGAAGAAATATTGTTTAGACTGCATTAATTTTATTCAACTCCAAAAGATTTGCCAAATAACAAAAGCATAGAATGCATATATACTGTTGGAGAATGAGAACGCTACTGTATTTGACATCTCTATTCTTTGGTGAATCAAAAGTTTTAAAAGTAGTTTAAATGATTTAGCTTTATTATTGCATGTCTGATGTTAAGTATTTTATATATTTGATACTGCAATTTTACTAGACAAGTCTTCAAAAGATGCACTTTAGGAGGTTAACATTGTATAACCAGCTTCCACTTTGTACAGAAATGAGCTGTCATGTAATGGCTATAATCTAATGTACTACTTTTTTTTTTTCCAGTGGGGGGTGGGGTAGATGGGGATTTTTAAAAGAAAAATCCCATGTGTGAAAGTTTATTGAGTTTACTAGGAAATTCCTTTTTATTTCAAACTACTTTTTATAAAAAAGAACATTTGGTTTTCCAATATGGTTTTAAGACAGATTTCTTTCATATTCACATTGACATTCAGATATGCATCCATTCTATAAAACACATCATGTTAATCATAGCATATATTTCTCAAAATACTACTTTTTGAATGGTAGTTTTAAAAAAAGATGTCCCACTTGTTGCTAATAAATACAGAACCCAACTTTTCACTTTTTGAAAAATGGCTACATTTAAAACAAAATCTCTCAGCTTGGTTTGTTTTTCTTATATGTTGAGTGCTATTACCAGGAGAAATTCAAATAAATATTCAATTTCATTCTGAGTTTGATTTTTGATTATTTTAAATAAATTCTCTTTTATAAATACTTTTAAACAAAACCATTCAATTAAATAAATCGGTAATTTATTCTACTTGGAAAAAAATAGCTATAAGTATAAAGGTATTCTTTTAGGGGATAAAGGTCCTGAACCCCAGTTATAACTAATATACCATTCAAGATTTAGGGAGGCACTTTATGGAAGCTTAGTTGAATCTAATTCTGAACTCTGATAAACAGCTGGCAGGCAACTCAAGGATCTGCAGTGGTACCAAAGGGCTACTTTAGGTGCTTCACAGGGCCTCTTTCTCCATGCAATGTTGAATGAACTGGAGAGTTCTCTTAAACTTTTCTCTACTTCCTATAAGAGACTGAATGTTGAATGGAGAAAGATGCCTTCATCTTCCTTTGGAACAAGAAGGAAATGTATTTATAAGAGTAAAAAGGTAAGAAATTAGTTGAGCAATGCTGCAATTAGGGGTTGACATTATACTTTTTATGGGAGGGCGGGGAGATGGCTGTATAAGCTAATGAAAAGTATTTTCTTTGCTGAGTAGGTCAGCTTTTCCTCCCTTATCAAGACA
Organism: Pteropus medius; assembly: GCF_902729225.1. Taxonomy (NCBI): domain Eukaryota; kingdom Metazoa; phylum Chordata; class Mammalia; order Chiroptera; family Pteropodidae; genus Pteropus; species Pteropus medius. The sequence continues at coordinate 60,403,607 of NW_024344378.1, forward strand.
TGTGCTTTAGACACTTAAAATCTAAGAACTCTATGACATGGACAGGCTGCTGAAAAATGGACCAAAACATATTTATTCTATAAGTAAATATGAATACTTATGGTATGTATGATATATGCTTAGTGCACTCTGCTTTTTATGTTTTTTATTTTTTTAAATTAATTTTTTATATTTAATTTTTTTCAGTTATAGTTGACATACAATATTCTATTAGTTTCATGTGTACAACACAGTGATTAGACATTTATGTAACTTATGAAGTGATCACCCTGATAAATCCAGTACCCATCTGACACCATACATAGTTATTACAATACTGCTGACCATATTCCCAATGACAATTTTGTAACTATCAATTTGTACCTCTTAACCCCTCCTCCCTTCACTCATCCCCCTGACCCCAATCTGACAACTATCAAAATGCTTTCTGTATCAGCTTGTTTCTGTTATTTGTTTATCCTAGTGCACTATGCTTTTTAAACCAAGAAATGTCTTATTTTAGGTTTACCAAAGATTTTAGTCAAAGTTGAGTCTTTACTAATTTCTAAGTCACTGAGAGATTAAACCAGTTTAATTCAAGAAATCGTATCATTTTGGGGAGGTATTTCTTTATGCTTTTAATTCTTATAGTGAAGCAATCACAATTTTATAAACCTCAGATCTGTCTGCATTCACAGTAATTAGCAGAGTGCTTTGAATATAGGTGCTGGTTAACTATTAGTTAAATTAATTATATTATAGCTTAACCATGAAAAAAAAAGACATTAAATTATTGTATATAGCTAAACTAATTTTATATGGTAAAATTTATTTTCTGGATTTTTCTTAAACAGTAAGCATTTGGTTTTGGTAACACTAAGTAAAATTTTTAACTTAGCAATGTGAAATATTTTCAAGTTAAGTTTAGTGCATTTTAGTCATTCTAACATGAGAATTTCAAATACCAGATGTTTTCAATTTTATCAGTGTTGTAATCTGTGGAGGGATTTAATTATAAAAACAGGTCAGTAACACACTTTAAACATATAAAATTTCATTAACCAATGTCACTCCAATAAATTTAATTAAAAACAAATAATTTTAAAAGATAGGAATTAATTTTCTGATATGTTTAATATGTTTTTAAGACATCATGATATATAATCCAATCTTGTACCTATCAGTATTTTCCAAAGTATGACCCCATACCACTCCTGAAATACACAATGACTAAGTGGTACAAGGATAAACATTTTTTAATAATTATACATTTTTAATGTGTATCAGAAAAATATAACTATGTAGCTTATGTCAAAAATAAATTGATGTAGGTTAAAAAAATCGATTGAGGTGACCTCAGAAACATGGCGGAGTGAGAGGTGTCCCCAGATCTATCCCCTTGAAACAACAATAAGCTGAACAACTAAAACTCAACAGAAAACACCCAACCTGCACAACAGCACATCTGAGAGTGGGATCTGCGCATAAGAGCTACTATAGGTTAGAAACTCAGGAGTCGGGTGGTAAACTGGGAGAAATAAAGAAGCTGCCTCTCACAGCCTTCAGAGCTCCCTGGAGGAGGAAGAGAGGGGAGAAGGTGCAGCGAGTTCCCTGAACAGCCCTGCCTGGAAGAGCTGTGAGCTCCACATGGCCGGCAGCAGTGCCCAGGCATCAGAGCAGAAAGCAGAGAAATAGGGACGGCAGAGAAGCGAGGACAGCAGAGAAACAACAGTTGATTGTTACCAGCCACTGTTGCAAAATGTGAGGCTGAGCTGCAGCCCTCATCCCCCAACCCAGAGCACCGCCCCCTCCCACATATCCTCTGAGACCGAACACCGAGGAGACCCAGGGGAATCTGAGCAAACATTACCATAACTGTTGCTATCATTGAAAGGGACTGAGACAGGGTAGCAAGCGCAATTGAATAACTATAAGAGAAAAAAAAAGGCATTATTAAGGCTTTATATAAAGCGAGGATCCAAGAGGCTGACATGCCACCTACTGGAAACCAAAAGAAAAATGCCTTCTTTGCAACAGGCTAAAGAGAGACCTTTATATAATAAATCATCTTTCTGGGAAAAAAAATACACTTCTATTAGTGCCCAGGTGGAGAAAGAGTCCATTAAACACAATGAACAACCAAGATGACAAGGGAGCGCAGGAAGAAAGAGGAAAATCTCCAGAAAATAAGCTGAAAGACATAGAAATATGCGACTTAAATGACAGAGAATTCAGGATGGTACTTCTGAAAAAATTCAGTGAGATCCAAAAGAACTTATATCAACAATTTCAGGAATGAAGAAATAACTAGATGAGCAGAATGAGTTCTTTAGCAAAGAGACTGGAACCCTCCAAAAGAACCAAATAGAACTTCTGGAGATGAAGAACACACTGCAAGAGATGAAAAATGAAATAGCAAGCATGGAAAATAGAGTTGACCAAATGGAGGAAAGGATCAGTGGCATCGAAGACAGAAATCTAGAAATAAATCAGAAGGAAAAAGAGAGAAACCAAAGAATGAAAAATAATGAAAGAGAAATACAGGAGAGAAAATAATGGGCATTCTCAAAAGGAAGGAAAAGGAGTAGGGATTAGAAAGCATTTTCAGACAAATAGTTGATGAGAATTTCCCAAATCTAAGGAATGAGCTGGAGCTTGGAATTCAAGAGGTCAACAGAACACCCAATTATGTCAATCCAAAAAAGGCTTTCATCAAGACACATTGTATTAAAATTATCAAAAATCAAACACACAGAATTCTCAGGGAAGCCAAAGAAAAGAAGATGGTAACCCATAAAGGAAAATTATCGTCAGACTTCTCAGCACAAACCTGATAAGCCAGAAAGGAGTAGAATCCAATATTCAAACTATTAAATGAAAGGAACTGCCAGCCAAGAATAATGTATCCAGCAAAGCTTTCCTTTAGATATGAAGGAGAAATAAAGACCTTTCCAGACATACAAAAATTGAGGAAATTCTCCACTACGAGGACTGCATTAGAGGCAATACTGAAAGAGGTCATCTCGCCTAAAACAAAATGACAAAAATACATATATATATAACTAGGAGTAAGGCGGCTAGCAGGCATATAGAAGTAGAGGAGTGCAACCCTTATCAAGAAAAGGGCATTATAAGCTTAAACAATAAGAGATTTGCTATAGAAAGTAATGAAAGTTCATCATACATAAGGACATATTGAAACAACAATGACTGAAAAGGGGAGGATTCAAGATCCAATTTGCAAAGGGGCATAGAGATAAAGCACACACAAAAGAAAATGGACTACTGTATACATATCACTATTCTCTACATATCCGTAATGGTAACCACACACCAAAGATTCAGAACTGAAGTATATAATATAAAACAAGAAGGACCAGAGGGAAAACAAACAAAACTCAATCACAATTAAAACACACACACACACACACGCACACGTGCACACACAAGGACAAGGAAGCAATGGAAATACCAAGCTAACAGAAATCAAAAGATGAAATGTTTATAGGAAAACTTATATTTCAATAATCACCCTAAATGTAAATAGACTGAACTCAACAATAAAAAGGTACAGAGTTGCAGATTGGATCAAAAAAACAAAATGCAACCATTTGTTGTCTCCAGGAGACACATCTCAGTTCCAAAGACAAATATAGACTCAAAGTGAAAGGGTGGAAAATGATATTTCAAGCAAATGGCATTCAGAGAAAAGCGGGAGTAGCAGTACTAAGATTGGAACAAATAGACTTCAAAATTAAAAAGGTAAAGAAAAATACTGAGGGACACTTCATAATGATAAAAGGAATCATGCACCAAGAAAACAATACTTGTTAATATCTATGCTCCCAATCAGGGAGCCCCGAAATATATAAAGCAATTACTAACAGAACTAAAGGGAGAAACAGACCGAAACATTTTCATACTATGGGACCTAAATACCCAACTGTCGGATATGGATAGAGCATCCAAAGAGAAACTCAATAAAGAAGTAACAACCTTAAGGACACATTAGACCGACTGGACATAATTGATATTTACAGAGCCTTTCATTCCCAAACAGGTGCTCGTATATTTTTCCCTAGTGCACATGGAAAATTCTCAAGGATTAACCACATACTGGGACACAGAGATAGCCTCGACGAATATAAGAGGGTTAAAATCATACCAACCATATCCTCTGATCATAATGCTTTGAAGCCGGAGATCATCTGTAAAAAAAATAAAGCAGGAAGAACCACAAATATATGGAGAATAAACAACATGCTACTGAAGAATAACTGGGTCAGAGAAGAAAAAGAGATCAACAGATAGATAGAAACGAATAATAATGATAGTACAACATATCAAAGCTTTTGGGACACGGCAAAAGTGATCATAAGAGGAAAGTTCATATCATTATAAATTCATATCAAAAATAAAAACAAGCCCAAATAACCTAATTCTTCATCTTAAAAAACTAGAAAAGGAAGAATAAATGAAGCATAAAGTCAGCAGAAAGAAAGAAATGATCAAAATTAGCGGAGAATTAAATGAAATTGAAAACAAACAAAAAAATAGAAAAGATAAATGCAACAAGGAGCTGGTTCTTTTAGGTTAATAAAATTAACAAACCCTTGGCTAGACTAAAGAAAAAAGAGAAAGGACATAAAGTCAGGGATAAAGAGAAGAAATTATAGGAGACACAACAGAAATACAAAGGATCATACAAGAATACTATGAAAAAGCAAATTTAATAACCTAGAAGAAATGGACAATACTTGGAAAGATATAACTTTCCTAGACTGAATCAAGAAGATCTGGAAAATCTAAATAGACTGATCAACAGTATGGAAATTGAAACAAACATCAAAAACCTCCCAAAAAGGAAAAGTCCAGGATCATATGGCTTCACTGGTGAATTCTACTAAATTTTCAAAGAAGATTTAATACCTATTCTCCACAAACTCTCTCAAAAAAATCGAACAGGAGGCAATACTTCCTAACTAATTTTCTGAGGGCCAATATTACCCTGCTACCAAAACCTGGTAAAGATAACCACAAAAAAAGAAAACTACAGACCAATGTCTCCCAAGAACACAGAAGTTAAAATCTTAAATGAGATACTAGCAAACTGAATACAGCAACATATTAAAAAGATTATATACCACGATCGAGTGGGCTTCATCCCAGAGGCACAGGGATGGTTCAACATACACAAATTGATTAATGTGATTCATCACATAAACAAGTTATAAAACAATCATGATCATATTAATAGACGCAGAAAAGCCTTTGACCAAATACAGCATCCATTTATGATCAAAACACTTAACAAAATCAGTATAGAAAGAAAGTACTTTAACATAATAAAGGCCATATACGACAAACCCTCAGCAAACATTATACTTGATGGTGAAAACTAAAAACCTTCCCTCTAAGATCAGGAATGAGACAAGGTTGTCCACTATTGCCATTGTTATTCATTATAACATTGGAGGTCCTAGCGGGTGCAATCAGGCAAGAGTAAGATATAAATGGCATCCAAATAAGAAATGAAAAAGTCACACTGTCACTATTTGTGGATGACATTCTCAATATAGAAAGCCCTAAAAACTCCACAACAACACTATTAGAAAAAATAAGCAAATACAGAAAAATTTTTGGATACAAAATAAATATTCAAAAATCCATAGCATTCCTATACTCTAATAATGAATTGTCAGAAAAATAAGTGGAAAAAAAATTCCTATTCCAGTTGCAACAAAAAGAATAAAATACCTGAGAATTACTCTAATGAAACATGTGAAGGACCTATATAATGAAAACTGTAAGACCCTATTAAAAGAAATCTAAGAAGATACACAGAAATGGAAAGATATTCCGTGTTATTGGATTGGAAGAATCGACACAATTAAAATGACCTTGTTACCTAAAGCATTATACAGATTTAATGCACTCCCCATCAAAATCCCATCGGCATTTTTTAAAGAAATAGAACAAAAAATCATCAGATTTTTATGGAAGCACAAAACAATCCTGAGATAAAAGAATGAGGCTGGAAGCATCACTCTGCCTGACTTCAAACTATAATACAAAGCGACAATAATCAAAATGGCATGGTACTGGCAGAAAGACAGACACACAGACCAGTGGAACAGAATTGAGAATCCAGAAGTAAACCCGTGTTTGTATGGGCCCCTCACACACTATTGGTGGGACTGCAAACTGGTACGGCCAGTATGGAAAATAGTATGGAACTAGTATGAAGGTTCCTCAAAAAACTAAGAATTGATTTACCATAGGATCCAGCAATCCCTCTACTAGGTATTTACCACAAAGACTTGCAAACTCATATCCGAAAAGATATTTGCATACTGATGTTCATAAGCAGCATTATTCATGGTGGCCAGGACATGAAAGCAACCGGTGTCCTACAACAGATGATTGGATAAAGTGGTAAATATACAATGGAATATTACTCAGCCATAAGAAGAGAAGAAATACTGCCATTTGCGACAACATGGATGGACCTTGAAATAATCACACTCAGTGAAATAAGCCGGACAGAAAAAGTTGAAAATCACATGATATCACTTATATGTGGGATATAAATCTAAAAGCAACAAATGAACACAAACAAAGAGAGACTCATGGGCATGGAGAATAGACTAGTGGTTACCAGAGGGTAGGGAAAAGGAGGAGGGAGGAGGTAAATGGGGTATAATGGGTCAAATATGTGGTGACAGAGAGAAATCTAACTATAGGATGTGAACACACAATGCAAATATATATATGCCTTATATTAATATGTATAGCTGAAACTTACTGGATTTTATTAACCAATGTCACCATTAAAAAATTATCAAAACAAAGATTAAATAAATAAATGATTAAAAAGAAAAAAAAAGTTGATTGAAAATTAATAGCAAGTGTACATATAACAAAAATCCTAAAAGTAGATGTGAATGAACGCAATTTAGGAAATAAAGATATGATGCTCTCATTTGTCTTTGAAAATTATGTTAAACTTTAAAAATGGAAAATGGAAGTAAATTACATGGTTTTAGAAGAACTATCTAAGGCTAAAAATAAAAGTACACATTTTACTCTACACCTTCTCCCAATCTCTTAATAATTTTTATTTTAGTTTTTCTGGTAGTTATCATAACACTAGTCAATATATGTAGACATTATTTTTTGACATCCCCCATCATTGTAGGTGAGGAATTTAACATGATTTCCTCAATACTCTACTTCATAATATTTGTTAGTATAGTAGTCTGCTATGGCCACTATAACAAAACACCACAGGCTGGGTGGCTTAAACAACAGAAATTAAATTTTGCACAGTTCTGAAGGCAAGAAGTTCCAGATCAAGGTCCAGCAAAGTGAGTTTCTGTTGAGATCTCTCTTCCTGGCTTTCAGAGAACTACCTTCTCGTTCTGTCTCACGTGGCCATCCTTTGCTGTGTGAGCACACAACTCTGTGGTGTCTCTTCTTATAAGGACACTAGTTCTATGAGAACAGGGCCCTACACTTATGATCTCATCTAATCCTTTTTTTATATAAATTTAGGTTTTTTAATTTTCTATTACAGTTGACCTTCAATATTATTTTATATTAGTTTCAGGTATACAACATAGTGGTTAGACATTTATATAATGTAAATGTGACCCCACTGCCCACATTAATCTAGTGCCCACTTGGCACTACATATAATTATTACTTCCTAATTGCAAATACAACCACAGTTGGGAGGTTAGGACTTCAACATAAATTTAATCTATAATAGTCAGTTATTTTTTGTTACAGTAGTTATTTCAAATCCACCCATTCCTCTGCACTTATTCTAGGTTACAATAGCTTTCACCTGAGCTATTGCAATAGCTTCTTAACTGGACTCCTTATATTATTTATGTGCCCTTCATAACCCATTTTCTACACTTAAACTGTGGTGAACTGGCAGAACCCAAAACAAAACAAAACAAAAAAACTGAGAACATCAATGTTTGAAATATATCAGTGACTTCTTGTATTCTTAAAGACCCAAATCTTTGAAGATGATGGAGTAGGTAACCACTGTGCTTGCCTCCTCTCATACCCACATCAAAATTACAACTAAACTACACAATAACCATCAATAGGAGTCACCTGAAGTCTAGTTGAACTGAAGTCCTACAACTGGGGCGGGGACACGAAATGAGCTGGTCCCACCCCCAAGTGTGGCAGTGGAGAATCAGCAGAAATATCTCACTGCGGGAGTCTCCCCAGAAGAGTGAGGGGTTCCAGCCCCACATTGGGCTCCTCAGCCTAGGGATCCAGTGCAGTGAAGAGAAGTCCCCACAACTTGTGGCTATGAAAACCAGCGGAGATTGTAGCTGAGTGAGATGGAGGGCTAAGGGAATTGCAGACTTTCCTCTTAAGTGGACCATGCACAGACTTACCGCTGATGGACTCACTTGCTCTGAGCTCCAGCTCTGGGGCAGCAGTGCAAAAGGTGCCAGGGACAAATGGGGAGAAACTGAGTTGTCTGGCTTCAGGGTGAAGGCTGGAAGAAAAGCTTTTTCCCAGACAAAGTACTAGCAGAGGGCATTGTTTCTTTGTTAAGCCCTCCCCAGCCTTGCTTACATACCCAGATGGGCACCATATCTGAGTCTTCATCAGTGTAGCTAACACTCGTCATCCTGCCCAAGTGATTCCCTGAGATCCTGCCCCTCCCAATGTGTGGGCCCACCCAAGCTGCTTCCAGTGGATTTTCCATACAAATGGCCTGTTTGGCTGATTCTGCAGTCTTTCCTAAAAATCTCTCAAAGGTTCACAAAACCTAAACAAGCAGCATCTGGCTTCGGCGAGCCCTGTACCTCTTGCTGGGCAGCCCCAAACCCAGCGCTAGTGTCAGCCAGCCTCAGTTTGCAGCTTGGCCTCGAGAGGCACTTCCAAGCACAGCTTGGGTGGTTTGTCTGTGGATTGTCTGGTGGCTTATGCCAGGTGTCCTGGGGCAGGGCATGGGCTGCAGCAAGATTTGGCCTGCAGCAGGGCCTCTTCCAGGAGGCTCCGGCCTGCACACCCAGTGGCTGGCTTTGGTCTGAGCCAGAGTACCATCTGAGGTCACATCTGAGGATGGCACACCCAAAGGGCAGATAGGGCAGGCACCAGAGCCCTGCTAAAGTGAATCTTGCTCTGCAGGGTCAACACCTGCACTGATCACAGACTGTCATCACAACCAAAGGATTGTGATGGGCAATCCTCCCATTGATAAGCAAAGAGCAACCGAGGCTGAACTACAACAGGAGGGCACACACGATCCATACAAGGGACACACCTGGAGCACCCAGCTCAAGTGATTAGGGAAGACTGTGCCACTGGGACCCACAGGACACCTACTACATAAGGCCACTCTAGTATGACCGGGAGACATAGCAGCCCCACCTAATACATAGAAACAAATACAAGTATGCAGCCAAAATGGGAAGACAAAAAAACATGTCCCAAAGGGAAAACAGAACAAACTCCAGAAAAAGAACTAAAAAGAATGGAGACAAGCAATCTACCAGATGCAGAGTTCAAAACACTGATTATAAGGATGCTCAATGAACTTAGGAGAAGAGTAGATTAACTCATTGAGAATTTTAATAAAGAGATAGAAAACAAAATAGAACCAGTTAAGTGAGGAATACAATAACTGAAATGAATGCCTTCAGAGGAATTGACAGATTAGATGAAGCAGAGGATCAAATCAGCGATTTAGAAGATAAGGTAGCAAAAAACACCCAATCAGAACAGCAACAAGAAAAAAAAATCATTTAAGGGGCCTCTAGGACAATATTACTTGTTTCAACATTCGCATCATAGGGATGCCAGAAGGAGAAGATGGAGAGCAAAGAATTGAAAACCTATTTCAAGAAATAACGACTGAAAACTTCAGTAACCTGGTGAAGGAAATAGACATACAAGCCCCAGGAAGCACAGAGAGTTCCAAACGAGATGAACCCAAAGAGGCAGACACCAAGACACACATCATAATTCAAATGCCAAAGGTTAAAGACAAAGAGAGAATCTTAAGAGCAGCAAGAGAAAAGAAGTTGGTTACCTACAAGGGAGCTCTCATAAGACTGTCTGCCAGTTTCTCGACAGAAACGTTGCAGGCCAGAAGGGATTAGCAATAAACAGTCAAAATGATGAAGCGCAAGAACCTACGACTAAGATTACTCTACTCAGCAAAGCTATTATTTAGAATTGAAGGACAGATAAAGAGCTTCCCAGACTAGAAAAATCTAAAGGAGTTCATCATCACCAAGCCAATATTACAGGAAATGTTAGAAGGAATTCTTTAACAAGAAGAGGAAAAAAGAAAAGATAAAAAATATGAATAATAAAATATCGATAACTATATATCTAGTAGCAATTACTTTAAATGTAAATGGATTAAATGCTCCAATCAAAAGATAGGGTGGCTGAATGGAAAAGAAAACAAGCCCCTTACATATGAGGCCTACGAGAGACTCATCTCAGATCAAAAGACACACACACACTGAAAGTAAAGGGATGAAAAAAATGTTTCATGAAAATGGAAACAAAAAGCTGAAGTAGAAATACTTATACCACACAAAATAGATTTTAAATCAAAGGCTATAACAACAGACAAAATAAGATCCAGTTATCCCACTTCTGGGTATTTATCTGAAAAATTTTAAATGCCACTCTGAAGGGATATGTTTATTGCAGCATTATTTACAGTAGCCAAGATATGAAGGAAACATGGGTGTCCATCAATGGATGAATGGATAAAGAAGAGATGATATATATATTACCCATGATTTCTGGGATTTGCCCACATCAACTTGCTTTCAGTTTTCCAAGCCTGTTTTCTACTTGTTAACACCCACTCTATCTTCAGACGCCAACTCCATCATTACTTCCTGAAGGTAATGACAGTACCCTTCCTCATCATGCCATATATTTTTTCTTCATGGACTCTACTAGTATTTTGACATTTGTGTGATCCTTTGAAATGCACAAGATAGCAAATCCATTTAATCCCTCATTAAATATTTGCTGAACAAATGAAACTTTAAGAATGTACTGTCTTTTTAGTGACCTATCAACTTTAAGTGATATAGCCTTTCTGCCATGTTCTTAGGTTGATTTAAAATTTAAAAGCAATAAGTAAGTTAAAATATTACAATTATAGAAATATTATTATTGAAGATCCAAATAGTATATTTTGTTTTACATATTCTAAGTCACTTAATATAGTGATAAAATGGATTTTCTTTTAATTCCTGCATTTGCTCAAAATTATTCTATATTTTGTTTTTTAATTCATTTTTTATACAGCTGATGTTTTCTTTTGCTTCCAATTGCTTCTTTTTCTTAATGTCATAAAGAAATTGTACTTGCATTTTACCATCAGATTAATATTGTCCGAGTTCTTAATCATATAGTTTGTTTATTGGCAATCATTCTTCTGGAAGACATTCTCTACATAATCATTTGCCTTTTGTTCTAATTTAGAATGCTTTAATTATCTTACAATTTATTTTGAAATACTTTCAAATTTACAGAAAAATTAAACCTTTCACTCAGATTCCTTAGCTATTGATTTTCGTCATATTTATACCCTCTCTCTGTGGGTATATATAGCAACTATCATTAGTCTTTTTCTGAACCATTTGATATTGAAATGCAGACATGATGCCCCTCCAGCTATATATACTCCAGTGTGTTTTTTCCCTGTGTAAGGACACTCTCCAATGCAACTTCCATGCAACCCTCCAAAAAATGAAATCAATATTGAATGATACAATATTATCATCCAGTCTACAGACCTCATTCAAATTTCACTAACCTCTACAACAATATTTCTTTTTCTTCTCTGGTTTAGGATCCTGGAGCAACCTTGGAGGGCCTTGGAAATAGAAACTTTAAGTCCTGCCTGACATGTATAAAATTGTCCTACATATGCCCTCAGACTTGATTGGTGCTTTGGCTGGATTTAGAAGTCTTTTCCTCAAAAGTTTAAAGGCATTGAACTACTGACTTCTGTGTACACTGTTGCTGATGGAATACTAATGCCAATCTAATAATTATATCTTTGTCAATTAGTAAGGTGGGTTTTGTTTGTTTGATTGTTTCCAGAGACTTAAAAGCATTTTCTCTGGCTTTGGACATCTAAAATTTCATTGATTTTTATCCATTTTTCTTAATATTAGGTGTATCTATTCTGAAGTCTCAACATTTTCAACAACTCAGGATTTTTAAAAAAATTCCCTGTGTCCTCTTAGAGCTAACAGCTGGCCCCAGCACTGCATCTGGCTGTTAGGGCAATAATGGGACTTCGAGTGCTCTTCAGAGGCTCAGATCCTCATCACCCTTCACGTTCTCCTATGGGGGTGGGCCACTGGGACGAAGGTCACAGAAGAGACAAATAACACCCAAGGGAATATGGGTCTTTTTTTTTATTTTTATTTTTTTATTTTTTTGCCATAAAGCAGAGGTCCAGGAGGCCTGGGCACCACCTACTGGAAAGCGAAAGAAAAACTTCTTAACCTGCCAAAGAGAGGTCACTCTAAATAATATTTTTAAGTACATTCTCATTAATGCCTAGGTAGAGAAATAATCCATCAAACATCATGAACAACCAAGGTGACAAGTCAGCTCAGAAAGAAAATAAAAATCTTTCCAGAAAATATACTTAAAAATATAGAAATGCGATTTAAATGATGAAGAATTCAAGATTGCACTTCTGAAAAACTCAAAGAGATGCAAAAAAATTCTGATCAGCAGTTCAATGAGCTCAGAAACAAAATCAGTGAACAACAGGATACTTTACCAAGGAGACTGAAACTCTAAAAATAACCAAATAGAACTTTTGGAGCTCAATAAAAGAGATGAAGAGTGAAGTAGCAAGCTTAGGAAATAGAGGTGAACAGAGGGAGGAAAGAATTAGTGATTCTGAAGACAGAAATCTGGAAATGACACAGATGGAAGAAGAGAGAGACTTGCAAGTGAAATAAAATGAAAGAACTGTACAAGAACTATCTGATGCCATCAAGAAAAGCAACATAAGAATAATGGGTAAACCAAAAGGAGAAGAGAGGGTGAAGAGAACAGAGAGCCTGTTTAGTCAACGTAAATTTCTCAAACCTATGGAAATAACTGAATCCTGGAACATAAGAAGCAAACAGAATACCTAATTATCTCAATCCAAGAAGGCCTTCTCCAAGACACATTATATTAAAACTGTCAAAAACTAATGATGAAGAAAGAATTCTGAAGGCAGCAAGGGAAAAAAAGATGGTAAGCTATAAAGGAAAACTCGTTAAATTATCATCGAACTTTTCAGCAGAGTGGAATTAAATATTCAAACTATTGAAAGAGGAATTACCAGCCAAGAATAATATATCTAGCAAAGTTCACCTTTAGATATGAAGGAAAAATAAAGATCTTTTTAGACATACGGAAGCTAAGGGAATTTTCCACCACTAAGCCTGCATTACAGGAAATACTGAAGGGAGTCATTCTACCTAAAACAAAAGGACAAAAAATACAAAACTATGAGTGAGATGACTAACAGACAGACAGAAACAGGAAAGTACAACCCTTATTAAGAACAAGGTATGATAAACTTAAATATTACATAATGGTTAAAGGTCAAAAAAATTTTTAAAGAGAATACAACAGCTACTACAATCTAGAAATGAACTCACAGGATAAATAGAGATAATTTGAGACAAAAATATCTCAAAAGGAGAGGGAGTAAAGATCTCAATCTGCAAAGGAGAATGGAGATAAGACACAAGCAGAAGAAAATGGACCAATGTATATACGAAACTTTCCTTTACATAAACTTAATGGTAACCACACACACACACACACAAATCCAGAACTGAGACACATAACAGAAAACAAGAGGGAATAAAGGGAAAAAATCATTGAACACTACCAAATTAGAATAACAGACAGAAACACGAGGACAAAGAAACAATGAAGACACCCAGGTACCAAAAAACAAAAGATAAAATGACTATATGAAAACCAAATATTTTAATAATTGCCCTAAATGTAAATGGACTGAACTAACCAATAAAAAGGCACAGAGTAGCAGATTGGATGAAAAAATAAAACCAAACCATATGCTGCCTTCAAGAGACATGGCTCAGTTTCAAGAAAAATATAGACTTAATGTGAAAGGCTGGTAAACAATACTCCAAGCAAATGGCATCCAGAGAATAGCAGGTGTAGATTTACTTATATCTGACAAAACAAACTTCAAGGTAAGAAAGGTAACAAGAAACAGAGATGGACACTTAATAATAAAGAGGGCAATACATCAAGAAGACATAACACTTATCAATATATAATGTTCCAATTGGGTGCACCAAAAAGCACCTAACAGAACTAAAGAGAGAAACTGACAAAAACATAATTGTAGTAGGGGACCTAAATACCACGTTGGATAGATCATCTGAACTGAAAAATTAATATGGAAATATCAATCTTAAATGACACAAAAGACCAATTGGACACAATCAACATTTACAGAGCCTATTATCTGTATGTATAAACAGCAGATTATATATTCTTCTCTAGTGCACATGGAACATTCTTGAGGATAGACTGTATGTTGGAACACAAAACTAGCCTCAACAAATTTAAGAAGATTGAAATCATACTAAGCATATTCTTTGACCATAATGCTTTGAAACTGGAGATCAACAGCAAAAAGAAAAGTGGGGAAACCCACAAATATGTGGAAATTAAACATGCTACTAATGAATGACTGGATCATAGAAGGAAAAAAGAGAAATTAAGAGTTACATAAACATATGACAATGAAAATATGAGATGTCAAAACTTTTGGGAAACAGCAAAAGCGGTAATAAGAGGAAAGTTCCTATCATTACAGGACTATCTCCAGAAACAAAAGTGAGCCCAATTAAAAAACTAGTAAAAGAACAACAAATGAAGCCCAAAGTCAGCAGAAGGAAGGAAATAATCAAAATTAGAGCAAAATTAAATTGTAATTGAAAAAATTAGAAAAAATTAATGCAAAAAAGAGCTGGATCTCTGAAAAGAATAATATATGTGCAGCCGAAGTGAGCACTGAAAAGTTTAATAAATGTGAGAAACTTCTGGCTAGATGCACTAAGGAAAAAAGAGAAGGATGCAAAATCAGAAATGGAAAAGAAGTCATGACAGATACTACTGAAATACAAAGTATCATACAAGAATACTATGAAAGCTTGTATGCCACCAAATTCAATAACCTAGAAGAAATGGGCAAGTTCTTACCCTCCTAGACTGAAGGACTGGAAAATCTAAAAAAACCAATCAACAGTAAAGAAATTGAAACAATCATCAAAAACCTCCCCAAAAGTAAAAGCCCAGGACCAGATGGCTTCACTGGTAAATTCTACCAAATCATCAAAGATGATTTAATACCTGTTCTTTTCAAACTTTTCCAAAAGTTTGAATAAGAGGCACTACTTCCTCATTTTATGAGACCAACATTACCCTGAGACCAAAACTTGGTGAAGGTAACATTTGGAAAAGAAAACTGTAGACCAATACCTCTGATGAATACAAATGCAAAAGTCTTAACCAAAATACTAGAAAATTGAATACATTAAAAAAGATTATTCATCATGATCAAGTGGCCTTCATTTCAGGGGCACTAGGATGTTTTAACACATGCAAATTGATAAATGTGATATACCACATAAGCAAAACAAAGGATGACAATTAATACGATCGTATCAATACATGCAGAAAAAGCCCTTGACAAGATAAAGCATTCATTTATGATGAAACACTTAACAAAATGGATATAGAAGGAAAGTACCTTAACATAATAAAGGCTACATATGACAAGCCTTCAGCTAACATCATACTTAATGGTGAAAAATTAAAAGCCTTCCCTCTAAAATCAGACAAGAACAGACGAGGCTATTCGCTATTACTACTATTACTCAATATAATGTTGAAAGTCCTAGCTAGAGCAATCAAGCAAGAGAAAGAAATAAAAGTCATCCAAATTGGGATGAAGAAATCAAATTGTCACTTTTTTGTAGATGACAGAATTCTCTCTATAAAAAACTAAAGACTCCACTAAAAAATCTATTAAAAACAAACAAATACAAATGAAATTTCGGGATACGAAATTAACGTACAAAAATCTATAGCATTCTTCTACACTAATAACAAATTTTTAGAAAAGTAAATAATTATAAAAAATTCCTTTTGCAATTGCAACAACAACAAAATAATAAAATACGTAGGAATAAACCTAATGACGCATCTGAAGGACTTATACACTGAAAACTATAAGAAATAGGAGAAGACACAAAGAAATGGAAAGATATTCCGTGTTCTTGGATTGGAAGAATCAACATAGTTAAAATGACCTCATTACTCAAAGCAATATACAGATTTAATACAATCCCCATCAAAATCCCAATAACATTTTTTAAAGAAATAGAACAAAAAATCATTAGATTTGTATGGAAGCACAGAAGACCCCGAATAATCAAAGCCATCCTGAAAAAAAAAGAACAAGTTTAGAGATATTACTCTGCCTGACTTCAAATTATACTATAAAGCAACAATTATCAAAACAGCATGGTCTTGGCAAAAAAAAAGATGCACAGGACCATGGAACAGAATTGAGAGTCCAAAGATAAACTCCCATATGTATGGGCAAATAATTTTTGACAAAGGAGCCAAAAACATAAAATGGAGAAAGAAAAGCCTCTTCAATAAATGGTGCTGAGAAGATTGGAAAGCCACATACTAAAGAATGAATCTAGACTGCTATCTGTCACAATACATTAAAATTAACTCAAAATGGACCAACAACTTTAATATAAGACCTGAAACAATAAATAGCACAAAAGAAAGCATAGATACTAAAACCCATGGACCTTGGATTTAGAGAGGATTTTATCAATTTGATGTCAAAGTCAAGGGAAGTAAAATAAAAAATAAATGATGGGACTATATCAAACTAAAAAGTATTCTGTACAGCAAAAGAAACCATCAACAAAACAAAGAAACAACCAACTGCATGAGAGAAGTTATTTGCAAACAATGTCTCCGATAAGGAGCTAATATCCAAAATATACAAAGAACTCATATAACTCAACAACAACAAAAACAATCCAATTAAAAATGGGCAGAGGACCTGAACAGACACTTCTCCCAAGAAGATATATAAACGGCTAACCGACGTATGAAAAGATGCTCAACTTCACCGGCTATTAGGGAAATGCAAATCAAAACCACAATGAGATACCACCTCACACCTGTTAGAATGGCTCTCATCAACAGGACAAGTAATAAGTGTTGGAAAGGATGCAGAGAGAAAGGAACCTTCATACACTGCTGATGGGAATGTAAACTGGTATAGCCACTATGGAAAACAGTATGCAGATTCCTCAAAAAATTAAAAATAGAATGACCATGACCCAACAATCCCTCTTCTGGGTATTTACCCAAAAAAATCTGAAAAAACTTATTTATAAGGTATATGAACCCTGATGTTCATAGCAGCATTTTTCACAGTGACCAAGACATGGAAACAGCCGAAGTGTCCTTCAATAGATGATTGGATAAAGAAGATGTGGTACATATATACAATGGATATTACTCAGCCATAAGAAGAGATGAAATACTGCCATTTGTGATAACATGGATCGATCTTCAGGTTATCATCCTAAGTGAAATAAGTCAGAAAAAGTTCAGAACTATATGATTTCACTTAAATGTGGAATATAAATCTGAAAGTGACAAGATAAACAGACACTCATGGACACAGACAACAATTTAGTGGTTACCAGAGGGAAGCGGGGAAGGGAGGAAGATAGGTAAAGGTAAAGGGGATCAAATATATAGTGATGGAAGGAAATTTAACTTTGGGTGGTGAACATACAATGCAATATACAGATGATATATTATGGATTTGTATACTCGAAATCTAATAATTTTATTAACCAATGTCACCCCAATAAACAATTAAAAATTTGTTCTCTCCTCTTCATTGCCTCTGTTCTCTTGCTGTGGAAATTCTGTTAGATGTTTGATCTTCTAGACAGATCTTCCACCTGTGTTTTTTCCCCTCATTTTTAACCATTTAAAATATTTAAAAAACACATACAGAAAAGTGAATATATACTATATGTATACAACTTAATGACTTATCACAAAGCAAATCTCTGTGTAACCATTGATCAAGTTAAGAACTATGAAACATTGCTAGCACTCTAGAATCCATTCCTCCCTCCTACCCTTTTCCAATCACTACTCCATCCTCTATAAAGGTAATCATCATCCCATCTTTCTGTGATGATCTTTTAAAAATTTCTTTATGGTTTTACCCCTTAAGCATGTATGCCTGCAGTTTTGTCTTACAGAAATAAAAACCTTTACCTTTTGGAAATGTAGAGTATGTATTGTTCTATGTCTGGCTTTTTTCATTCAGTGTTGATTGTGAGACTAACTTGTGTTGCATGTATTCGTACTTAATTTTTATTGTAGTATTGCATTCTTTTCTGTGACTGTGCCACAATTTATCCCTTTATCCACTGTTGATGGACATTTGGGTTGTTTTTAGCTTTGGGTATTACATATAACACTGCTATAAATATTTGTGCATGTGCCTCTTGGAACACATGTATACACATTTCATTTGAATCTACCTAAGAGTAGAATTGCTGGATCATAGGATGATTATCGTGTTTGTTTTATCTATTAGCTAATACTAATTAATTTTCAAAAGTGTCTTTTTTTTTATACTACCTTATCTCTACCCATATCAGTTTGAGAGTCTTCCTCTGTTTCACAACTTTACCAGTACTTACTATCTCTATTTTAGTAATTCCAGTGACTGGCTTTTGTTTACAACTTTTCATATATTTTCTGCTCTTCTCAACCTCACTCTCACCAGCTCCAAGACATTTTTTCTTTGGCAGCTATAGGGATTGTGGGGGAAAGGATGGTGGAGTAGGATCCAGCTGTGGGGAGGAAAGGGTCTCCCTTGGATGATATTGAGCTTTGACTTCTATCTCCCTGGCCCTGCAAGGCCATCAGAGCCAAAGTTCACATCTGCCTAGTTTAGCATATGCATTTAATACAGACAGGATTTCAGTGCTCTGCTTATTTCCCCCTTTGGATGCTTGCCATCACTTAGATTTTACCCAGTGATTCTTGAGAATCTTGCTTGTTTTTTTATTCTTTAAGAATACATACTTTTAAAATTTTTATCCAGTAGTTTCAGTTTGAGGGTGGGCTTAAATAACCTAGTCACCTTTATTTCTGGAAACTAATTTTTGTTTTAAGTGAATTTTTTCAATTCATTTTCTTCGATTATTTGTCAAACTTAATCTTTTTCTTTTGTGCTGTTGATTTTTTTCAAATGTTTGATGATTTTTTTGCATGGCTAAGGAGTAAGAATGTGACTGATTAGTGAGAGTAGGGGCTAAGGATAATAGTGGAACTACTGCTTAATTTATGTGTACTTGGTTGTCGTGCTTTATCAGGTAATCCTCTTTGCAAACTCGTTCATTCAAATATTTTTGAGTGCCTCCCATGTGCAAGGCATTTTAATTAGTTGTTTGGAATATAGGCGAACTAGACAGGTGGAGTTTACATTGCAATATAGACTAATTTAAACAACTAACCATGTTATTATTATAATTTTGATAAATATTATAAAGGAAAAATATATGGAGCTCTACAGATATGTAACAGGAGCACCTGATCTAGCCCAGTATACTTTAATTTGAAATCTCTCAAAGAGTAACATGTAATAAACAGCTAACAAAGAGAGAAATAATGAGGGGAGGCCTAGGAAAATATATATGTATATATTTTCATATATATACATATATATGAATATATGAAAAAAGACTTTTTTTTTCTAGTTGGGCTTTATCTCTTTATTCAGGAAGAGCTGTCCCCGCTTAGAGACTTTAACCTACATTTCATTGACCAGAACTGTATTAGAAGAGTAGCTGGAAATAAAGGTTTTAGCCTCTCCATTATAGCAGTTTCAAGCAAGGAAGAAAGAGGTTAAAATGAAGATTTAGGTTAGCTATCTACAGTGTCTGGTACAAAAGAATGATTAGTTCTTAAAGGGAATGACAATTTAAGATTTGTTGGGGTGGAACAAAAATATAAAGGACAAAATCCTAATGAAGAAATCATGGACACTAAATTGACCCCAAAGCTAATATCCAACCTGTTCAAGAAGAGAATCAAATGTTTTATTATATACATAGAATAGGAAAAAGAAGAATGAGATTGAGATTTTAGTCTATATATTTTTTGTTATAATCATATACTTAATGTTAAGGATATTCAGTCTTATTTTACCAAAACCAGTGTTTACCAATAGAAATACTTATAGTAATGTTTAAAACAAAGACATTAGGTAAGAAAAGTTGATAAAGCTGATAAAGGATGGAATGAATGCTAATAGATTTGTCATACAAAGGAAAAGTTACAGATAGGATCAAAAAATATAGTCTAATTCCTTGCTTAGTATAAGAAACACCTTAAGTAGAAGATATAGACAAATATTAGATCAGTCTTTTACTTTTAGCTCACATTTCTTTTTATTGCTTGACATTTAATTGTGTGGATATATTTCATTGCTGTGTCATGTGAGAGGGCCTAGAAGCAACAACATCCTGTAGCAATGAGCACCCATAGCCCAGATCTTCTGATACTTGAAGAAAAGGACAATATCATATTTCCTTGGAGAAATGGCTGATTCTAAGATTGGGACAGAAAATATACAAGACTTATTGTAGGGCCAGAAAGCAAGTGCTCAAACAAAAAAACAAAACAAACAAAAACAACCACACTAAAAACCTACAGTAATAATGGAGTGTGTTAGAGAGACAGCAGCCAACTAAGAGCTCCCGATGACCAAACCTGGAACAATTTGAGCAATAAAATAAAGTACTAGGTTATAACTCAAAGTGCAAAATAAATATCCATGAGTCTGTATTTATATGAATAAATGATTAAATAAATTGTAAAATGTCAGGAAAAAGATATCTTCCATGAAAAATTCTGTAAATAGTCATCCTTCAAGAAGGAGGGCATAACTCCTCATCCTTTAATGTGGTTTGTGCTTAGTGATATTCTTTCAATGAATACAGTATGGAAAAGAGTAGAAAGAAAGAGTAACTTTACAGTGGAGGAAACTGACAAACACTACCTCAGCCAGTTGATCAAGGTCAACATCAACAATGATATGTCATGATGTAGTAAGAATGGCACTTTACCTCTGTGCTCTTCCTCTCAAAAATCCACATCCCCGTTATAACCATAAGAAAAACATTAGTCAATTCCCAGTTGAGGGACATTCTACAAAACACCTTACTTGAACTCCTCAAAATTGTCAAGATCATCAAAAACAAAGTCTGAGAAACTGCCACAGCTAAGAGCAGCCTAAGGAGACGTGATGACTAAATGCATCCTGGATGGGATCCTAAAACAGAAAAGGAATAAAACTTAGGTAAAAACTAAAGAAATTTGAGTAGAGCATGGACTTTAATATACTAATATATTAATTGGAAAAATGGGTGTGGGATATATGGGAATTCTACACTATCTTTGCAAAACTTCTGTATGTCTAAAACTATTCTAAAAATAGTTTATTAAAAACACCTAAAAAAATTATATGCAAAAAGAAGTGGAATAGACCAGGTAATAGGGCCTTAATATCTATTGTAGACATAACAGGACAAGCCAATGGTGAAAAACAAGATGGATTTAACATTTTCATTGAAAATAAAATGGGACACATGGTAGGGAATATATGTTTGGTCAAGATCAAGTACTGATTCCTTTATAAAAAGTTCACTTTGGGGATAAAAAAATCTATGTGAAATAAAAGTGGAAATTTTGAGTACTACATTCTTAGAACTACTGTGTTGTAAAATGCTGTCATTAAAATGTATAACGATAATTGAAGACTAAAAAATTATTTATACTTAAATTTTAAAATCCTAGAATACATTATATTATCCACCAACATTTATAAATGGTACTTATTAAAATGTAATTTATCAGAAATTAGTGCTATATTCTTTATTCTAGAAAGAACTTAAGGCAGAATGTCTTTGTTACTAAGAAAGAGAAAAATACAAACTATAACTAATCTAAAACTTGAGAAAAGAACTCAGAAAACCAAAGGAAAAGAGAAAATGGAAATCGGGAAAATAAAAATGAATACTGGAAATTGAATAAAATTGCACTTATCTTGAAATAGTTCAACCAAATTCATATCATCATTACCTTAAGAAAATAAAGCAACGCACCAAAATTGAAATGAAAAGGGAAGTTTAATTCAGAGGAATCTAAAATTTAGGGAAAGTTAGTAAAATGAGTGGAGCTCCAGATTTTCTTTGAAAAAGTTTTATTTAAATACAGTATTTAGTCATTTGATAAATATTAATTGAATATCTATTAGGTGTCAGGCACTATTCTAAGTGTTGCAATTGTAGAATTGAACTAAACATTCTTGCTTTAATTGTATGCTTACATTCTAGAGGAGAGAAATAGTAAAAATAAATATGCCAGATGAAGTATTGGTGTGTTGGGATGCTGTATTCCTTTACTAGCGTTACCATAACAAAATTCTATAAACTGAATGGTTTATGAACAGAAATTTATTTTCTCAAACAACAGAAAGTTCATTTTCTTAGGCTAGAAGTCTGAGATCAAGTTGATGGCAGGGCTGGTTTCTTCTGAGGCCTCTCTCTTTGGTTTACAGATGGCTCCGTTTCCCTGTATCTTCACCTGGGCTTCCCTCCATGAGTGTCTGTGTCCTAATCTCCTTTTCTTATAAGGATATCAGTTATAATGGACTAGAGCCCAGCTTAATGTTTCACACACCTAAATTATCTCTTTAAAGGGCCTATCTCCAATATAGTCACATTCTAAGGTACTGGAGCTTAGGACTTCAACGTATACATTTCAGACCATAACACATGCCATATATTATGCTGTGATAAAAATTAGCCCCCAAAACCCAGTAGTTTAACAAAGTTTATTTTTCACCAATGCAAAATCCAGTGAGCCAGGCAACTGCTCAGGGCAGCTGCCTGATAAGGTCACTCAGTGATACAGGCTGTTTCCATTGTGTGGCTTTGCCAGTGCAACATGTGGTCTGCAAGATTGTTGCAGTAGGGAGGTTCCACATTGGCTCTTAAATGCTTTTGCCTTTAGTGTATGTGCATGCAGCCCATTTGTTGAGTGAGTCATAAGGCTCTGCCTAATTGCAAGAATTATGGGGCGGGAAATGGATAGCTAATGAACTGTAAATGTCTCTGTCAAGGATGGTAGCAAGCGCTAAGAACAAAAACCAAGCAGAGTAGGGTGACATAGATAAGACTGTTGATTTAGAAAGAGTGGTCAAAATAGGCACTTATGAGAAAGTTACATTTAAGTAAAGTCACCAAGAAAATGAGGAAATGGGGGAACATGTTCTACGGCAGAGGAAACAAAGAAATATCAAGGGAGCCAGGTGGCTGGAGCAAAGCTAATGAAAGGGATGGTAGAAATAAGGGGTAGCATCATGGAAGAATATAGACAAGAACTTTGGATTTTATTCTTAATTGAGAAATATTGGGGGTTTACATAATGAGACTTAAGTTTTGAAAAATTGTTACCGAACCAAATTCCATGTGCCCGATGCTTCAAAAAACCAAACCTCAGAGTTTGGAGTAAGGAAAGGTTTATTCATAGAGAAGGAGCCAACTGAGAAAATGAGAAAATGGTGCCTCAAATCCATCTTCTTTGCTGGACCAGATTAAGGATTTTTAAGGAGCTAAGGGGAAGAGATATGCAGAAGTGCTGGTGGGGCAAGTTTTAATTGGAGGACCTTAGAACTTAACCATTTATGGTGAAGTGGTGTCTACACTGGATCTTCCTGAACAATGGACTCTTGGCTTCTGAAGGGGTTCCAGTGTTCAAGTTCCAGTGATGTCTTGGTTCTTTTGGTTCCATGTGTGTGGGTTGAGACTTTGGTTCTGGGTGGGTGCAGCTGGAGGTCAAAGATCTCTCCTCTGTGCATGCCTTGGCTGCATGACTTGCGATTTTGGTCTGTTGTCTCTGAAAAGCAACTCAGTATTTCATTAAACAAGATAGAACCTTTTTAAAGTAATTAAATACCATCATTATCTATTTCTTTAAAAAATTTTTATATTAAATTTATTGGGGTGACGGTTAAAAAAATTATATAGATTTCAAACGTACAATTCAATAATACATGTTATGTATATTGCATTGTGTGTTCACCACCCAAAGCTAAATTTCCTTCTGTGACTTTATATTTGACCCCCTTTACACTACTTTCCCCTCCCCTTTTCCCTCCGGTAACCACTAAACAGTTACTGTGTCTATGCATTTTTGTTTATTTGTCTTGTTTGTTGCTTTCAGTTTTATATCTCACCTATAAGTGAAATCATATGGTTCCCAACTTTTTCTGTCTGACTTATTTCACTTAGCATGATAAGCACAAGATGCATCCATGTTGTCACAAATGGCAGTATTTCATCTTTTCTTACGGCTCAGTAATATCCCATTGCATATATGTATCTTATCTTCTTTATTCAATCATCTATTGAAGGACACTTTGGTTGTTTCCATGTCTTGGCTACCATGAATAATACTGCAGTGAACATTAGGGTGTATACATCTTTATGAATAAATGTTTTTAGTTTTGGGGGTTAGATACTCAGAAGAGGTATTGCTGGCATATGGTAGTTCTATTCTTAATTTTTTGAGGAACCTCTATACTGTTTTCCATAGTAGCTATACCAATTGACATTCCCACCAAGTGTATGAGGGTAGGATAGGACCATTTCCAGCTGGTTCTGCAATTAAAAAATCATTCTGGCAACTGTGGAAGAAAAGACTACAGGAGGCAAGAATGGAAATCAGGAGACAGATACAGCAATCATCCATGTGAGTAATCATAGACTGCGGCTGGGACTGAGGCTGGGATGTAACACTCTCTTGGATAATTTTCATCTTTCACCTCCTCAAACCACCAGCACCTCTCTTTGTCTCTTCACTCTCAGCTTCTTGTTTTATTAAACTGTGAACAATCAGAAAAGACTTCCATATGTGTCTAACAACAAATCTACCAAGCTCTCTGTATTTGTGCCTGCTCACTCCCTCATGGATGACCCCTCCAATCTTCTCAAGATTTCCTTTGTACAGCTGTCACTCTCTGTGTCATCAATATTTTCTCATTACTGGACCATTTCTGTTAGAATATAAATATTTAAACAGGAAACCTAACTCCTCAATCTCTCTCTTGCTCTCGTCCCATTCCCTTGCTTCTCTTTACAGCAAAAAGAAATATATCTACTTGCTGTCACCATTTATCTCTACAATCAGACTTATATCCCTACCAGTTTATCTTAATTGCTTTGTCTTCAAACTCTCAATGATCTCTACATTGCCAAATTGAAAGGTCAGGTTTCATTTTACTCAATCTCTCAGTAGCAAATGACACACTTAGACATTGCCTTCTCTCTGAAATATTTTCTTCACTTAGCCTTTAGGACTTCTCTGTTTTGTTTTCCCTCTTACCCCTGGCAGCTCCTACTAAGTTTCCTTTGCTAGTCTTCTTATCTTGAAAGTGCCAAATGACTAGCCTTTGGATTTTTTTTTTTTTTTGCAATTATGCAATTAATGTCCTAGGTCAGTGACTTTCAGTGATTTTCAAACTGTAAGTCATAACCATTACTTGATTTGGGAGCAGAAATTTAAAAAAAATAGAACATAATAAAGTAGAAGAGAAAGGAAATAATGCATTACCCGCAAGGAGGGTAAATTTGTTTCTTAAAACTTTTTTTCCTCTGGCTTTATTGAAATATAATAAAATAGTTGCTCGTATTTACATTGTATGATTCGATGAGTTTTTTTTTAATTATAGTTGTCATACAATAATATATTAGTTTCGGTGTACAGCATAGTGATTAGAGATCTATATAACTCACAAAGTGATGACCCCACTAAATCTAGTGCCTCTGTTCCCCCTCAGATATTTATTACAACATTATTAACTGTCTTTCCCATGCTACAGTCTACAACTCCATGTCTATTTTTCAACTATCCATTTGTACCTCTTAATCCCTTTGCCTTTTTTTGTCTCCCTCAACCCCCTCCCATCTAGTAGCCCTCTAAATAGTCTCTGTATCTATGAGTTCATTTCTGCTTTTGTTGATATTTTGTTCTTTAGATTCTACATGTACGTGATATATGTCTTTCTCTATCTGACTCATTTCATTCAGCAAAATACCCTCTAAGTTTGTCAAGGCAGTATCTTTTACCATCCCTTTCCCTTTAGTCTGTGTGTGTCTTTCAATCTGAAGTGAGTCTCTTATAGGCAACATGTAGAGGTCTTGATTTCTTATCCATTCAGCCACTCTATCTTTTGGTTGGAGCACTTAATTCTTTTCTATTTGAGGTACTTGTTGATAGGAATGTAGTTATTACCATTCTTTATTCATGATTTTGATATATGTTTTTTCTTCTTAAAGAAGTCCCTTTAACAATTCATGTAACACTGGCTTGGTGTTGATAAATTCCTTTAGCTTATTTTTGTCTGGGAAGCTGTTTATCTGTCCTTCGAATCTAAATGATAGATTCGCTAGATAAAGTATTCTTGATTGTAGATCCTGGGTTTTCATCACTTTAGATATTTTGTGCCAAACTCTTCTGTCCTGCATAGTTTCTTTTGAGAAATCAGCTGCCAGTCTAATGGGTGTTCCCTTGTAGGTAAACTAACTGCTTTTCTCTTGCTACTTTTAAGATTCTCTCTTTGCATTTAACCTTTGGCATTTTCATGATGATGTATCTTGATGTGGACTTCTTCGGGTTCTTCTTTTTTGGGACTCTCTGAGCTTCCTGGGGTTTTATGTCTATTTTCTTCACCAGGTGAGGGAATTTTTCCATCATTATTTCTTCAAATAGCTCTTCAACTTCTTGTTTTCCTTCAGGTACCACTATGACATGGATATTTTTACATTTAATGGTGTTTCATAGGCTCCTTAAATTATTATTATAGTTTTGGTTACTTTTTTCTTGACGTTCTGATTGAGCGTCCTTGGTTTCCCCATCCTCTATATTGGTGGTTCTATTCTCTTCTTTATCTGCTCTGTTTATTCCCTCTAATACACTCATCATCTCAGATAATGTATTCTTCATTTCTGACTGGTTCCCTTTTATCATTTCCATTTCCATTTTTATGTTTTTTATCTTTTTGATAAAGTTCTCACTGAATTCATCTACACTTCCCTTAAAATCATTGAGCATCTTTATAACCAGCGTTTTGAACTCTGCATCTGTTATATTGCTTTACTCTATTATTTCTGGATCTCTGTTCTGTTCTCTCATGTGATTTCTGCTTGTCTTCCCATTTTGGCTGCCTTTCTTCGTCTGTTTCTATGTACTAGGCAAAGCTCCTAAGGCTCCCGGTCTTATTAGAATTTGTGTAGTAGGGGTCCAGTGACACAGAACTGAGGGGTTCAGCTACAGGCCATTTAGCCCCATCCTGTGCCCCTCCAGGGCCACCTGTTAAGATTCAGCAAGCAATCCACAGATGCTGTGCTTATAGCTGCCTCAAGAAGCCACACCAGAAACCGAGGCCAGCTACCACCAGTGTGAGTCTTGGCACTGCTCAGTAAGGAGAATTGGACTTGGGGAGGACACAGCTGGATGTGGCTTGGGTGGGGCCACGAGCTGGGGGAGGCAGAGTTTCAGGGAATTCTCTGGGTGTAGTGACCTCTGTTATCCAGTTTGATGATGTCTCAGCTATGACAGGGTGCGTCTGCACACTGGGAGAAGGGGAGGGCTCAACAGAGGAACTATGGATACTGCTGGCACTTCTGCCTGAGAGAGAGCCTCACCTCTGGCCCTCACTCTATTAGTCAGGGTCCTTCTGTAAGTCCCTGGTGCCCCTTGAGCAGCCCAGCCGGTGCTGATACTCAGAGCAAGCCGGTCTATCACTGCGAAAGTCTGCTGGTGGACATGGCCCCTTTAAGAGGCATCTGTAGCTGCTGGCTGCCTCTGCCACAGCCTCTGTCTCACTCAGCTGCTTGGGCTCCAGCAGCCTTGCATCTTCACCCCCTCCTACCTTCTACCATTACATGTTGATTTGTTATTTCTCTTCCTAGTCGTAGTGCTTCTGTTCTTCTAGATCCCAGGTGACTCTGCTTGCTGTTTGCTCTGTGTTTCTGTCACAACTTTGATTTGGCCACAAGAGATATGGACAAAGCCTCTATCATCTATGCCATTTTTCCCATTTCCTCTGTTTCCTGAAAGTTTTAAGTTACGTACATGTATTTGGTCAGTATGTAAAAGGTATTTTGTATCCTGGGTCAAAAAGTATGAAGTTATTGCTCTGTGTGATCTCATTCAATCCTGTGGCTTTAAATACCATAGACAAATCAATTTATATCTCTATATCTCTCCTTAGAATTCCAGTGTCCTCTATCCCATAGCTAATGGTATATCTACATTTGGATGTCCAATAGGCATGGAAAATTTAACATGTCTGTAATCAAATTCTTGATTATCCTCTCCCTGCCCCTAACTTCACATATCCCTTTTTCTTCATCTAAACAATTTCATTCTTTTGGGAATAAAGGCCAAAAATATTATAGTCATCTTTCACTCTGTTCTTTCACATCCACCTCCAATCAATCTGCAAATTCTGTTGGATCTACTTTTGAAATATACTTAACACTATATAAGAAAAATTGTCACCAGTGTAGCACAGATAGGCCAAAATCAAGATTTAGATAGGTACGGTGCAAACACATCTTTATGATTATTAATAAAAAGGAAAAGGCACCTAGACTTGGAATCAAGAAACATAAATTCAAGGCTGGCTCTACCATATTGTAGCTTTGTATCACCTTAGTAGGCTATTGTTCATTTCTTTCTTTGCAAGTCTCCCATTACTCCTTATATTCATCATTCTAGTGGAACATTGGGTTAGGTGAAATGCCATTACAGAGTCATAAACATTTGCAGTGTATCTTATCATATATACCAATGCATTTTGTTGTTTGCAGCGAAATCCTAAGAAATTAGAAATGGTTAGATAGGTTTAACCATCTGATGGACAGTGAGTTTTGACTGGCTCTTGGGGTAACAACACTGGTCATTTGGTTCAAGCTTCTTTCTTTTCTACAAACTCTTGGAGAGGGCAGGTAATTTCCCTATTTGGGCTGAGGTAATGGAAAGGTAGTATTTTAGGAGACCCCCATCACCACAAACAGGATTTGGAATTCACCTGCTGCCATAAGGCCAGTAGTCTCCTTGAAGTAAACACCTGGTCACCTATGAGCAATTTCCTTACTAGTGGCTGTTCATTCTAAGTGAAAAGACTTCCCAGTTCTGCTTAGTTTCCTTGCTGGTAATCCTATCCTCAACTCCAATCCAGGCAGCAAGAATCCAGGCCCAGGACCTGGACACATTCCAGTTGTTAGCTCCTTTCCTCTTAGGACTCTGACCTCCTACACTACTACCTTCTTGCCAAAGGCCTTACGTAACATTTATTGAGCACTGTATTGGTTACTTTAGGGTGTTGTGCCAGTATTATTTCATCTTCATTTATTTCATCTTCATAACTACTATATTCAGTAGATATTATCTTTCTTTAAAATAAATGAGAAAGAGGCTCTGAAAAGTTAATTAAATTTCCTTGAGAGTAATGGCTGAGCCAGGAGTCGACCTTGCATTGCCTCCATGAGTTCTGCCTAGCTCACAGATCACTCTGGATCTCTGAAGGTTCTTTGCCACTTCCTACAGAAGGATGTCAGAATTCCACATACACAAATAAACTTTTTTTTTTCTTTCTTTCCAGGCACCGTTTAGGCTTAAGATACACCAATGGAAGATAATTTTCCTGCCTTCATGGAACATCTACTGCCCAAAGCAGTAGAAAAAGTCAACCAGGTTGTGTCACCTGGCTTTGTAACTTATTTTCCATAGGAAAAGTTGAGCATGGAGAAAATTCATCACTGTATTTTGTATTCTTTATAATGTTGCATTCTAGGTGTGTTATAGAAATGAAGAGAAAGTTTGACTTCGTCCTATTGATCTAGAGGATATTTTGAGCCCACTGTTTTGACGCTGTCAATCTGCTCTTAGACAGCCAAGTATGCAAAGTGATCAGAATTGTATGGAGAAACTTGATTCTCTAACAGATCACTTCTGGACAACAGAAAATTCTGGAATATTTGAGGGTATCTAACTCATAATTCACTCATGAATTTACTAAGAAACAATACAAACTATTCGTCTTTTATGCAATTGATAACGAATTTTATGAGAGAAATAGGCAATGGCTGAACCTTCTGCGAAGTTTGATCTGGGAAAACCAGACTTGGTAGAAATAGTCACTAAAAACAAAGTGACAGAAAGTTTGATGTGGACAAAATCTGAATGCTGAATCAAATGTTTACTTAGATATGTTCGTATTTTCACATACAAACAGTAATTCCCATAAAAATTAAAATATAATAGAATTTAAAATAGAAGTTTCAAGTTCCATAAGCCTTCCTCACAGTTTTCATTATCGTGGTGAGGTGGCAGGCTGTGGGCATGGCTATTCATTTCAGATAAGGAAGCAAAAGGAAATAAAAGTGTTCGTTAAGGCAAAGAAAACTATTATTGCTTATTCCCTTGCACTCCTTTGTTTACCAGTTTTGGGTAAGGAAGCGTTTTCTATTTTTTTCTCTAAGTTCAATAATATACTGCTGGAACAAAATCCTTTTTTCCAAAACACATATAACATATGAAGTCAGGCCCTGGGGTCACTAAAGGACGAAGCCAGCTGGTGGGAGTCTTCCCTTTTCCCTCGTCGGAGCTGGGTAGATCCCGCAGGTTCCTGCCTCCGCACCCCGAGGGATGAGAGCGTAGAAGACCCACGCCGCTGCGGCCACCGCCTGCGCCCGCCCCTAGCGCGCCGTCGTCGCCGGGCAACGCCTCAGCCCAGGCGAGCACGTGATGCGCGCGTCACATGACGGGTCAGTCGGCGTCCTCCAACGGAGAGGTGTAAACAGGTCCTCAGCGCTTGAGCTGCGGCCCTGCTGCGTTCGCGTCTCCGGCATGCTCCAGGCGGGCCCGGGCGGTCTGGCCGCGAGCTCAGCTCCTACCTGAGGTAACTCCCTCGGCCTCGGGACGGCTGGACCTCACAACGTGCGCAGCCGCTGTCGCCCTTCGCGGACGAGGCCGGCAGAGCCCAGGGCCCGGGCAGGGGGTGTGGCTGTCGGCTGTGAGGTCCGCGACAGGTGGGTTGGGCGGGGGCGGCCGCCGATGCCTGGGTTCTCTGCCAGCCTTGGCCGGCCGGGCCGTTTAGCTGGCCGAAAGGCGGCAGCAGCCGCGAGCTGTGGTTGCTTCCGCCCCGGCGCTTGAGGCTTCCCTGTGGGGGTCGGACTGAGCTTGGGTCGCAGGATCCATCGGGCGCTGAGGGCCCTGGCGGGCTGCGAACTGGGAATCCCATTTGAAGTCCTACCCCTGACGGGTCGTGAGACCTTGTGCAAATCAGTCTTCGCCTTTGGCCTGGGTTTCCACATCTGTAAAATGAAACTGCACTAGGACCTTACACTTTCTGACGTGTGCGGTCTCGAGGGAGACCTGTGTGCCTTGGAAGCTGCCAGAGGGAAAGCATAGGTAGATATTTTTCTTTTAATTGCTAAGTTTTTGTTCGTCCTTGAATCTTTCACTTGACAATATTTGGTTTCTTGTTCACCCGGGTGAAGTTTTTAATAGAAAACTTAGAGAAAGTCATAATAGTTTTTTTTTTTTTTTTTTTTTTTTTTAGGCTTTTTAAAACAATGCAATGGAACCTTCTCAAAACCTTATCTGGAAGCCCATTTTGTAAAAAAGATGAAAATAAACCTTTATCTGCCTCACTGTCCCATACCCTCCCCATAATCCCTAAGGGCCCCCAGAGGTCACAGGTTGAGAAGTACTGGTATAGAGTTGAGGAAATGTTTTGTGTTTTTGTTAATTTGATGGAGTTTGGGAGATGAATCCTTGGCATATGTACATTTTTATTTTTCCTTTGATTTTGTTACACTGTATGTCCTATGGTTAGACAATTAGTATATTTCCCATATATACTAGGAAAAAGGCCCCCAAATTTTCAGTACTTTCTCTTTCCATCTTTTCTTGCACCCTAGTCCCAGGGGAAGTAAGTGTATGCTTCTCATCGCAAGACCCCATGCCTCATTGCTGGTTTAGTTGCTCAGGCACAAAATGGGAGTGGAAAACTTTTTGCAAGACTTATTTGAGAACAACTGAATGGATTAATTAGGACATTTCTACTGAAAAATGTGAAAGTTGGAAGAGTATGTAAACTAACATTGTTAGAGTCATGCAATATTGTGAATGTATTCCAAATTTTGAATCCCTGGGGCAAGAGAATTTTGGCTTTTGAGAGGACCAGCTTTAGGAGAAATGAGGTCCTATTTCATAATAATGAATGAACATTATAAACAATATGAAGTGGTGGTGTGTAGGCAAAAAAATTATGAAGTTTTTTTTTACATTAAGAGAAATGCATAGTTCCCTAATTTGTATTTGAAGACTAGAGTTGATAAGAGACTTACTGAAACTTGGAAATTTGATATTGAAAGAGAGAAACAATACCTTTTTACATCTTGTCCATTTGGTGCTTCTGTAAGGTGAGCCAGAGTTGGAGGTCGAGTGGACTATGAGTGGAACCCAAGGTGACCTAGTGAAATATGCTTTCTCTTTTCAAAGCAAACTCACCTCCTTGATTTTTGTTTTAGGTTTAGGTGAGTCACTTCCCTTCTCCGGGTCTCACTTTCTGCTACAGAGTGAGGAAATCGAGTTGATTACTGCTCCACCTTTTGGCTTCAGTTAGGGTTTTCAGGTAAAATATAGGACACCCAATTAAGTATGAATTTCAAATAAATAGTGAATAAGTTCTTAGTATAAATATTGCATAGTGGACATGGTTCCATAGTGTAGCGGTTAGCACGTCTGCTTTACACACAGAAGGTCTTGGGTTCATGCCCCAGTAGAGTCACAGCCCATGGTCTATGGCCATGCCACCCTGAACAAGCCCGATGTCTGATCTTGGAAGCTAGGCAGGGTTGGGTCTGGTTAGTACTTGGATGGGAGACCACCTAGGAAGACCAGGTGCTGTAGGCATAAATACTAATAATAAATAATAATAAAAAATATTGCATAGGGTATGTTTACTAAGAAATTCATTATTTATCTGAAATTCAAGTTTAACTGGGTCTATTTATTTGCTAAATCTGGCAACCCCTAGCTCTAGCTTTTTTGATTCCTTTAATTAGCTCCAGGAAGAAATTATAGATGCATAAACAAAAGTGAATTTATTCTGCCAGTCAGGACCCCATATTTGTTAACAGTAGTATCTAGTTCTTCAGAAATAGCTCTGTTTTCCTTGTGGATTTGGTGTCTTTCTCTCCCTGCACCCCCTTCTCCCTCTCTTCTATCTCCCTCTTTCTCTCTCCCCTTCTCCCCCGCAACCCTGTGTAGCAGTTCCTTTTCTGCCATAATCACATAAGCATTGTTTACTTTTGCATATTTTTTAACTTTATTTAAATGGCATCATGCCATGCGAATTTTTTTCTGTTACTTTTTTCACTTATAACTAGGTTATGAAGTCTAATTGATGTTATTTTCTAAGGTTACATCCATGTTTTTTTCCAAGCATAAGAATTTCCCTGCTTGTAGGGTGTGCACATCTGTGATTTTACTAAATATTGCCAAATTGCTTTTCCATTTAGTTGTGCTCTTTTACTCTCCTACCAGAATGAGAGTTCCTGTTGGTGTACTGTCTACATGCTCCTTAATATTTTGTATGAACAAATCTAATAATAAAGGTCACGTACCCAGAGTATATAAAGAACTTTTACAACTCAACGATGAAAAGAAACAACTCAGTTAGAAAATAGACAAAGAATTTGAATAGACATTTCTTCAGACAAGACACGCAAGTGGCCAATAAGCCCCTAAAAAGATGCTTGACCTCATTAGCCACCAGGGAAATGCAAATCAAAACCACAATTAAATACCATGTCTTACCCATTGGGATGGCTATAATCAAAAAGACATATAATAACAAGTGTTAGGGAGATGGTGGAGAAATTGGAATCTTCACCTGCTTTTGGTGGGAATGTAAAAT
The DNA here is from genome assembly GCF_902729225.1 of Pteropus medius. Taxonomy (NCBI): domain Eukaryota; kingdom Metazoa; phylum Chordata; class Mammalia; order Chiroptera; family Pteropodidae; genus Pteropus; species Pteropus medius. The sequence continues at coordinate 60,437,787 of NW_024344378.1, forward strand.
GCTGTGCAACTGCTTTGAGAAACAGTCTAGCAGTTCTTCAGACAGCTAAACATGGGGATGCCAAATGACAGCAATTCCACTCCTAGGTATATTAAAGAATAATGAAAACATATATCTGCCCCAAAACTTGTACATAAATGTTCATAGTATTAGTAGTCATAATAACCAACAAATTGAAACAACTCAAATTCGTTGATGAATGGATAAAATGTGGTTTATCTGTACAATAGAATATTATTCAGCCCTAAAAATATACAGACTCATGCTATAGCTTAGAGGAACCTTGAGAATATTATGCTAAGTAATAAAAGCCAGTCACAAAAGGCCACATATTGTATGATTGCATGTATATGAAATGTCTAGAATGCACAAGTATGTAGAGTCAGAAAGTAGATTGGTATTTGCCCAGAACTGGGGTTGTGGTGGGGGAACATGGAGGATTTGCTTGCTAATGAGTAATGGATTTCTTTTTAGAATGAGGAAATGTTCTAAAATTGGTTGTAGTGATGGCACACTCTTCTGAATTTACTAAAAAACACTGAATTGTATACCTAAAAAAGACATTTGTGGAAGGAAATAAAAAATAAACAAATAAAAGATGCCTTGTTGTGAGCACCCCTATGGAGGATCCTGTTTGTTGAGGGATCAAGACTTGCCCACAGCTACATGAATGATGTTGGAAGTAAATCCCTCCTTCCCCTGTTGTACACAGAACTGAGCCTTCAGGTGATCCTGCAGCCTGGCTAACAGCTGGATTGCAACCTCATGATAGACCATAAACCAGAGGTACCAAGCTAAACTGTATCTGGATTCTTGACCCATAGTAACTGTGATATAATAAATGTTCCTTGTTTTAGACCAGAGTTTTGGGGTAATGTACAATAAATAACTAATACATGGGTGACAACATTGCATTATGTATTGCCTTTAGTTTTGGTGTTATGAAAAACTATAATTGACTTTCCTTTAATCCATCATTTTGTTAACCACAATTTATGACTATTAGGTAGTAATAAATTTCTTGAAGTATCCTCTAAAACTTTTTTTGGGGGGCGTATGTTTAGAATAGCTTAAATTTGTTTTACTTTTTTAAAAATTGTAATCTTTGTGTGATGGATTATGAAAATCTTTATCAACCAGGACAGGCCATTTCTAGACCATATAGCAAGCAATACAAATACAGAGCATTTTTCATGTTGCCATGATCTTCTGGTAACCGTTTTATATTTAAAAGTCATGGTGACATTAATATATCTTAGGCAGATTTATTATCTATGGCTTTAGCAATAGCACTCAAAAATAATTATTGAGGCAAAACTTCAGTTCCCTGGAAGGAAGTCTTTTCTTTTTGGAACCATATGAAAGGAAGTTAAAGAAGATTTTTGTTATTTTCCTTTGAATATTTCTATATTTTAGTGGAAGATTGTATGACTACAGTGTATGAATAAGAAACTCACTGTGAGTTATGAAATTTGATTTTAAAAAGGAAGACATATTTCAAAAGTTTGTAAGGATTCTCCTTTGTTTTTCTTACCTTTATAAAAATGCACAAGGTGTATATTTATTAACATACAAAGATGTCTGAAATATTATTGTATAAAAAAATCAGACCATAGTTGTTTTCTCTTATATTTTTGTCTATAAGTTTTATAGGTTTAGGTCTTATATTTAGGTCTGTGATCTATTTTTAGGGGTTGATGGGGATGTGGTATGAAGTATGGGTCTAGGTTCATTATTTTCCTTTATGGATACAAAGTTGTTTTGGTATTTGTTGAGGATTATCCTTTTGCTATCGAATTTCTTGTCCTTTCTATATCCATTGTCCATTGAATTACCTTGGCATTTTTTTGTTGGAAGTCAACTGATAACGTATATATAGGTCTGTTTCTGGACTCGCCTTTGTCGATTTGTATGTCTGTACTTACGTAATACCATACTGTCATTCTTAATGTAGCTTTATGTATGGTTTGAAATTGATTAGTATATAATCTTCCAACTTTGTCCTTTATTTTCAAAGATCCTTTGTATTTTCATAAATATTTGAAAATCAGCTTGTTAGTTTCAAAAAAAAAAAAACCTTCTTGGGATTTCTATTGGGATTGACTTGAATCTCTAGATCAAATTCTGGAAAATTGCTATCTTAAAATTACCTTCCAATCCATGAACAAGGTACATATTTCTCTATTTCATTCTTTAATTTCTTGCAACATGTTTTTTCCTGTTAGTTTTGTATATAGATCCTATATATAATTTGTCAAGTTTATATCAGATTTTTGATGTTATTATGAATGTGGATTTAAAATCATTTTCCACTTGTTTATTGCTAATATGTAGAAATACAGTTGGTTTTTTATATTTCCTTTGTATATTGTGGCCTTTCTAAATTCACTTATTACTTCTAGTAGTCTTTAGGTTAGATTTTAGGGTTTTATACATTTACGATCATTGAATAAAGACAATTTTATTCCTTCCTTTCCAATCAATATACCTTCTTTCTCTCTCTTCCGCCTATCTCCTTCTCCCCTCTTTCTTTTCCTCTTCCTCCCCCACCTTCTTCTTTCTCTCTTTTTTTCTCTCCTTTCTTTTCCTTGTTGTACTGGCTAGGACCTCAAACCAATATTGTGATAGAAGTTGTAAGCATACATTATGTTTTGTTCTCACTTTGAGGAGGTAAGTATTCAGTCTTATACCTAATATAAAAAGTACTAACTATAAAAAATTTTAAATGTTAAGTTAGATTTAATAAAAATTAAAAACTTCTGCACTTTAAAAGACACTGTTAAGAAAAAAAATATGCTGCAAATTGACAGCAATTATCGTAATGTGTATATCTGACAAAGAACCTCTGTAAATCATTAATAAGGCAGAAAACCTGAATTATAATATTGATAAAAGATTTGGACAAATACTTCACAAAACAAGATATTTGAATTTCCAGTGGGCGCATTAAGAATTCTCAACATACTTAGTCATTTAGGGAAATACAAATCAAAATTATAAACAACTCAGCCTACAAGAATGGTTAAAATTGAAAAGACTGACAATATCAAGTGTTGATAAGGATGTAGAGCAGTAAGAACTTAATATAAATTGCTAGTAGGAGTGTATAATAATACAGATACTTTGGAAAAGTTCAGCAGTTTCCTATTAAACATATCCTTACTATGACCCAGAAATTCCACCCCTAGTTATATAAATGACCTATGCCCCAGTGTTCAGAGATCAAAATTGGAAATTGCTCAGATGTCTATCAGCAAGTATACAGTGAAATATTACTCAGCCGTAAAAAGGGAAATACACAGCATGACATTAAAAAAATCATTTTGCCGAGCCGAAGAAACTAGACACAAATCCAAACATACTGTATAATTCCATTCACATTTGTATTAGAGCCAACAAAACTGATTTATGGTCAAGCAGATTAGTGATTGCTTGGGGTCAGAGGTAGGGGGAATTGACTGCAGCAGAGCAAAAAGGAACTTTTGATGGAAATGTGTGTCTGAATTTTGATTGGGTAGTGGTTATACTACATATACCTTTGTCAGAATTCTCCATTATTTTACTTACAATGTGCACTAATTTTATGTAAATTGTATTTAAATTTTATGTACAGTTGATTTAAAAAAGCTATGGTCTAATATCATTTATAGAATGAGCATATATGTGTGTGTGTGTGTGTGTGTGTGTGTATACATACATATACATATATATATTAATTTTATGTAAAAGATTTAAATGTATGTATACACATATGCCCAGGAAATGTCTAGAAGGCTGCTCAGCAAATTGTTACTGATTATATTTAAAAGATGGGATTTTAGATGGTTTAAAAAATGATTGGACTTACATATTTGAATTATTTTTTTCCATGTGCATATCTTGACAAAAGAAAAAAAAATTTTTTCGGTCATGTAGAAGTTTTATTCTAAGATGTTTTTATCTTTTACATATTTAATAAACATAATAATTATAAAATGTTTAGAATTTAAATACTCATACTGTGAGTTACCACATGTAAGGAATTGTCAATCGGAGAATGAATGTGCCTTTTAAGAAGGACTCCTAGTGGCTAATTGGGTTCAGATTTATAGACAGTCTAGTAGTCATTGCTAAATGGGCCTCTCATGCTCTCTGTGCTTCAGGGAAAAGTGCACTAAGCTGCAAGCCTCCTGCACTGTGCTCCTGCCTTTTGAGCCACCCTGTATACAGAAGTTCCTGGAATCATATTTCAGCCAATAAGACTGAGACCTTCCTTGACCAATGGGAGCTGCATAGCCATATCCTCATTTGCATCTTCACTAACCAATCAGAGTGGCTCCATTCTGATCAATCAGGATTGTGCTTTTGGACCAATCAAACTGTGAGGATTTGGAGTCCTCATTTACATGAGGATGGACCAATGGGAAACCAGGTGGGGACATCTCTGTATATAAGTTAGCTCCCCTCTGGTTTGGGGATCACACTTTTAGTTTTTATTGAAGATTGTATTTCTCCTGCTGGAGCTGCCACCCTGCAATGTAAACCAAAGGTAGTTGTTGCCGATAGCATGCCAGCAGGAGTCCCCACTTTGAGGTGTGGTGAGGTGAAGGAGACTTTTTAGTGTAAACAGCTCAATTGTGAAATAGCACAGCTGTGGAACAGGTAGGCTGTGAGGGAGCCTGGGTGAGTAGGCTCCAGTGTTAAAGCTGTGGTTTGGCTAGAGCTGTCTTGCTGACCTGGAGCTGTATCACAACTGAGGTGTTTCATATCTGAGCTGTTCCACATCTGTGCTGTTTCACAACTGAGCTGTTTACACTGAATGAAGTCTTTCTCCCCCTTCACCACACCCCAAATTTGGGGACCTTTTGGCACTGAATTGGCAACAGTGACCTATTGACAGAACAAAATCTTACATTACCCTTGATTCCTTTGGTCCTGTCTCTCATCCCCCTCCCCACAGACATAACTGCTACCCTAAAATTTGTGTTTATCCTTGTTTTTTTTTTTTTTTTTATATGTTTGTATCTCTAAACTATGTGTTTCGGTGTACTGTTGAACTTAATAACTAGAATCATACTATGTATATAATTTATCACTTGCTTTTTTATCCCACATAATCTGAGCCTTGCCCATATTTTTTATGTGGCTGCACTTCATTGATGTGTCATTGATGTATTGTATTACATTATATGAATATTCCACAATTGGATTTTTGTACTCTTAATGAGTGATTGTGTGTCCTTTTTTTTCTGTTATGGGCAGTGGTAATGTGAACATTTTTTGCATGTCTTCTGGTGCACATGAGCAAGACTTTCTCTGAGTAAATAATTAGGAATATATATCTGCTGGGTTGTAGGTAATGCATTTCTTTAACTTTTCTAGACGTATTTGTCTTATATCGCTCTGAAACAAATTACCACGAACTTAGAGGCTTGAAACAACACAAATTTATCCTCATTGTTCGGTAGGTCAGAAGTATGGTAGGCTTGTCTAGGTTATCTGTTATGGGTCTTACAAGGCTGAAATCAAGTTATGTAAATATATTCATAGCTCATATAACTCTTCCCCTATTGTGGATATTTAATGAGCTATGATTTTTCTTATTTATAACAATGTTGCAGTGACCATTCTAGTATGTATGTCTTTGAACATTCATGGGTGTATTAGTGTAGTATAGAGTTTTAAAAGTGGAATAGGCTGGTCAAAGGGATTTAAAATTAGGTAGTGGCAATTTTTCCATTTTTTGGTTCAACCTACGCATCTTATAATGTTTAGGTACCCTTCTTTTCCCATTGTTTCCCGTATTATCTATTACCAATCTCTTTGTTTTTCTTTATTTTAAAATTAATGTTCAAATTTTTATAGAATAATACTTGGATATTGTTTAAAAGTATTGAACATAAAGACTTATGATGACAAACAGACACAACTTCTGTTTTCCAATTTATGATAGTTAACCTCCATAGTTCTAAACTTAATGCTTATACCACTATTATTGATTTCTCAACTTTATGTATTATGCATTGCCTTCCTGTTTTTAGGGTTTGGTCACCTTAAACTTATCTCTTACTTTTTCTTCATTCCAACTGTGATAACAGCCCTATTTTTATTGAAGTCAATAATCAGTATTTCGTCAGTGACCACTTTAACTTTTCTTCAACTACAGAGCCAAGTAGCAGTTTGTGACTATATTTCCTCCTTATGTATTTTTTTAAAGCTAAATTATCTCATTTTTTCATTTATATAACTTTTCATTCACAAATTCTTAATTTTTACCAGATACTCTATCATATCATCTACAATATCTTATCTACCAATCTCTCTACTCTTCTAGAGGTCTTTCTTCCTAGAGCCTTCTATCATCCTGCTGTAGTGTGAACCTGAATTCTCTAGGGTTGCTGATCATTCAGTGTGTGGAAGACTTTTTCTCTGGGCCATTTAGTTTCTGCAGAGAATCATTTGTTCTTCCCTGTGTATTGGTTTTTATAGTTTAGGCTCTTGCTCCTCACAGTGTACCAGCCATATTGGTATCATCTCGGTGCTTGTTTGAAATGTAGAATTTCAGGTCACATCTCACACCTGCTGCATCAGAACAAGATGATTTGCACCCAAAATTTTGAAAGCACTGGGCTGTGGTAACAATAGCAACAACAGAATATTTATTGTCATGTAAAACTGAAGACAAATTTGGTATAACTCCTCCATCTGTAGCTATGCCATCTAGCCTCCAAAATGACAGTGGAAGAGAGAGCAGGATGGAGGATCTCAATAACTGTTTTTAACCGTTAGGCCTGGAAGTGACTGACATTACTGCCTTATGTATTGGTCAGGAACCAGTCATGTGGCCTCTAACATAATTTGCAAGAGAAGCTGGAAAATGTAGTCTTCTAGTTTGCTCAGAGACAGGAAACTGTGTAGTGGATAAGTAGCACTGATTCTGCTTCAGTTGGCCATTCTCGTCCCTAGATTGTTTCATTCTTTTTCCATGCGTAGAGCATGGCATCCCCTGATCCATCAAGTCATTTCTTTCAGTTCAAACTACAGGATCTCTAAGTGATGCCTGGCTGTCTCAAGTCCACATCAGACTTTCTTAAACTAAGAAGACACATTAGTAACACCCACCCCTTGCAAAGTATTATAATAACATGACATGACTAATAAACAATCCCATTTGGAAGGTAGAGCAGAGATACAGTAGTCACTCTTTTGTACTCTTCTGTAGCAGTTCGTAATCTTTATGAACAGAAGTTGTAAAGGAAGATTTTCCTTCCTGGAAGGGAAAGGTGTTTCTTAATTAGACTCTGATTTTGTTACTTGAGAGAAACTCTCACATCCTTTTTTCTCCATGGCCCCAGGGACCATCCTCTGGGAAGTTCTTTTTCCATTATCTTATTTGACCACATCCCACATCCAAAATTGATGTTGGGAGCATGCTCTACTTGGGTACTGTGAAGTTCGCCTATTTGTAGAAGGTTGGACTCCCAGAGGTGGTTTTTAGGTCTTGAACAGTAAAGCCTTTTAAGTCTGTGCTTGTGGTTTTTCTGCTATTACATTTCCCCCAAAATAGCAGATTCCTTATCCATTTGCTTCCAGTCAATGCAGAATGACAGTAGCAAAACTTATTAAGACATAGTTCTCAAATCTACTTTATTTTTCTGTTTTATTGCTTCCCAGTTTCTGTTTTGTGTCAGTGGAAGCTGTAAGGTCACACTATAATCTGATGTTCTCTGAGTTTATTTCTCTATTGTAATACCTTGCTAGAAACAGCCAGTAGTAACCAACATATACTATAAAGTTTCATTTTCTAGTTTTTTTCCCCATGGAACTTTAAGCTCATCAGGTGTGTGGTTTGCCTTTTGAGTTAGAGCTATCAGTAGATTTTCTAAATATTTTCCACTATATAAAGTGGATAATCATCTTTTCATTCTTCAACATGAAGTTCCTCATTGATCACAAAGTGATAACTAAGCAAATGCAACTTGTTTAGGATTTTGTTATGGAAGCACCCCATTTCTGGCAGCAGTTTCTGGTTGGGGAGGTGGCCAAGAGAGCCATTGTTTTATCTGTAGACTTTTTTTTCTATTTCGTTAGTAGTTTACTGCTACTCATAACCTGAGGCCTGAGCTCTTTGCGTCCTATAGGCAAATTAGCTTGTTTTGTATCTTTATCCATCATTTCAAACAACATATTGAAATCTTTTTTGTCCGCTTGGGTACCCTCTCTTGTTTGTGGCCTTGTGCTTATTATCCTTTTTCTCTTTTTTAAATTAAAATTTCCATTTTCAGATAACTGTAGATTCATATACATTTGTAAGAAATGATGCAAAGGGATGCATCATTTAACCATTTAACCTTTGTCCAGTTTACCCCAAAGTTAACATCTTGCAAAATTATGGTACAATTTCAAGACCAGGACACTGTTATGGGACAATATCAACACCAGGACATTGTTACAGTCAAGATGCATACTATTTCTGTCACCACAAGGGTCTCTCATGTTGCCCTTTTTGGCTCTACCCACTTCTCCCCCCACCCACTGTCTTAACCCCTGGCAACCATTAATCTGTTCTTTTCTATAATTTTGTGTTTTTTTTCCAAGGACATTACATAAATGGAATCATACGTTATGTGACCTTTTTGGATTGGCGTTTTTTACTCATCATAATTCTCTGGAGATTTGTCCTGGTGGTGTCCAAATAGTTCCTTTTTATTCCTTTTTTATTGCCGAAGTATTCTGTGATATGGATGTGCCATAATTTATTTGATCATTCACCTACTGAAAGAGAATAGAGTTATTGAAACATTTGCATGCAGGTGTTTGTGTGACTACATGACTTCATTTTTCTTGGGGATAAATGTTCTGGAGTGCAATCGATGGGTTGTATGATATTCACACATTTAGTTTTCTAAGAAATTGCCAGAGTGTTTTCCAGAGTGGATATATCATTTTACATTCCTCCCAGTTATATAAAGATGATCCAGTTTCTCATTATCATTGCCCTCATTTTGGTTTTGGCATCATTTTTTATTTTAGTCATTCTAGTGCTATGTAGTGATATCTCAATTCGATTTAAAATTACATTTGCCTAATTGTTAATGAGGTTGAGCATTTTCTCATGCTATTTGCCACCTGTATATCCTCTCAGTGAAAGTCTCATTTCTTTTCTCCATTTTCTAATTGGATTTTTTTTTTTATTGTTGAGTTTTGAGAGTTCTTTGTATACTCTAGATACTAGTCCTTTGTCAGATATGTGATTTCAAATATTTTCTCCTAGTCTGTAGGTTGTCCTTTCAACCTTTGCAGAGCAAAAATTTTTATATTTATGAAGTCTAATTTATAAACTTTTCCCCTTGGGTATTATACCTTTGGTGTGAAGTTTAAGAACTCTTTGCCTAGCTCTAAATCCTAAAGATTGTCTCCTGTGCTTTTTTTCCTCCCTAAAAGCTTTATAAGTTTAGGTTATACATTTAAGTCAATGAATTAATGAGTTAATTTTTATGTAAGGTGTGAGACTTAGGTCAAAGTTTTTATTTTATTTTATTTTTCCTATTGTTCTGGCACCATTTGTTGAAAAGCTGTCTTTCCTCCATCGAATTGCTTTATCAAAAACCATTTGGGTATATCTGTATGAGTTTTCTTATGGGTTCTCTATTCTGTTCTGTTGATTTATATGTCCTTCCACCAATACCAAACTGTTTTGATTATAATATTATAGTAAGTCTTGAAATCAGTAGACTGATTCCTCCCATTCTATTCTTTTTCAAAAATGTTTTGGCTGTTGTAGGTCTTTTGTGTTTTTTATATGCATTTAAAAATAATCTTGTCTGTGTCTACAAACAATCTTTAAGATTTTGATAGCGATCTTGTTAAATTTGTATATTAATTAGGGAAGAATACACATCTTTATTTAGTCTTCCAATCCATAAAAACACAGTATGCACCTTAATTAATTATATTCTCTGATTTCTTTCACCAGCATTTTATACTTTTCAGAGTAAAACATCTTTGTTAGATTTATACCTACATAATTTTTTTTTCATGTTTGTAAATGGTGCTTTATTTTTAATTTCTATGTCCTTGTTTTTATTACTAGTACGTAGAAGTACACCTAATTTTATGTTTATCTTGTATGCTGCAGTTCTGCTGAATTCAGCTCACCTATTCTGGGAGTATTTTGGTAGATTCTTTGGGATTTCTATATGGACAGTCATGTCAGCTCAGTAGGTACAGTTTTTTTCTTTCTTTCCAATTTGAATGCCTTTTGTTTGTTTGTTTGTTTCTCTCTCTCTCTTTCTTTCTTTCTCTCTTTCTCTCTTTCTCTCTTTCTCTCCCTTCTTTCTTTCTTTCTTTCTTTTCACCTTATTGCTCTGGCTAGAACTTATGGTACTATGTTAAATAAGAGTTTCCTTTTCCCCAGTCTTAGGCAGGAAGCAGTTGGTCTCTCATCATTAAGTAATGTTAGGTGTAGGGTTTTTTTGGTGGGTGCCCTTTATCAAATTAAGGGAGTCCTTTTTTTCCTCCTATTTTTCCTAGAGTTGTTATGAATGGGTGTTGAATTTTGTCAAATGCTTTTTCTACATCCATAATCATGTGATTTTATTCATTAGCCTCTTAACATTGTAGATTACATTGATTGATTTTTGAAAATTGAACAAACCTTACATCCTTGGAATAAACCTCACTTGGTCATGGTTTATAATTTTTTTATATTTCCTGAATTCCAATACTTTATTAAGGATTTTTTCTTTTGTATTTAGAGAACTTTTTGTAGCTATTGCATTCCTTTAGGGTATATCTCCTGGTAATGTAGTCTCTTCATTTTCTTTGACCTCAGAATGTCTTGATTTTCCCTTCCTGTTTGAAGGATATTTTTGTTTGATATAGGATTCTGAGCTAATGATTCTTTTATTTCAGTCCTTGAAAGATGTTGTGTCCCTTCCTTTTGGCTTCCATGGTTTCTGATGAAATATTCTTTGTCATTTAAATGTTTTTTTCCTTATAGATAAGGTGATGTTTCTGTGTCACTGCTTTGAGGATATTTTCTTTGTTTTTGGTGTTCAGAGGTTTGACAGTCACATGTCTTGGTGAGTATTTCTTTGAGTTTATCATGTTTGGAGTTTGCTCAGAATGTGTGTGTGTGTGTGTGTGTATTTTTTGCCAAATTTGGGGATTTTCAGCCATTATTTCAAGAACCTTTTCAGCCCAGCTTTCTCTGGTGATATGTATGTTAGATCTTTAGTTGTAGTCCCACAGGTCCCAGAGGCTCTCTGTGTTCATTTATCAGTCTTTTTTCTCTGTCATTCAGATTGGGTAGTTTCTATTGTTCTGTATTCTGGTTCACTGAGTCTTTTCTCTGTCCCCACCATTCTGATGTTGTGCCCATCTATTGTTTTTGTGTTTTGGTAGTTATATTTTTTCAGTTCTGAAATTTTCTTTTGTTTCTTCTGTACATCTTATATTTCTTCACTCAGACTTTTTATTTTTTCACTGAGACACACAGCTGTGGAGATGAAAGTCCCAGCTGCCTTCCCTGATACTGTCCTGACGGGAATGTTGAGATACATCATTACATCTTGGTGAGAGTAGGGTCTAATGTACTCTTCATCTTTGCTGGCATGACGGGTGGTAGCCACAGTTTTTTCTGTGGTGTTTGGCTGAAATAGGGTGTCTAAAAGATTTATTGTCTTTCTAGGCTGACCCTTTACTACTCCTTGGTTAGAAAAAGGAGACTTTTCTTGGGGCTTTTTGTTTATGCACCCCTTGGTGTTTCTGAGTTACCAATTCTTCAACTATAAGTTTGTATTATGTAAAACAAAAAAGGAAGCCCAAGGAACTCAACGCTGAATTGTTCCTTGAATCTTGAGGTCCTTAGCTGGTCTGCCTTCTTCTTTCTGCTTTTCAAAGTCTCATATTTGTTTTATATATAATTTCTAGAATTTTTAGTTGTACTTAGTGAGATAGATAGGGAAAAGTATAGTTACTCTGTCTTCCCACAAATTTAAGTTGCTTCTTTTTAAAAAATACTTTTACTGGCATTTTAATAATCTTGGTGGAAAAGGAACTAAACTTAAGTGTTCAAGTCACATCTTTATTACTTTATTATTCTTAATTGTTTTATTACATTTATGTGAATTAAGCAGATGAAATATTTTATTTGCTTATTGATTATTTTTACATGACACACAGTCTTATGTGGAAGAGCCTTTGGGAAATGATCGAGAACATGAAACTCTGCTTGGCTAAGGTTTCTCAAAAAGCTCCATGGCATAATTGAATTCTTTTAAGTTAAAATGACCTTTTATTTTATGCCAAGAGGCTACATACTATAAACTTTTAAGTTTATTTTGATTTGTTAAAAAATAATTTAAATATATTCGCAAGAAGGATAACTTTCAGATTCTATCAAAGCATTAAAAATTTAAAGAATTACTAGGAGTCTTAAGTTTGTTAATTCAGATATGACTATGTTAGGAATGTTCTAATATTTAACCTGGTGGCATAGTGGTTAAGGATATGGGCTTTAGAGCTTCAGTGCTTACTGTAGGACCTTGGGCCTGGGTTTCTTCATCCATATGGTGGGGATGATAACGATTACACTGTTTCATAGGGTGGTTGTGATCATGTGAGTTTTTTTAATTTGTTAAAACCGAAAACATTTTTTTTCTATTTTATCATAAAACTTAAAAAATTGTCAATTCTACTAACAGCATCTTACACAATTTAGTATAAGATTTAAGAATTAGATTTAAGAATTAGGAAACCTGAATTTCATTCCCAATTTTACTGAGTAGCTGCTTGACCTCTGGCTTTATCTCTCTCTGCCTGGCTTTACTTATTTATAAAAGTGGGGTTGGTTTGAATTGGTTGATCTCTAAGATTCCTTCTAATTCTTCTTTTCTGTTTTTTGTCTCCCACTGAATCGTAATCGAGCTAGCTATAACACACCTTACAACCTGGAGAGGAAAAAAGCTTGGAGTGGGGAGGGTAAAGTAATCTTACAGAAGCATTAAGAACTGATACATCAATAATAATTAGGTTTGTTTTCCATGATTCTCATCTACAGCAAATCTAACACCAGTAGATGGAAGGGAGACACTCTTGACTCAGCATAATAGACACATTTCTAACACTCCTGTTCAACATTGAAATGGGCCACCTTAAGTGCTGTATGCTTCCTAAGGTACAAAAGTCAAGGTCAAACTGGCAAATGATGCTTTAGAGTCAGGTCCAATTTATTTAAGTTTCAGCTAGGGATGGTGCTGGATGACTTATCTACCTTTCTGGCCTCCCATGGATGGAAATCATGGCATGATAAAGTTGTTAAAATAATCGAGAAAGACCATATTGCAGTGTGGTAGAGTGGTCACTGACTTTAACTGAATTATAATAATGACGATTCATATAGTAAACTCTTATCTGCAATTTTTTTGGTTGAAGTGCAGACTGAGTGTAATTCTGAGTTTTGAAAATGTTGCTTTTCTTAAGTTGTTTAGTTTTTGATTATTTATCTAGGAAAAGCTGCACTATTTTCTTCATTTGAGTGATCTTTGAATGCCACTTTTCTTTTAAGCAAAGCTGGAAACTCTAGTTTGGCTTCTTAGGTCCTGTAGAGATATGCAGCTAAATTTGTCATCAACTATGTGAGTGCATTGCCAGCTTCTCTGGAGATGTTTACCAGTCTGGGCAATTTTGATAGTATTATCTTCTTGCAGTTTCTGCTGTGAAGCAGTCTTTGAAGTATATGATAGGTGGAGGAGCAAGCCTTTGGGAAAAATATATTATTATTACTTTTATTAAATTATAATGCTCTTCTTACCAATTCCTGCGGTAGAATATTGGTCAACAAATTAGCATCTAGTTCAGGATGTTTTGTGTGTGTGTATGTATATACCTTTCCTAATCTACCTCAGGTCTCTTTACTCACTGGGCATCCTGTTCTTGCTGAGTTGGGATTAGACTATACTATACTAGTAGATAAATAAATTTATTGCAGGCTTCTCAACCTTAGCACTATTGACATTTAGGGCTGGATAATTCTTTGTTGTGGGCCTGTCCTGTGCATTGCAGGATGTTTAGCAGTATCCCTGGCCTCTTCCTGCTAGGTAGCACTCCCACAGTTATGGCAACCAACAATAGCTCTAAGACATTGCCAGAAGTTACCTGGACTGTAAAATCAGCCCAGTTGAGAACCACTGACTTATGGATGCCTCTCAGCCAGGCCTCTGCCATAGTTATGGTCATCCCACTCTTCTGGTTTCTCCATGTTGCCAGTCTTGCTCACAGCCTTCTGCCCCTGACTATGCTCTGCTCAGCTAATTAGGTGGAAAGTTGCCAAGTGGAGGGTGGAATCAGCGGGGAATAGGGCAGAGCTAGAGTCAGGTGTGGCCCTGGGTAGTGGCTGAGCACTGCAACACACAGTTGGGTGTGTTTTTTCCTGTTACCTAATGATTAGACTTAAAAACAAATGTTCTTTGACATGAAAGTGAGCTGACAGTGACACTGGTATTCCTAGCACACAACAGGTATGTGGCATTTTCATGTTGTCTGAAGCCTGCCTGGGAGTCTGAGGTTTTGAAAGAAAGCTCCAGGGATGTTTTCCCCTTAATGTTTTTATTTGAAAGAAGCAAGGGAGGGAGAAACTGCTTCTTGATGAACTTCATGTTCAATTTGAGGTTACTTCAGTAACTAGATAGAGTCAGTTTTTTTACATGTATGAAATGAGGGGGGAGAATTTATAAATATGAAGCAGCAAATATTTGACGAGTGCAGCAGGGGATGGTGCCATGCCCTCAAGAAACAGTGCTAAAGGAGTGAGGCAGGTAACTAGGCAGGTAACTGCATATGATACATCATATCATGAAAGGAGTGGTAACTCTGTCTTAGGTCATGGGGCGGGTGGTGGAGGATGGGCAAAGAGAGATCTCAGATAAACTCAAGACTTGAAACAGGTGTTCACGGTCCTTATTTATATTCATTTTTCAAACAATCAATATTTGTTGTTAATACTTTTATTCTGGGTTTTATGAATTGCTTTTTACCTAGTCAAGGTCATCCTGAATGCCCGTTTTTAAAAAATTTTTCATGTATTGCATAACATTTCCCATTTTAATAACTTTTAGTGACTGCATATTACCTTTTATGGTTATATTCTAGTTTATTTAATCATTTCTCTATTAACATATAGCTTATTTTAAAGAATTTTGCTATTGTAAATATCCTTTGATGGATATTTTTGGGCATACATTTTAATCCACAGTTCAGATGATTTAGGATAGTGTCATGAACTTGAATCACTGTATGAGGAGGTGCGGCTATTTTTAAGGCTCTTGATTCATGTTACTGAACTGCTTTACCGAAAGGTTCTAATTAACACTCCCACCAGCATGGTGTTGAGTGACCCCTTTAGAGCATCATTGCCAATATTGAGTGCTATTAAAAAAGAAAAGAACTGATTTAACAGGTGGAAAACATCTCATTTTATCCTTTTTTGCCTGTTTAAATTATTAATGAAGTTGATTTTTGTTTTTCTTTTTCCTTTAAAAGTTCATTATCATTTTTAGTAAATTGACTGTGAATATCTTTTTCCCAATAATCTTTTGGAGTGTTACTTTTTTCCACCTCTGATTCCTTTGTACAGTTTCTTGTCAAAAACACTTTTCCAGTTTTTCAGTTTTGTCTTTTGCTTTATGTGTAACTTTCGATATTATTTCAAACTTACAGAAAAAAACTAAAAGTACAAAGAATTACTACATATCCTTTACTAGAATCACCAGTTGTTTATATTTTACCCCATTAGCTTTATCACACTCTCTCTGTGCATATATATAAATGCATTTTTTTTCTGATTCATTCGAGTCTAAGTTGTAAGCCTTAAGAACCAGGGCCTTCTATTTTATAACCATAGTAAAAATTAATAATTGATAAGTATTGTTATCTGATTCACAGTTTATATTCAAATTTTAATAATTGTCTCTGTAATGTCCTTTTCCCTGCCCAGTATCTGGTCTAGAATCACACTGAATTTTTTTTCGATCTTCATGCATTGCTTTTATTGCCTTTGCCAAGAATTATGTGACCATATGCCGAAATTAACACAACCACTTGGAATGGTTGGAAATTACAAACTCTTGGCCTTACAGCATGGCCACATGCTGTCTCTGTTTAGATGATGTGAAAATACCAAGTTAGTATAGTCAATAAAATGAGCTGTGATGTAAATGATAGTTAATAAGTCGGGCTACCTGATGAACAAAACACTGAGATGGCTGAGTTGCTGACCTTGGTGGAAAATGTAGTGGTAAATAACAGGTAAGGGGAGCTCATGTTTCTTCTTTTCTTTTAATTAAAAATATTGGGGTGACATTAGTTAATAAAATCAAATAGATTTTAAGTGTACAATTCAATAATATGTCATTTGGCTCATGTTTCTTTAGTCTCCTTTAATGTGAAATAGTTCCTCAACCTGTCTTTGTCATTCTTGACATTGATATTTTTGGAGTACAGACCAGTTATTTTCTAGAATGCCCTTCAATTTTTGCTTGTCACAAGTTTATTTATGGTTAGACTCAGGTTATACATTTTAGTCAGGGATAACACAAAGTGATTTTTATTTTTCTTAATGCAACATATTAGGAGCCACCCAATGATAGTTGATTCTAATATTGGTGATAACATTTGACATTTAGTTAAATTGCTATCTGCCAGATTTCTCCACTGCCAAGATACAATTTTCCCTTTGAAATTAAAAAGTACGTATTGACAGCAAGTAAATATCCTTTTCTTCATCAAACTTTACCCGCTAGTTTTAGCATCCAATGATGATTTTACTCTCCATACTTCTGAATTTATTAATTGGCATTCTTCTATAAAGAGTCTTCCTTCTTTCTCCCACCTCCCACCCATTCATCCATTTATACACCTATTCATTCATTCATTCATTCATTCATTCCATTCATAGATATAGTCTTCTTTAGTGGCCTATAATTCATTACTTTAATAAGTAGGCTATAATTCATTACTCTAATTATTTTGATACTCAGACCTTCCCACATTTGTTCCATGAGCTTTTTCAAGCTGGCTCTCATGTCTTTTTTATATTTCTCCACAATTCTTTGAGCACTTATTTGCTTTCCAGTGTAACAAAATGCTTCACCTTCATTGTGTGTGCCTCAGCCCTTGATTCAACTTTTCTCCAAGGACCCTTGTTTCTGTTTAGTGGAGAACAAGATTTGGGTGCATGATGCCTTATTGCAACTAGTGCATCCTTACTTCTAGGCTCTCTTAGTGGATGGAGCTAGGATATGTTTGTGTGTATGTATATATACATGCATATGTATATCAGTATTTTTACTTATACATTTATGTATATGTGCATGTATGTGAGTGTTCATGTATGTATATATTAAAAACTGTGATTTCATATTGATACTACCAATGTTAATCCAACAGCATACGGTTACATTTTAGTGTCTCCTTATGTTGAATTTTGTAAAATGCTTTTACATCTTGATTACACTCATGGTGCAAAGATATTATCCTGTGTTTATTTTTAGGAATTTTATAGTTTTGGCTTTTAGGTTTAGATCTATGATCCATCTCAAATTATTTTTTTTTATGGTATAAGGGTTGAAGTTCATCTTTTTTTCCTCTATGGATACCCAGTTGTTCCAGCACCATTTGTTAAAAAGGCTTTCCATATACATTGAATTGCTTTGATTTCTCTTTTGAGAATCAATTGTCTACATAACTGTGAGTCTGCCCCTGGATTCTCTATTCTGATCTATTTGTCTGTGCTTAGGCCAGGACCATACCTTGGTGATTACTGTAGCTTTCTAAGTCTGAAGTCAGATAGTGTAAGTCCTTTATTCTTTTTCAAGATTGTTTTGGCTGTTTTAAATCCTTTGCATTTCTGTATAAATTTTAGAATCAAATGGCTAATTTCTATAAAAACACCTGGTAAGAATTCGGAGTTCTTATTAGGGCTGAATCAACATCTTTATAGTACTGAATCTTCCAAATCAATATATATTATTTCCTTCGCAAAACAATATATATGTCTCCATTTATTTAGATATTCAATTTCTCTTAGCAGTGTTTTGTAGTTTTCAGTATATGGAGCATGCATGTCTTTTGTTAAAATTATTCATAATCGCTCTTTTTTGATATTTAAGATAAATTTTAAAAATTTTATTTTCTTTTTGTTGCAATGTATAGGAATATGTTTGAATTTTGTACATTGACCTTGCATCCTGCAGTCTTGCTAATAAATTAATCTTGCTAAACTGACTTAGATGTCTTAGGCATTTCTTTTTAGCAATGGTGTAGCCTGTGAAAAGAAACAGTTTTACATTTTCCTTTTTAATTTTCATGCCTATAGCCCACTAAAGGGAAAAGTCACCATTTCATAAGCTTATTAGCTATTTAGGTATCTTCTTTGATGAAATATATGTTGAAATCTTTTGCCTCTTTTTAAATGGAGTTATTCGTCTTATTGAGTCATAGGAGTTCTTTATATATTCTAGATACAAGACTTTTTTTTTTTATCAAATACGATTTGTCAAAATTTTTTTCCCAGTCATCAGTTATTTTAATGATATCTTTTAAAGCACAAAAGTCTTCAAATTTGATCAAGGCTCATTCATCAGTATTTTATTTTTAAGTGACATGCACAAGGGTGATCATTGAAGCCAAAGTTATGGATTAGATAACCCAAGAAAACGGAACACAGAATGAGAAGCGGAGAGGGTAAAATGGAGCTCTGAAGAATTCTAACATTTAATATGCTCAAGGAGATACCTGCAAAAATGAAGAAGTAAGAGGAACACTAGGATGTTACGTCATTTAAGTCAAAAGAAGAGAATATTTGAAGACTTGGAAGACAGAAAATGTGTAAATTCAAATAACATGAGGGCTGGAAAATGTCCTTTAGGCTTAACAACATGAAGAGCATTGTTGACCTTACTATACTGAAGCCATATTGGAGTGAGTCGAAATGTGTGTGGAAAGTGAGGAAATGTTGAGGGTGAGTGTAGAAGAGCTTTGTCTTGCTCTAGAGAAGCAGGATAGATGGAACAGTCCCAGGAGATGAATGAATCAAGTGCCTTTTTCTCCCTTTAAAAAAAAAAAATTTAATGGAACAAAGGAAATTTCTTATTTACCACCTAGTGACCCAGGTATGATGCCACTTTTGGAAAATATGTGGAATAGGTATTGATCCATTTAAAATCATGAGTTTCCTGCCTATTAGTTTCTGTATACTTCCTCTCCATTTGTTTCTTCAAGATATATTCACAATTAAAAAAATAAAAGTAATAAATGCACATAGCTTTTGAAAATTAAATATTTTATTTTTTATTAAGATATAATTGGTGTACAATATTATATTAGTTACAAGTATACAACATATTGACTTGATATTTATACACATTATGATATGATCACCACAATAAATCTAGTAACCATCTGTCACCATAGTTATGATTTTATTCACTATTTTCTTTATGTTGTACATTATATTCCATCACTTATTTTATAACTGAAGTTTGTACCTCTTATTCCCCTTCACCTTTTCATCCATCCCCCCACCTAGCTCCCCAGAAGTATTTTAGATTTAAGAAATTTTCAGATTTTAGAAGGGTAACCTACACATAGTATATATTATTGAATTACCCTCATTGGAGTAACACCGTTGATCAACACATTAATATTTATGCATAGACATATAGTATTTACAGAGTTGCATAAGTAGAGACTATAAATAGCTTCCTATCAGTTCAGGGCTGGGTTTGGCCCCCAAAGTGTTCATGTAAGATCAGACTATTGTTAAATATAAGTAAAGAAAAGCTAGTTTTCCCCACCCCTGAATTTTAAAACTATGAATAGGAGATTGTGGTACCCAAGGTCTTATAATGAAAAACACTAGTCCTTGGCTCTACTCCTCCACAACCTTGTCCTGCTCCACTGAGACAGCTGCTTATATCTCACAGTTGTTTCTTCTGATAGTTGCTTCAATGCTTTCAAATGATATGCTTAAACTATTTCTTGACTTATAAATATTATACATTATTTACTTCCTTTTATACCTCAACTCTCTTCTCCCTGTCTCCTTGATTTGGTTATATCACAGTGGTGTTTACACCATTATCAGTATTGAAATATTGTTTATTTTAGAGCCAAATGATTACATTTTCCTTCTATTATTTGTTGTAATTTAACATTATGAATTCACTTGTATAATTTATATCATACTTATCTTTATATTGTCTAAGTGCCCGTGGTGTTATCTCACTCCATCTTCCCTATTGAGACTTCTTTTATTCTGGAGATCTTTCCGTGAAAGTGTTCCATGTATCTTCCATTCTCTACTGATACTTTCTAGGTTTGCTAGGCATCTGCAGTTCTGGGACTTTGCTTTGTGCTCTCTCCTAAGTTATAATGACTTTCCTGCATTCTGTGTTTTTCTGTTCCTGCGTTTAGCTCTTTAATTTGCTAGAGCACAAAATTTTTAGGAATTCTCTTTAAAATGGAGATGGGAAATTTATTTTCTGACTTTACTCATGCCCCATGATACCATTATTCTTCCTTTACATTTGTTTGATAGTTTTTCTGAGTATGCAATTTCCTGTTTAGAAGAATTTCGAAGGCATGTGTCTGTCATCTGGATCCATTGGTGCTGTTGAGAGGTCTAATTCCATTTTGATTTATATGTTCCTTTGCAATCTAATACCTCTTTCTTCCCCCCACTGAAAAAATTTATTATTCAAATTTTTTTTTGTTCTTGGTGTTCTAGGATTTTATCATAATTCCCTCAAAGTCCATCCATCTTGTCACAAATGGTAGGATACCTTTTTTTTAATGACTGGATTTTTCCATTGCGTGTGTGTGTGTGTGCGCGCGCGCACACGCGTGTGTGCACCACATTTTCTTTCTTCATTGATGGACACATAGGTTGCTTACATATCTTGGCTATTATAAATAATGCTGCAATGAACATGGGAGTACAGATATCTTCTTGAGTTAGTGTTTTTCTTTTCTTCAGTTAAATACCTAGAAATGGAATTGCTGGATCGTATGGTAGTTCTATTTTTAATTTTTTGAGGAACCTCCATACTGTTTTCCATTGTGACTGCACCACTTTACATTCCCATCAACAGTAATGAGAGTCCCTTTTTCTCTACATCCTTGCCAACACTTTGTTATTTTTTGTCTTTTTGATAATAGTCATTCTGGCAAGTGTGCGATGATACCTCATTTTGATTTTGATTTGCATTGCCCTGATGATTAGTGATATTGAACATCTTTTAGTGTACCTGTCGGCTATCTGTATGTCTTCTTTGGAAAAATGTCTATTCAGATCCTTTGCCCATTTTTAAAAAGGATTTTTTTTTGCTATTGATTTGTTGTCTGAGTGTTTTTTTCCCCAGTTTTATTGAAGTATAATAGACAATTAGTTGCTTATATTTACATTGTACAATTCAGTGAGTTTTTTTTTTTGCAATTATAGTTGGCTTACGATAATATATTCATTTCAGTTGTATAGCATAGTGATGAGAAATCTCTATAACTCACAAAGTGATCGCTCCACTGAATCAGGTACCCTCTCCCCGCTTACATATTCTCACAGCATTGTTGACTATTTCCTTTATGTTACACTTTATATCTCCGTGACTATTTTATATTTATCCATTTGTACTTTTACCCTTTTCACTGTCCCTCCCAAGGCCCTCTTCCATCTAGTGGCCCTCAAAATATTCTCTGTATTTATGAGTTTGTTTCCATTTTTGTTGTTGTCGTTGTTTATTTTGTTCTTTAGATTCTACATGTACATAAAATATATGATATTTGTCTTTATCTGACTTACTTCAATGCAATACCCTCTAGGTCTGTCAAGGCAGTACCTTTTTGCATCCTCTTCCTTTTAGTCTGTGTGTGCTTTTAATATGAAATGAGTCTCTTATAGGCAGCATATGGAGGGGTCTTGTTTTCTTATCGGTTCAGCCACTCTATCTTTTGGTTGTAGCACTTAATTCTTTTCCATTTGAGGTACTTGTTGATAGGAATGTAGTTATTCTTTATTCATGATTTTGATACATTTTTTTCCTTCTTAAAGAAGTCCCTCCAACAATTCATGTAACACTGGCTTGGTGTTGATAAATTCCTTTAGCTTATTTTTGTCTGGGAAGCTCTTTATCTGTCCTTTGACTCTAAATGATAGCTTTGCTAGGTAAAGTATTCTTGGTTGTAGATCTTGGATTTTCAACACATTGAATATTTTGTGCCAAGCCTTTCTATCTTGGAAAGTTTCTTTTGAGGAATCAGCTTCCAGTCTCGTGGGTGCTCCCTTGTAGGTAAATAACTGCCTTTCTCTTGCTAATTTTAAGATTCTCTCTTTGTATTTAACTTTTGGCATTTGAATTATGACGTGTCTTGGTGTGGGCCTCTTTGGATTCATTTTTTAGGGCTCTCTGAGCTTCCTGGGGTGGTATGTTCTTTTCTTTCACCAGGTTAAGGAAGTTTTCCATCATTATTTCTTCAAATATATATTCAATTTCTTATTCTCCCTCTTCAGAGACCCCTATGACATGGATATTGTTACCCTTAATTTTGTCCCATAGGCTCCTTAAATTATTATTATAGTCTTGGTTACATTTTTCTTGCCTTTCTGGTTGAGTGTCCTTGGCTCCCTATCTTCTATCTCAGTGTTTCAGTTCTCTTCTTCCTCCACTGTTGATTCCCTCTACTATACTCTTCATCTCAGATAGTATATTATTCATTTCTGACTGGTTCCCTTTTATAATTTCCATTTCCATTTTTATGTTTTGATCTCTTTGTTGCAGTTCTCACTGCATTTATCTATACTTTCCTTAATTTCATCAAGCATCTTTATAACCAGGGTTTTGAACTCTGCATCTGTTAGATTGCTTGACTCCATTATTCCTGGATCACTGGTCTTTTCTCTCATATGGTTTCTATTTCTTTCTCTTCCCATTTTGGCTGTCTTTCTGTGTCTGTTTCTATGTACTAATCAAAGGTCCTAAGTCTCACGGTCTTATTAGCGTGAATTTGTGTAGTAGGTGTCCAGTGGCACAATCCTGAGAAGAGTTCAGTTGCAGGCCAAGTTTAGCTCCATCCTGTGCCCCTCCAGAGCCACCTGTTATGATTCAGCAAGCAATCCACAGATGCTGTGCTTAAAGTTACCTCAAGAAGCCATGCCAGAAACCGAGGTCAGCTGCCACCAGTGTGAGTCTTGGTGCTGCTTAGGAAGTGGCACAGGACTCACTGAGGACACACTGAATGTGGCTTGGGTGGAGTTGTGAGTTGGGGGAGGCGGAGTTTCAGGGGATCCTCTGGGTGGAGCGACCTCTGTTTTTCAGTTTGATGACATCTCAGCTATAGGGGTGCTGCCTCCACCCACTGGGAGAGGGAAGGGCTCAACAGAGGAGCAGTAGATATAGCTAGCACTTCTGCTCAGTGGAAAGCCTCACCTCTGGTCCTCACTCCAACTCAGTGTCCCCTCTAAGTCCCTGGTGACTCCTGACCAACTGACCTAGTGCTGATGCTCTGAATGGTCAGGTCTATCACCATGAAAATCCGGTTGTGGACACAGCCCCTTTTAGTGGCATCTGAAGCTGCTAGCTGCCACTGCCACAGCCTCTGTCTCACTCAGCTGCTGTGGCCTGGCCAGCCTCGTGTCTTCATTCCCTCCTACCTCTAACCGCTGCAGGATAATTTCTTATTTCTCTCCCTATTTTTAATGCTTGTGTTCATGTAGACCCCCAGGCGACTCTGTATGCTCTTTGATCCTTGTCTTTGTAACAATGGTAGAAACATATCTATGGCAGGAACCACTATCTTTCATAGAACACAGAAAAGAATAACAAACACAGGCTATTAGTAAATATTAGTAAATGCTTTTTATCTTTTAATCATGGTTATAAAAGAAACCTATTGCTCCAAAATACTGAAAGCCTTCTTCCACCAGAAAGATGGATTATTTCTGCTTAACAACAGATTTTCTTGTGTGAAGGAAGCCCACATGTCCAGGATCTGACCATGAGGTCAGACACTTTCACCGTTTAAACAATATTTATTGTAAAAGTTATTCAATTTCCTGCCACCAGTCACATAAACTTACCCACTGTCCCCAACCCTTTCATGAATTATGTAAATTATATCATGCAATTCAAAGAAGGAGACAACCCAAGCTCTGTGAATGTACCTGGGCTCTTTGCCCTTCTCCTCACCCTCTATCGGCCATCTTCCTAGCCCACATTTTCAACCTCTCCTTCCTAAAGGCTCCTTTGCATCAACAAAGTAATGGAATCAGTTTTCTAAGGTAAATGCTTAGTAGTTTATTTCACAAATACATAAATTTAAAGCAGTTTACATTACTAGATGCTATTAAAAATTACAAAATTCCACATTAATACAGAATTTTAAGGTACTTTGTGTTTCCCATCTTTAAAAAAAGAAAAATGCTTTCAATCTTCCTAGTCCCTTTCTGTCTATGACCAAACTTTCTGAGTTGTCTTCAGTTGTCTCCACTTTCTCATCTTCCATAACTCAGTTTTCTCCCCATTTCACAGAAACTATTCTTGGCCTTTCTTATTTACTGATTGAACTTAGAAGAGTTCCAAATGAAAGAAACCAAAATGGTAACATACAAAAAAGAAAACTGGAGAAAATAAAGTTAATTTCTAAAGTGCTTTTAATTCTTTTAAATAAGTCAATAAATAACTTAGAGTTACAGACGATGTGGCATCTATAAAGACAAAATATGATAATATAAAAGAAAAAACTAAAATTGGTCTTAAAAATTAAAAATTATAAGCAAAATTAAAAATTCAACAGAGGGTTAGAAAATTTAGTCACAGAACTTGCAGAGAAAGTCGTACAAAAATACACAACAGAAAATAGAGAAGATGGAAGGATTTGTGGATACAAGAATATCTGCAGATTGGTTCAGGAATTCTAACATCTGACCCAAAAGGAGTTCCAGAAAGAAGGAGCAGAGAACACAGAGGGAAGGACATAATCTGAGAAATAATACAAGAAATTTCCAAGAACTGAAAGATGGAAATCCCCACAACAAAAGGCCCAATAAAGCACCTAGCACAATGAATTAAAAAATACTTGAGAACTGGGCAAAATGATGTAGAAGATAAAAGCTTTGCTCATCCCCTTTTGCGACCATATCAAACTTGAGATGGAAACATGGAGCAAACAGCAGTGTAAGGAACAGATAGCCTTCTAAGTTCTGGGCAGATGGTCTATTATATAATCTACCATATGATCCAGCAGTCCCTCTAATGGGTATTTACCCCAAAGACTTTAAAACCCATATCCAAAAAGATATTTGCACACTGATGTTCATAGCAGCAGCATTCACAGTGGCCAGGACATGGAAACAACCAAAGTGTCCTGTGATAGATGATTGGCTAAAGAAGCTGTGGTACATATGTACAATGGAGTATTAGCTGTAAGAAGAGATGAAATACTGACATTTGCGACAACCTGGATGGACCTCGAGATAGTTATGTTAAGTGAAATAAGCCAGACTGAAAAAGTTGAAAATTACATGTGGAATATAACCTAAAAACAACAAAAGAACAGGACAAACAGAGACTCAGGGATATGGGCAATGGACTAGTTGTTACCAGGTGGTAGGTGTTGGGAGAGGAGGGAAAAGGTATACAGGGGAAAGGGGGTCAAATATAGGGAGGTTGAGGGAGGGTGAAGTGGGTAAAGAGGATCAAATATTTGGTAGCTGAAGGAAACTGGACTCTGGGTGGTAATCCCACAATAGAATATATAGATGTCAAATTATAGTGTACACTAGAAAATTATATAATTGTATTAACTGACGTCACCCCAATAAACTTAAAAAAAAAATAAAACATCATGAAGAAAGCCAAACTATTCCCATTATGCACAACTGCTATTTTTTGAGAGGGAGCACTGTGCAAAAGTATTAGAGGAGATGCTGAAAAAAAAAGAAGCATAAAACAAACACTACTGTGGCTGTAAACATCTGTATCCTGCAAATGCATCCCCCTACTTTATTTCTGTAGGGATATTAGGCTTGAATTCTGTGAGGCCTTAAGAAATGTACTTCTCACAGAAAATGAGTCCTTTTATGGTTTATTCATTGATAACAAAATTCTATTACCAACCTATGTGGAATAACTTGAGATTTTAATTTTAGCTCTTTAAAAATACACATTTAAACTATAAAGTAATATTACTGAATGTTTAGAAAATAGAGAAATGAAAATCATTTATATTGCCACATTATTAAATGGCATTTTTATGAATTCCCTTCTAGGATTTTTGCTTCTGTACTTGTAGTTATAATATGTGTATAATTTTACCACTTGCTTTTTATCACACCCATGTTTCTCTTGCTTCTAGTGTCCACATAATACTCCTTTGTCCTAGCACCACAGTTTACTTAGCTATTCTCTTTCTGTTTTTTTTTTTTTTTTTTGGTTTTTTTTTTGTTTGTTTTGTTTTGTTTTTTTGGTAAATGATGTTATATTGAAAATCATGGGACTTTTAGATTTTTACATATTTTTTCAGGCCAAGCTTCCCAAAAGTATGCTCTTCTACAGTTTCTGAGTCCTATTACTCAAGTTTCCCTCATGGGCATTCTGAGTGTATGATACTACAATAAGAAGATTATGAGAACATAGCCCTGGTACATATTTGTCAATCGCAGGTTTCACTATATTTTTGTAGAATTTTGTAAAGGAAAAAAAAATGTTTTTTGAATGATTGCCTTTCCTTGATTATGAAAATGTTAAGTGAAGATCCATACTATGTCCTCATTTGTGAAGTGGCTTTTTCTAAGCCCTGGCCATTTACTTATTGGGATTTTAATGTTTTTTTTTTTTAATAGCTATTTATCTTAACTTCTTATATAAAAAAGATATTAACTTTCTGTCCTATATACTGCAAATATTTTCTAGTCTATTTTCTTTGCCTGTTCATTTATTGTTGCTTTTAATTATAGAATCATATCTACAACCCTTTTCCTTTTGTGATTTTTTTCCCCCTGTTAATTCTAGGCTTTAAAAAAAGTCAGTTTCTCTTTAGTTTCTTAATGTATTCACTTGCAATTACATCTTATTATGTTATTTTTTTTTTACATTTAACTTTTATATCCATCAGAATTTATTCTGATTAATGAAGTATGAGTCTTAATTGATAGTTTTTCCCCTTCCAAATCGTTAACCAGTTATCCCAACATCATTTATTTAGTAACTTGTCTCTTTCCTATAATTTTGTGTTGCTTCTTCTATTGGCTATTGTCCTCTTTTGTATAATTCAGTTTCTGGACCGTCTTTTCTGCCTTATAGCTATACCTCGCTGTTTAATAATAATTATTGCTTTGTAATGTTTTAATATTTCATAGGACTCATCTCTCTGTTGCTTCTTCTCCAACATTTTTATTTCATCATTTCATTCTTATGCATACTTTTAGAATCAATTTGTCAAGTAAAAAAATCTTGATTAGACTTTGATTGGAAGTACATTGAATATATGCTTTAATTTGGGGAGAACACATCTTATAGTATTCAAATATACTCTAAAATCGCTGAATGTTTTTCATTGAAAGTTCTTAAATAGCTTTTATATCATTTAAATCTTATGCTTTTTGTTTTGTTGATATACAGGAATATTAGTGACAAAATGGATTTATTCGGGAATAGCAAAGAATTGCAATTCTGGACAAGCAAGCTATAGGAAAACCTCAGGCAAGTCCAGCAAGAAAAGGGGTGGGTTGTTACTTTATAGAGAAAAAGGAGGAAATTGGGAGGAGTTGTTTTGAACGAAAGCCCATTGGAGGAAAGTGAGGGTGCAGCGTTTTCCATTGGCTGGACTTGGTCCCAGTTGAGGTCTGTAAGTAATGGTTCCTGTTGGGGTCTGTAACTGACGTGGAGTGGTAGTGCATGAGGCCTCCCCTTTATGGTCTCCCATCTTTGTTTTAAATGAGGTATCCTTTATTCTGTTTCACAGTTTATATACTTTTTTCTTACACTAGAATACATTACTGATTTTATACAAATGTTTATGTTTTTAACTGATTCCAATAGTTCTTTGAAAATTCCTTTGGAGTTTAGCTCTTCCATTGTACTATAAATTCTTTTTATTTTTAGTTTTATCACAGTAGAAGAAAATGACATGCTTATTTTCCCTTTTAGTTTAATTTAAATGCCTCTAAGTTATGCCATGAGTGTAATTAAATTTTGATTGAGAGGGTTTTGTTTAGTTTTGTTTTGTTTTTTTAAGTTAGGGATTCTCTATCGCTGTTTTCTAAAAAGTTTTAAAATTCTGTATTAACAGTGGGTTTTATTGTTTGTTTATAGCATCTAATGACATAAGTGACTGATTCTTCAAGTGTTCCTTGGAAAACTGAATCTATTCTTGGGTGTTCAGGTGTCATGGCATTCTGGTGAATCTCAGTGCACACTCTTTACATATTTGGGGTTTCCTACAGGCATGTCAAGCTCAGTGTGCCCATGGCAAGCCCTATTTTATCCCCTGCTCCTCTCTGTATCCCAATCTTCTGAATGCACAGCCAGAAACCAGGGCACTGTTTAGACCCCTGACTAGAAAATGTCAGTCTTCCTTTTCAAAGGATCTGTCTTGTTCTTTAATATTCACTGCTTTAAGTATGGCCTTCATCATTCAGTGCTGTATATTACTCATTCAGTGAGCAGGAGTCTCCTCACTCCTGCTTTTTTTCTTTTCTTGTCTGCTAGCTACTGTGCACAGGCTTCTCATTTTCTATATGAGACATGCTTCTGATAGAGACAGGCTTGACTTAAAGTTATTTATTATGAGTGCCAGTTAGGATGTTAAGATTTTACAACTCAACAATGGGGAGGAGCAGGGCACTGCTGGAGCCTGGCACCCTATGAGCAAGGGAGGCATGCAGACCTGAGGTGACTGTCCCTTAGGAAGGCTGCGACTGGCATCTTTGTCTTCTCCTGACTGCTTCTTTGTTGTCCCCAGTATTGTTGGAATGGGCAGAATTCTTCATTTATCTTGCCCATCTGGGAAGCATAGAACAGCTTGATTGTTAAGCCATGCTGGTCATCTTAGGGATCAAGCCTTCCTACTTCTTCCCTTATAAGGATAGTATTGTCAGCCTTGCCTCCCCTCATAGCCATGTTGCTAGAGGTCTTAAATAAATGTCAGAAAAGATTTGAGGTCCCAGTTGTACAAATATGGTGTCAGACCAAGATGTAGGAAGACAGAAAATACTGGAGAGACAAGACAGACAAACTGACTATATGGCTATGAGGGGAATCACTGAAGATGCCTGAAAAGACAAATAGGAAAGTATGCTAATGTTAAAACTCTTCCATTTGAACTGAATAGAGATTATTTCTGTTTTACAGATGAAGAAACACAGTCATTGAAACTTATCAGTTTGCCAAACATCACCGTATTTAACAGAGTCAATACTTAGGTTTCTGGTTGCTGATTTTGCGCTCTTAGCTTTCTCAAAACTGGAAGAGTGATACGATAACAATGGACATCTCCATTTCATTCAGGTAAATTACCTAGGGATAGCACAAAGGAAAAACAAAATTTTATCTATCTTAATCCATATTATTTCCATATTCTTTTTATAAACAGCTTTATTGAGATATAATCCACATCCATTACAATCCACGCATTGAAAGTGCACAGTTATATGGCTTTTAGTATACATAAAACTTATGCAACCATCACCATAATAAAATTTAGAACATTTTCATTACTGTAAAAAGAAATCCTTTTAGCCATCCCTACCTAACCCTTGGCTACCACTAACCTACTTTTTGTCTCTAGATTTAGATTTGCCTACTCTGGACATTTCATACAAGTGTTATCACACAGTATTTGGTCCTTTCACTTAATATAATGTTTTCAAGGTTTATCCATGTTGTAGCTTGTATTCATATATCAGTCCTTTTTATTGCTGAATAATATTCCATTGTATAATTAATATATATTATTTATTCATTCATCACTTTATAGACATTTGAGTTATTTTTGTTTTTGGCTATTAATATAGCCAAAAACAAATGTGTGCATGTGGGCATATACTTTCATTTCTTCAGGTGAGTGTGTATACCTAGAAGTGTAATTACTGGGTCATATGGTAACTCTATATTTAATATTTTGAGGAAAAGGTAGACTTCTCCATAGCATCTGCATACATTCTCACCACCAGTGGTTTATGAGGATTTCAGTTTCTCCACAGTCTTGCCATCATGTACCATTTTTAATTATAGTCATACTTGAAAAGACCATTCTTTCCCCCATTGAATGGTCTTGGCACCTTGTTGAAAATCAGTTAACCACAGATAGTTTATTTCTTGATCCTAAATTCTGTTCCATTGATCTATGTATCTATCCTTATTCCAGTACTGCACTGTCTTGATAATTATTACTTTGTAGTAAGTTTTGAAATTGGAAAGTGTGAGTTCTCCAACTTTGTTCTTTTTTAAGATTGTTTTGGCTATTTTGGGTCCCTTGAATTTCCATATGAATTTTAGGATTAGCTTCTCCGATTTCTACAAAGAAGCCAGCTGGATTTTTTTTATAGGGATTGTTTTATCTGTAGATCAGTTTGGGGAGAATCACCATCTTAATTGTAAGTCTTCTGATCCATGAAAATGGAATATCCATTTCCATAATGTTAACAACCAACTTTGTCAGTTCAGTTCTTCTTGATATAGATCTTTGTATTAGATGTGTATTGTGATTTGCAGGTTAGCATTAGTGGAATTGAAGTTCTCATGCCTGGATTGTCAGGCATAGTGCAGAGGTTTAACTATTCCTCTTAATTAAGATGAATTGAATTGATAAAAGACAGATATTTGGAAAGTATGCAAAGAAAATTGTATGAGTAACACTTGCTTTATGCTTTTCATATGAACCTCCACATAAAAGGTATTTTTAGTTTGGTTTTTAAAATTATCATTTTTATTCTAAATGTGTATGGCTTAGGAGACGGATTGCTTGAGGCAAACTTTCAGGTCTATTACTTGGAGATCAGGGTGCCTATCAAAAAAGTAGCTTAAATGGCTGTAAGGTGGGAGGTCTTTCAGAACTGCAGAAAATTCAAAACACTTGCACATTTGTGTTTTTCTGGCATAAATAGTCCTCCCCGGGCTTGTCATAGACATGTAGTAATGATGATTATGCAGGAAGCACCAAAGGCAGCTATTGCCATGATATGTGGCGAGGCTCTGGGCATGGTTAGTTTGACTAAGTATTACAAGAGGGCACATGGATTTTGTCATCTGTGAACGGGAGTTTAATGCATCAGTGATGAAAAACTTCTTCACACTGACTGTTGTGATCCCAGAGAGTATAAGACACTCAGCAGTAAATATATGCCACTTGTCTTGTGTAATGTGATCCTAAATATTCAGACCATTTGTTGGGCACAGTGCTCCATCTTGTGTCATTCTTCATCAAAGGTTTGAAATAAAGTAGGTGATGTGTAATATCCAAACACAAACATTTTATTTCTTATACTATCTAGACACTAACATCACCTCTATTTTCTGTTTTGTTGGTTATCTGTGGCCACTTACTCTATAAAACTAGACTTTGAAAAACAGAATATTCTTTTTTTTTAATAAAAAATGTATTGGGGTGACACTAGTTAATAAAATTATAATTTTCAAGTGTACAAGTCAATAGTACGTATGTATATTACACTGTGTTCACCACTCAAAGTTAAATTTCCTTCTGTCATCATGTTTTTGAATCCCTTTATCCTTATCTACCTTCTTCCTCCTTTCTCCTGGTAACCACTCAACTGTCGTCTGTGTCTGAGTTTTTGTTTGTTTGTCTTGTTATTGCTTTCAGTTTTATATCCCCCATACAAGTGAAACCATATGGTTCTCAACTTTTTCTGTCCAACATATCACTTAGCATAATAATCTCAAAATCCATCCATCTTGTCGCAAATGGCAATATTTCATCTTTTCTTATGGCTGAATAACATTCTATTGTATCTATGTACTACGACTTTATCCAATCATCTATCGAAGGGCACTCCAGTTGTTTCCACATCTTGGCCACCGTGAACAGTGCTGCAGTGAACATTGGGGTGTATACGTTTTTATGGGTAAATGTTTTCAAAGATTTTGGATAGATACCCAGAAGAGGGATTTCTGGGTCATATGGTCATTCTAGTCTTAATTTTTTAAGTAAACCTCCATACTGTTTTTCATAGTGGCTGTATCAATTGATATTCCCACCAGCAGTGTATGAGGGTTCTTTTTCCCTACAACCCCTCCAACACTTATTATTACAGTCTTGTTGATAATAGCAATTCTTATAGGTGCGAGGTAGTATCTCATTATGGTTTTGATTTGCATTTCACTAATAGCTGGTGAAGTTGAGCATATTTTCATATAAGGGGCTAATATCCAAAGTATATAAAGAACTCATACAACTCAACAACAAAAAAACAATCAATCAAAAAAACGGGCAGAGGACCCGAACAGACACTTCTCCCAAGAAGACATACAAACAGAATATTCTTTTATTTAAAAAATATGTTTGATTATAGTTGACATTCAATATTACATTGGTTTCAGATGTACAGTGTAGTGGTTAGCCATTTACATAACTTACTTTCAAAAGCCCCCCAACTCCCCTCTCACCTGGTGATCATTAGTTTATTCTCTGTATCTGTGACTTTCTCCTCTTTTGTTTTTTTCATTTATTTTGCTTTTTAGATTCCTCATATTTGCGAAATCATATGTATATGTCATTCATTCTGTCTTGCTTCTCTTAACATAATACTTACTAGGTCCATCAATATTGTCATTAATGCTAAGATTTCATTCTTTTTTCAGGCTAAGTACTATTCCGTTGTATATATGTACCACATCTTCTTTACCCCGTTGTCTATTGAAGGACGGTTAGGTTGCTTTCATATCTTGGCTATTATAAATAATGATGCATTGAACATAGGGATGCATACATATTTTCAAATTAGTGTTTTGGATTTCTTCAGATAAATACCCAGAAGTGGGATTGCTGGCTCCTATTGTAGTTCTATTTTTAATTTTTTGAGGAGCTTCCATACTGTTTTCTATAGTGGCTGCACTAATTTGCAATCCCACTGACAGTGCATAAGGGTTCCTTTTTCTCCACATTCATATTAATACTTCTTGTTTGTTGTTTTATTGATGATAGCCACTCCAACAGGTTTGAGGTGATATCTCATTGTGGTTTTAATTTTCATTTTTCTGATAATTATTGATGTTGAACATCTTTTCATATGTCTGTTGGCCATCTGTATGTCCTCTTTGGAGAAATGTGTATTTAGGTCCACTGTCCATTTTTCAATTGGATTGTTTATCTTTTAGTGTTAAGTTGTATGAATTCCTTATATATTTTGGATGTTAACCACTTATCAGATGTATTACTGGAGAATATCTTCTCCATTCAGTAGGTTGTGTTTTTGTTTTATTGATGATTTCCTTTGCTGTGCAGAAATTTTTTAGTTTGATATCCCGTTTGTTTATTTTTTGTTTGTTTCTCTTGCTCAAGGAGGCATATGCAAAAAATATACTATTAAAGTCAACATCAGAGAGTTTACTTATCTTCTAGGAGTTTTATGGTTTTGGTTCTTACATTTAAGTCTGTAATCCATTTTGAATTATACTTGTATGTGATGTTAGAAAGTGGCTCAGTTTCATTTTTTTTGCATGTATCTGTCCAACTTTCCCAACATTTATTCAAGAGACTGTCTTCAACCCATTGTATATTCTTGCCTCCTTTGATTGATCATAGAGGCGTGGATTTATTTCAGGCTTTCTATTCTGTTCCATTGATCTGTATCTGTTTTTATACCAGTATCACGCTGTTTTGATTATTACAGCCTTAAAGTATAGTTTCATATTGGGTAGTATGATACCTCCAACTTTATTGCTCCATCTCAAGATTGCTTTGGCCATTTGAGCCTTTTGTGGTTCCATATAGATTTTAGAATTATTTGTTCTAGTACTGTGGTAAATGCCATTGGTATTTTGATGAATCTATAGATTACTTTGGGTAGTATGGACATTTTAACAATGTTAATTCTTCCTATCCATGAGCATCGTATATGCTTCCATTTATTTGTTATTTTTTTTTTCCTTCAGTTTCTTTCTTCAATGTCTTATAACTTTTCAAGTACAGTTCTTTTAACTCCTTGGTTAAATTTATTCCTAGGTATTGTATTTTTTTGTAATTGTAATGGGGTTTTCTTAATTTCTCTTTCTGATAGTTCATTATTGGTGTATAAAAATACAACAGATTTCTGAATATTAATATTGTATTCTACTTTACTGTATTATTTCTAATAGTTTTTTTGGGAGGTGGATTCTAGGGTTCTCTCTATAGTATCATGTCATCTATAGTTTTACTTCTTTTCCAATTTAGATGCTTTTTATTTCTTTTTCTTGTCTGATTGCTGTGGCATTTTATTTCTTTTTCTTGTCTACTGTGGCTAGGATTTCCAACACTATGTTGAATAGAAGTGGTGAAAATGGACATCCTTGTCTTTTTCCTGATCTTAGGAAAACACTTTTAGCTTTTCACTGTTAAGTATGATGTTAGCTATGGGTTTGTCATATATAGCTTTTATCAACCTGAGGTATGTTCCCTGTGTTTCCACTTTGTTGAGAATTTTTATCATAAATGGATGCTGGATTTTGTCAGATGCTTCTTTCTATATCTATCGATATGATCGTATGATTTTTACCCTTCATTTTATTTGCATGGTCTATCACATTGATTGATTTGTGGATATTGAACCAACTTCATATCCCAGGAATAAATCCCACTAGATCATGGTCTTGAGCTTTTTATACCTCTTGTTATAATATTTTTAAACTTCTTGGTCTGATCTTTTTAATGTATTGCTGAATCGGTTTGCTAATATTTTGTTGAAGATATTTGCACCTATGTTTATCGGTGATGTTGGCCTGTAATTTTCTTTTTTTGTAATGTCTTTGTCTGGTTTTGGAATCAGGGTAATGCTGGCCTCGTAAAATTAGCTTGAGAACCTTCTCTCTCCTTGAATTTTTGGACTAGTTTGAGAAGAATTGGGTGTTAATTTGTCTTTGAATGTTTGGTAAAAAGTCCTGAGCCTACCTGGTTCAGGACTTTTGTTTGTTGGGAGTTTTTTGATTACTGGTTCAACTTCGTTAGTAGTTATAAGTCTGTTCAGGTTTTCAGTTTATTCTTGACTCAGTCTTGGAAGATTGTATATTTTTAGAAGTGTATCCATTTCTTCCAAAATGGATAATTTGTTAGCATATAATTATTTATAGTACTTTTTTATAATCCTTTGTATTTATATGCTATCAGTTGTAACTTCTTTCATTTCTGATTTTATTTGGGTCTTCCTTTTTGTGTGTGTGTGTGTGTTTGGTTAAAGGTTTAAGTTTGTGTGTCTTTTCAGAGAACCACCAGCTCTTGGTTTCATTGATTTTATTTTGTTTTTTTAGACTCTATTTTGTTTAATTTATTAAGGCTGTGATCTTTATTATCATTTCCTTCTACTCACTTTGGGCTTTGTTCTTCCTTTTCTAGTTCCTTTAGTTGTAAAGTGAGATTGTTTATTTGAGAGGTTTTTTTTGTTTGTTTCTTGAGGTAGGCCTGTATTGCTATGAATTTCTCTCTTAGGACTGTTTTGACTATGTCCCATAGATTTTTGGGTCATTTTGTTTTTACTTTCATTTTTCTCAAGGTATCTTTTGATTTCTTCTTGATTTCATTGTTAACCCAGTTATTAGTTGGTAGCATGTTATTTAGCCTCCATGTGTTTGTGTGTTTTTCAATTTTATTGTAATTGTTTCTAATTTCATACCATTGTGATTTGAGAAGTGATTGGTATGATTTCAGTCTTAAATTTATTGAGATTCGTTTTGTGACCTAACATTTTGTCTATCCTGGTAAATGTTTCATGCATGCTTGAAAATAATGTATATTATACTGCTTCGAGGTAAAATGCTCTAAAGATATCAGTTGAATCCATCTGGTCTAATGTGTCATTTAAGACCGCAGTTTTCCTTGTTGATAAGATCTGTCCATTGATGGAAATGAGGAGTTAAAGTCCCCTATAATTATTGTATTGCTGTCGATCTCTCCCTTTATGTCTATCAACATTTGCTTTATAAATTTAGTACATCTACGTTAGGCGTGTAAATGTTTACAAAGGTTATTTCCTCTTTTTGGATTGATCCCTTTATCATTATGAAATGTCCTTTTTCTCTTGTTATAGCCTTCGTTTTAAAGTTTATTTTGTCTAATATAAGTATTGCTACCCCAGCTTTTTTTTTTTGTTTCCATTTGCATTAAATATCTTTTTCCATCCCTTTACTTTCGATCTTTGTGTGTCTTTCGATATAAAGTGGGTCTCTGGTAGGCAGCATATGTATGGGTCTTGTTTTCTTATCCTTTTAACCAATCTATGTCTTTTAATTATAACATTCAATTCATTTAAATTTAAAGTGATTATTGATAGGTATGTAGTAATTGTCATTTTATTATTTACATTTTATAATCTTTTTTTCCCCCCCTTCTTAAAGAATTCCCTTTAACATTTCTTGTAATACTGGTTTGGTGGTAATGAACGCATTTAGGTTTTTCTTTTTTGTGAAGTTCTCTATCCCTCTTTGGATTCTAAATGATACCCTTGCTGTGTAGAATAGTCTTGGTCGTAGGTCTTTCCTTTTTATCACTTTGAATATTTGGTGCCAATCCCTTCTGGTCTGTAAAGTGTCCCTTGAGAAATCAGCTGACAGTTTTATGGGAATTCTCTTTTACATAATTAACTGCCTTTCCCTTGATGCTTTTAAGATTCTCTTTGTTTTTAGCCTTTGCCATTTTACTTATGATGTGTCTTGATGTGGGCCTGTTTGGGTTCATCTTGTTTAGGACTGTCTGCACTTCCTGGACTTGTATGTCTTTTTCCTTCACCAGATTAGGGAAGTTTTCTGTCATTATTTCTTCAAATAGGCTTTCAATTGCTTGCTCTCTCTTTTCTTCTTGTACTCTTATGATGCGAATGTTGTTATACTTGATGTTATCCCAAGGGTCCCTTAAACCACTCTCATGTTTTAAGTTATTATTATCATTATTATTTGCTTTTCTGATTGGTTGTTTTCTGCTGCCTTGTCTTCCAAATCACTGATTTGATTCTCTGCTTCATCTACTCTGCTATTCCATCTAATGTATTCTTCATTTTAGTTTTGTATTTTTCATTTCTGACAGATGATTTTTTATTGTTTCTGTATCCTTTTTTTATGTTTACTTGTTGAAGTTCTCCCTGAGTTCATATAATTTTCTTCGAAGTTCATTACTTTTATCACCAGTTTTATGAACTCTGTATAAGTTAGATTGCTTGTCTCCATTTTGTTTATTTTTTTCCTTGGAGTTTTGTTCTCTTCTTTCTTTTGGGACATGTTTCATTGTCTCCCCATTTGGTTGCCTCCCTGTGTTAGTTTCTACATATTAGGTAGATCTGCTACATCTCCCAGTCTTGTTTGGTTGGTTTTATGTAGTAGGTGTCCTGTGGGGTCCAGTGGTGCAGACTCCCTGGTTACCTAAGCCGGGTACTCCAGGGGTGTCCCTCGTGTGGGTTGTGTGTACCTTCCTGTTGTAGTTGAGCCTTGATTGCTGTTGACATGTCAGTGGATGGAATTGACCCTTTAGTTGCAGCTGCCTGGCTGAGGACTAGCCATGACTACAGCTGTTGTGTGAGGTCTGACCCCAGGGAGTGTGATTCGCTATAGTGGAGCTCTGGTACCTGCTGAGTTTACTCTTTAGATGTGTTATTTGTGAAGCTAATTGGTTGGCGTTCTGGTACAGTCTGAGGCTGGTCTTCTAGAGTGTTGGTTCTGGAGCCTCTTGGGAAGGGCTCCAATGCAGGCCCAGGTTAGTTGCTGCCTGTTACCAGCCTGGGGACTCCTGGTAGGAGATATAAAGTGATCTGTGGTTGGTAGTTGCCTGCTTGGTGGTGCCTGGGAGAGGCTATGCTGTGATCTGAGGCTGGCTGCCATTAGTACCATTGGGCTGCTCAGCAAGAAGTACAGTATACCTTGAGGCCAGCCACTGCCTATTTGGGGTTTGTGGACCTCTCAGAAATTTTAGGGAAGTCTATAGCATAAGCCCAGGCTAGTTGTGGAAGAGTAGAGCAAACGACTAGTGTTTTTTGTTACAAGACTTGGGTACTACAGTCTCTTATTCATCCTCTGAAAAAGATTCCAGCCTGTGTAGGAATTGTGTGGGGCAGGTTCTCAGGGAATCACCAAGGTGGGGTGAGTTTGATGGAGACTCAGATTTGGCACCCATCTACACCTGAAGGCTGAGTTGAAGGAAGGCTCAGCAAAGGAACAATGGTGCCCACCTGCCAGCTCTGTAGGTGGAGGGCTCAAGAAAGTAACGAAATGGCAGAGAGAGCTGCTCCTTTAGTCCTCGCCCTGAAGCCGGACAGCTCAGTTCCTCCATGTATGTTCCTGGCACTTTTTAAAAATTGGAGTTCAGAGTGAGTGCATCTATCAGCGAGGATGTTCGTGCTCAGGCCCTTTCAGAGGAACACCTGGGACTCAGCAGCCTTCTACCTCACCTGGTGGATGGACTCTGAGCTGAGTTTCACAGCTAGTTGTTGTTAGGACTTCTCTTTCTGGCACTGATGGTTCAGGTTGGGCTGCCTGGTGTGGGTCTGGAACTCCTCAATTCTCAGGGTGTACCTCCACAGCTGAGATATCCCTCTTCATTCTTAATCACCACACATGGGTGTGGGACCAGCACTTTTTGTGTCTTGATCCCTCCTACCAGTTTTGAAGTGTTTTTCTTTACATTTATCTAGTCTTCAGGTGGTTTTCATGAGGGGTTGTTCTATAATTTAGTTGTAATTTTGATGTGGTGGTTGGAAGAGGCAAGCACAGCATTTTCCTACTCTGACATCTTGACTTGAATTTGCCAACTTTTAATTTTTTTTTTTTTTTTTGGTTTTTAGCCACTGCAGTCTGAAGTCTCCTAATGCCAAGCGAGGCTTGGTTGAGCAGCAAAATGTTCACAGCCTCATCTTCCTGCTCTTCCGGTGTGTCC
Organism: Pteropus medius; assembly: GCF_902729225.1. Lineage (NCBI taxonomy): Eukaryota > Metazoa > Chordata > Mammalia > Chiroptera > Pteropodidae > Pteropus > Pteropus medius. Next base: position 60,476,889 of record NW_024344378.1, read on the forward strand.
GTGCTGCTAGCTACTCTGAGCCTCATCTAGAATATTCATTTAGCTCATTTTCTCATTTGTTGATACTTTCTAGTTTCCTGTTCCTTCCTGTCGCTTGTTGATCATAGTCTTGGAGGGAAACCTATTTTGTAAGTCTTTTAGTTCTTCAGCTGGGTTGGTAACACTCTCAGAGGTGAGACCAACCTCTAAAAACACCTACCTATGGTCCACAGCAGAGTTTTGGAAGAAGTGGAATAAATGGCTACTCATCACCTGTGACCTTAAGGTTGTCAAGCCCTATTGCTTATCCTTCCTGCTTACCATTCCCACCCCACCCTCAATACATAGTTAATGAATGAAAACTCCAAATTAGAGATTTACTTTTTTTGGTTTAAGACTTCTATGCATTGTTAAAATTCAAAATTCAAACAACATGAACATGATTCCTTTAAACATTATGGATAATTTGGATAATTTATATTTCATGGGTTTTGAATACAGAATTTGATAGATTTCAGTGGGGGTGGAGAGACAGAGAGCACACAATTCAATTACTAGGCACTTTGGAGGAATGAATGTAGGAGGAAAACCAGGAAAAAAGCAGGAGTTCCTAGAATCCTCGAATATTTTTCAGACACTATTATTTTACATATAGGCAGCCTTTTCGTGATCCCAGGAATGTCCATGGTGACTCTCATTTTCCCTGAAAAATCCTTTAGAGTAAGGCTTAGCAAACTACATGTCCATGGGTCAGATCTAGCCTGCCACCTATTTTTATAAGTAAAGTTTCATTGAAACATAACCATTTTCATTCATTTACACACTTGCTATGGCTGCTTTCATGCTACAAGGACAGAATTGAATAGTAGTAACAAATCTGGCCCATGATGCCTAAAATATTTATTATCTGTCCCTTTACAGGAAAAGCTCACCAAAAACCAATCTAGAGAGTCTAGACTTTTGGAAGGTTATCCATGGATCATAGGTGTCTTAACCTTTAATCTTACTATTATATGGATTCAAGGGCTGCAGTTTTAAGGAAAGATTGCTACTTATATAAGGATGAGTGCTTTTTCAAGTGAAAAAATTTTAACTTCAAAAATATTCTTAGAACAAAGGACGACACTGCTGTATTTACAATCTAAGTAGCCAATGGAAAATTAATATTTGATTATGCAGATACCTGATCCACCAGCCTCTTTCAGGTGCTCCCATCTTATTACATGAGAAAAATGTTATGATTCCTACAGACATTCACCTTCTATCATTTTTGAAAACAAAGTAGTTATGTCAGACATTGTAACTTCTTTAAATATAAATATAAAATGCTAATTTCACTGTTGGAAATTTGAAGAGTGTTTTAGCTAAGTTATGTCTTGTCTTCTCTCACTCAGCTTTAAGTCGATGGCCCAAAATGACTCTACCACTGGAGACTCTCTTCTGTAAAGAAGACGACCAGACAGGAGGCTGGGATGAGCATGCCACTGCATCAGATCTCTGTCATTCCATCCCAGGATGCCACCTCTGCTAGAATCTACAGAAGTAAGACCAAAGAAAAGGAGAGGGAAGAACAGGTAATATCCTTCTTAGTTTCTTATTTTTGTTGTTTTCATTAAATATGGTCTAGAATGGTAAGTTCTGAAGATCAAAGTTTTCTCTGGTAATAAACTGAAAAGCACGTGTTGTACTCAGAATTTTTTTTGTAAGTTTTGTAGGTTTTCAGATTTTGCTATTGATTTATTCTGCCATGGTTATGCAGGACTTATTTAAATTCATTGGTTAAATCTACCTGATTATTTCTGGTAAATCACTGAGAAAAAGTTCTTTGGATTCTCAGAACATGATGCGAAGAATAAATTTATTTGAACAAAAATATATCAGTGCTTTGTACATACTAGTCTCTGCTCGTTGTAAGGGCATAGTTAACATCACAGAGCCTATATCTGTCCTCATATGGCTCTCAATTTGGCCTGACAATGAATTATGCATTACAATTTAATAATGTGATGGAAGAAGTTCAGGACCACCTAATCCCAGCCCAAGGGGTTAGGAATGACTTCCTAGAGAAAATAACATTTACATGGAGAACCTGAGCAGACACCTGGAGTTAACTAGGAGAAAGGTGTAGAGTGTCTTAGTTGGGGGAAATAGTACATGGTGAAAGTCCAAAGAGTAGTGCAAGGTGAATGTGAAGAGATTAAAATGGAATAGCTGGAACATACAGGTTGGGTTGGATAGTGACAAGATACGGTGTTGGAAAAGTTTGAAGTTACCTTAAAGAGTTTGGGTGTATCTTTGCAGAAGAATGAATAATCAGATTTGTGTTTTTAAAACTTTCACTCAGGCTGTAGTTGGAGAATGAATTGAATGAGTGGTAGGGAGACTGATTAGAAGATTATTTAATAGCCTATTTGGGCCAGATTTGACAAACTTTTTTCTGTAAAGAGTCAGATATTAAATATTTTAGACTTTGTAGGCTAGATAGCTGTAGCATGAAAACAGCTAAAGACGGTATGTAAATGAATGGACGTGATTGTGTTCCAAAAAATTTATTTACAAAAAGAGGTAACAGGCTAGATTTGGCCAGAATGATTGTAGTTTGCTGATCCCTGGCCTAGGAAAAGGTGGTGGTGACTTCATCTGGAATGGGGGTAGTAAAGAGATATTTAGTTTATTAATCCACTGGGCTTGATGATTGCATGTAGAGAGGGACAGGGAGGAATCAGGAATGACTCCTGCTTTTTTCCTTGCCTTACAATGTGCTTTACATTCCCTCAGTTGTTCTCATAGTTGACCTTAATCTTTGCCCAAGACTCTAAAGAATCCCTGTTAAGTCAAGAATCAGTAAGTTTTGCTTCAAGTTAGTCATTATAGTTGATGGGATACCATTCTTTCTATTATTTCATTAAGAAAAAGCTCTTGAAGTGCAGGGACTATGGAAAATGAAAAGGTACCATATAAATAAAAAGCGGTCTTAAAATTCTTTGTGTTTTACTTTTTTCAGTTCTTTGTATTGTCAATCTGGACCCTTTCTATTTTGCCACGCTTTTAGGACAAGTGTGGCCAATTTTGGTTAAAATACTGACTGGGGTGGTGGTGGAATAAATGGTTTCTGGATGTAGTATTTCAGTATTTTAGTTTTTCCTCAACTTGTAGGGGATGGAAGAATACCCTAAAATATCTTGCCCATATTCTATCAGTTTTCATTTACTAGCCTTCATTTAAGATTCATTTATATTAATAATCTTTTCTTATAATCCTTCTTAGCCCAAATGAATTTTTAAATACCCTTTCCTTAGTCTATACCAAATTGAGGTTGCGAGTTTCCTATTAATTGTAGTGTCAAATTTGGACACCAGGTGGCACGAATTTCTTAGAATGTGTATGAGGAAGCCATAATACTTGTTTGAAATAGAGAAAGGAAGATGTCCTAACATTTTAGGCCAGGAAGAGATTCTTTTTTGATATAAAACCATGCTACTGTTTTGTTGTAGGTAGGCATTCAATAAATACTTATTAATCTATTTGATGGAGTTCTTAAGTTTTAAATAAGTAGTATTAACTAGCTATATGCATGGTATTGGGATTTTGATTAGTATTGGGAAGAGGAACCATCCTGTCCCACCTTAGTGTGGGGAATAATTTGAACACCCAATGGCAGTGTGACAGTTTTGGGAATCATGGTGCCAAGCAGAGGCGGCAGGTAGTGGAAGAACAACTGAGACAGGAGCTTGAAGGGTCCTATAAGAGTTTTGGCAGCAGCTGGCAGAACACTGAAAATGGTTGTTGTGGGTTTCTAAGGATCTGAAATGTATCACATTTGGTTTGGAAGGTAAATTTTTGTCCCATGGAACCAGTTTTTCTTTATCTAGCTTTTCTGGAACATTGAATTCAAAACAAAATCTTTTGGTACAATTTCTGATCCTCCTGTGTTTGAGAGAGGAGTGGAGGGAAAGAGAAGCTATTCAGAGACACCCCTTCTTTCCATCCCATCATCCACTGTTCTCAGAACTGCAAAGTGAAATTTATCTCACAATCTCTGAGATAATACGAGACAGTTCATTACATCAATAACAATATTATTTTTTCTGAATTTTGTGAGAAGACAGGAGCATTGTGGTTTACTCAGAATGAAATAATCTAACCCTTAACATTAACATAGTTTTACCTATGCTTACCAGATACATGATTCTCTCTCTAGCACCCATTGCATGAGACCATATCTACAGTTCTAAGGAGTGTTAATGACTTTTACACAGTAGTCGATATATTTGATGATTAAATGAATGAATTTAGTTTTAGTGGTAATGGAGACCACTGTGAAAGTAAGAAGAATTTTTTGTAATCTATAAAAGGATTTCTGCTGCTTTGGCTTATGAACTGGGTGACTGTTTCTTGAAACATATATTTTTTCCCCCTTAGATTCTTATACGTATTGATCTATGCTGTCCAGACTTTGTTCTGCATTTAGAAACCGAATGTGCTAGTTATTTGCATTCTTTGCAAAGAAATATATTCTTTATAGTTTTTTTGAGAACATTTTCTTTTTCCTTATAGTTTAAGGAGTTACTGGTTAATGTCTTGCTATTCTTGGAGCCTTTCTTGGTTCTTGTGGGAAATTTTGAGCCTTTCAATCTTCTTTCAGTTCTTTTGTTTAATTTCTTATCTGGGCTTACTCTTTTTTTTTTTTTTTAATCAACTTATTTTTTTCTGGCTTTATTGAAATATAATAGACAATTAGTTGCTTGTATTTACATTGTACAATTCAGTGAGTTTTTTTTCCAATTATAGTTGGCATACAATAATATACTAGTTTCAGTTGTATAGCATAGTGATTAGGAGATCCACATAACTTGCAAAACGATCACCCCATTAAATATAGTACCCTTCTTTCCCCTTACGTATTTATTACAATAACCATTTTCCCCATGCTACGCTCTACATCTCCATGTCTATTCTGCAATTATCCATTTGTACCTGTTAATCCCTTTGCCTTTAGCCCTCAAAATATTTATGAGTTTATTTCTGCTTTTGTTGTCGTTGTTGTTTATTTTGTTCTTTAGATTCCACATGTAGTATTTGCCTTTATCTGACCCATTTCATTCAGCGCAATACCCTCTTGGTCTATAAAGGTGATTGATATCTTTTTCCATCTTCTTCTTTTTTAGTCTGTGTGTGCCTTTTAATCTAAAGTGAGTCTCTTGTAGGCAGCATATGTAGGAGTCTTGTTTTCTTATCCATTCAGCTACTCTATCTTTTCATTGGAGCACTTACTTCTTTTCCATTTGAGGTACTTGTTGATAGGAATGTAGTTATTACCATTCTTTATTCCTGTTTTTGATACATGTTTTTTCTTCTTAACCAAGTCCCTCCAACATTTCCTGTAATGCTCGCTTGGTGTTGATAAATTCTCTTAGCTTAATTTTGTCTGGGAAGCTCTTTATCTGTCCTTCAACTCTAAATGATAGCCTTGCTGGATAAAGTATTCTTGATTGTAGATCCTAGGTTTTCATCACTTTAGATATTTTGTGCCAAACTCTTCTGTCTTGCATAGTTTCTTTTGAGAAATCAGCTGCCAGTCTAATGGGTAAACTTGTAGGTAAACTAACTGCTTTTCTCTTGCTACTTTTAAGATTCTCTCTTTGCATTTAACCTTTGGCATTTTCATGATGATGTATCTTGATGTGGGCTTCTTCGGGTTCCTCTTTTTTGGGACTCTAGCTTCCTGGGGTTGAATATCTATTTCCTTCACCAAGTGAGGGAAGTTTTCTATCATTATTTATTCAAATAGCTCTTCAACGTTTTGTTTTTTTCTGGTACCCCTATGACACTGATATTTTTATATTTAATGGTGTTTCATAGGCTCCTTAAATTATTATTATAGTCTTGGCTTCTTTTTTCTGGCCATTCTGATTGAGTGCCTTTGGTTTCCCCAACCTCTATATTGGTGGTTCTTTTCTTTATCCACTCTGTTTATTCCCTCTAATACACTTATCATCTCAGATAATGTATTCTTTATTTCTGACTGATTCCCTTTTATCATTTTCGTTTCCATTTTTATGTTTTTTATCTCTTTGTCAAAGTTCTCACTGAATTCATCTACATTTTCCCTGTTAATTGAGCATCTTTATAACCAGTGTTTTGAACTCTGTATCTGTTAGATTGCTTGATTCCATTATTCCTGGATTTCTGTTCTGTTTTCTTATATGGTTTCTGCTTCTTTTGGCTGCCTTTCTGTACTAAGCAAAGCTCTTAAGTTTCCTGGTCTTATTAGTGCGACTTTGTGAAATAGGTGTCCAGTGGCATAGTCCTGAGAGGAGTTCAGCTGCAGGCCAGATTTAGCTCCATCCTGTGCCCCTCTGGGGCCACCTGTTTTAAGATTTAACAAGCAATCCACAGATGCTGTGCTTATAGTTGCCTCAAGAGGCCTTGCCGGAAACCGCGGTCAGCTGCCACCAGTGTCAGTCTAGGTGCTGCTTAGCAAGGGGAAACTGACATTTGGATGTGGCTTAGGTGAGGCTGTGAGTTGGGGGCAACGGAGTTTCAGGGAATCCTCTGGGCAGAGTGACTTCTGTTATCTAGCTACACTCCGTCTGCCCACTGGGACGGGGAGGGCTCAACAGAGGAACAGTGGATACCACCTATACTTCTGTCCAGAGCAAGTCTTGCCTCAGGCCCTCACTCCCGTAACTCAGTGTTCCCTTATAAGTTCCTGGTGCCCCCTGCACAGCTGACCTGATACTGGTGCTCAGAGTGAGCATGTCTATGACCCCAAAAGTCCACTTTCAGACACAGCTCCTTTAAGAGGCATCTGCAGCTGCCAGCTGCAGCTGCTGTGGCCTCTTTTCCACTCAGTTGCTAGGTACAGGACAACCTCATGTCCTTGCCCCATCCTACCTCTTCCCATTGCAGAGTGACTTCTTGTTTCTCTCCCTAGTTGTAGGGCTTGTTCATATAGATCTCAAATTTTCCTTGCTGTCTCCTCCTTGTTTCTGTCACAACTTTGATTTGGTTGCCAGAGGAATGAACAGAGCCTCTATCATCTACACAATTTTTTTTTCTCTCTAGACTTAGTATTTGTCACATGGTTTGATAGATCTCTTTTTGTTTCTTGAGATAATTTTTTATTTTGTTTTTAAATAGCTGTATTGAGATATAACAATACATACTTAAAGTGTACTATATATAGAAAATGTATGACATATATATGTCAAAACTTGCCAAATACACACACACACACACACACACTATACATCAATAACACACACATAGAGGAAACTATCTTCACAATCAAGATTGTGAATGTATCCATTAATTCCAAAAGTTTCTTCCTGTCCCTTGGTTATCCTTCACTTCCAGCCTCCTTCTACCCCTTTTTCAAGCAGTTATTGATCTGTATTCTTTCAGTGTAGGTTATCTTGCACTTTCCAGAGTTTTATGTAGATGGAATCATACGTTGTGTACTTTTTTTTTTTGTCTAGCTCTTTTCACAGCTTAATTCTTTTGAGAGTCACCCAAGTGTGTGTATCAGTTCGTTACTTTTCTTGCTGAGTTGTATCCATTGTTTGGACATACCACAATTTGTTTATCCGTTCTTTTGTTGATGGACATTTGGATTATTTCCAGTTTTTGGCTATTGCAAGTAAATTGCTGTGAACATTCCTATAAATTCTGATATGGATATATAATCCTTTCCCTTTGGGTAAATATATAGGAGTGGTACCATGCAGTGGATTATGTTTAACTTTTTAAGACACTGCCAAACTGTTTTCCAAAGTGATTATACTGTTTTAACACTCTTTTCAGGAGAATAAGAGTTCCAATTATACATCCTCATCCCCACCAACACTTGGTATGGTCAGTCTTTTTCATTTTGGCTTTTAAGAGGTATATACTAGTATCTCCTTGTGGTTTCCCTCATGAGTAATGATGTTAAGCATCTGCTTATGAGCTTTTTATCTATATATCTTTTTTTGTTGAAGTCTGTATTAAATCTTTTGTCCATTTGAAAAAAAATTGGTGGTTTTACTATTGCTAAGTTTTGAGCATTCTCTATATATTTTAGATACAAGTCCTTTATTGGATACATGCTTTGCAAGTGTTTTCTCCCAGTGTCTGGATTGTTTTTACATGCTCCTGTCCATGTTGTTCAAAGTCCAGAAGTTTTTCATTTTGATGAAGTCAAATTTATTCATTTTTTTTCTTTTATGCATTGTACTTTTGGTGTTCTATTAAGAATTCTTTGTCTAACCCAGTGTTGGAAATAACATCTTTTGTGTTTTCTTCTAGTAGTTTTATAGTTTGAGTTTTACATGTGTGTCTATGATCTGTTTTGAGTTAATTTTTTATATTGTGATTTAGACTTTATTGCATTATCTTAATTTAATTGCCCATATACGTATGTGCTTATTTCTGGATCCTCTCCTGTTGCATTGATTTATTTGCTTATCTTTACATCAATACCATTCTGTTGTGAACACGCTAGCTTTGTAATAAGCCTTGAAAATCAGGTAGTGTTCTTCTTTTCAATTTTGTTTTGACTATATAAGAATAGGATTGTCAGTTTCTACACAAAAATTTTGCTGAGATTTTTAGTGGAATTAGAGGATCCGTAGTTCTCTTTGGGGGAGAACTGACATTTTAACATTATTGAATCTTGACCCATGAACAAGCTATGTCTTCTCTTTAAGTCTTATTTCATTTCTCTCAGCAAAGTTTTGTATATTTTAATGTATAGGTTTTACACAACTTTTGTCAGATTTATCCCTAAGTATTTTGTATTTTTGATGCTGTTGTAAATATTGTTTGTACATTTGAAAATTTAAAATTTTCTATTGTTCACTGCTCGTACATAGAAATAAAACTGATTTTTGTGTATTGTTCTTGTATCCTGCAATTTTGCTAAACTCATTTGTTAGTTCTAGTAGTTTTTTTGTGGCTGCCATTTAATTTTCTACATAGGTGATCATACAATCTGTGAATAAGAGAACTATGCTGTTCTTTTCTATCTGGAGCCTCCCTCCTTCTTGCTTGCCCTAGTGTAAACATCCAGTACTATATTAAATAAAAGTGGTGAGAGCAGACATCTTTGTGTTGTTTCTGATCTTAGAAGGAAAGCATTTATTTATTCAACATTAAGTACGTTAGCTGTTTATTTTTTGTAGATACCCTTTATCAGGTTGAGGAATTTTCCTTCTGTTTATAGTCTGCTAAGAGTTTTGATCAGGAACGGATCATGGGTTTTGTCAAATGCTTTTTCTCTGTCTTTAAAGAGCTTAAATAGAATTGATATTATTTCTTCCTTAAGTTTTGTTAGAATTAACCAATGAATCCATCTGTGTCTGGAAATATTTGTGAGAAAGTTTTAAACTATAATTTCAATATCTTTAATTATGTCAACCAAAGGTCATTACTGCCAATTCAACGCCAACAGAAGTCTTCAATTTGGGGTGTGGTGAAGAGGGAGACTTTATTCAGTGCAAGCAGGTCATTCGTGATACAGTGTACCTGTGAAACCGCATGTCTGTGAGATAGCTCAATGGTGATATGGCTCAGTTCTGACATAGCATGACAGTATGGCTCTGAAATAGCTTGGGTGAGGTGGCCTGAGTGAGGTGACCCAGGCTAGACAACCCTGTGTTTCGGTTCTGGTGTTACAGGTCTAGTCTAGTGAGACAGCTCCAGTGGAAGTTGTTATTCCAGTCAATGTTGCTGCTCCAGCCAGGGAAATGCAGTCTTCTTTGGAAACTGAAAGGGTGCTCCACAGAGACAAAGGCTGACCTCTATAGAGAGATTTCTGCCCCTGGTTCCCGATTGGTTTATTTATATGCAAATGAAGACTCCATATCCTCACAGTTTTATTGGTCCAAATAGCACTGACCCTGACTGGTTGGAATGGAGCTGCTCTGATTGGTCAGTGAAGATGCAAATGATGATATAGCTGCACAACTCCAATTGGATAGGGAAAGTCTCAGTTTTATTGGTTGAATTTCCATCCTAGGAGCTCTCTTAGAAGGATCTACTGAGATGGCAAGAGCACAGTAGAGGAGGCATGGCAGCCCAGATTGTGGCTTTTCACTGAAATGTAGCATGCCTGAAATCCTCTGTAAAAAATGGCTGCTAGATTCTGGTTATGAATTTGGGCTTGATTTACCACAAGGAATTCTTCTTGTCAGGGATATTCTTCTCAGGATAAAAAGTTAATTTAAGGTTATTCAGGTTATCTGTTTCTTTTTGAATGAACTTTGATAGTTTGTGTCTTTCATAGAATTGGTTGGTTTCATTGTTGAATTTATTGGTGTAAAATTGTTTATAATGTTCCCTTATTGTCTTAGTCTCTTTGTGCTGCTGTAACAAAATATCTCAGACTGGCTAACTTACAAACAACAGTAATTTATTTATCACAGTTCTGGAGGCTGGACATCCCAGATCAGGGTGCCACCATGATTGGGTGAGGACCCACTTCTGGGTTGCAGACATCTCATTGTATCCTCACATGGCAGAAGGGGCAATTGATTATCTCTAGGGCCTCATTTACAAGGTCATTAATCCATCTGTGGGCCTCTGCCTTATGAAGAACTAATCACCTCCCAAAGGCCTCACCTCTTAATACCATCTCATTGGGCATTAGGATTTCAACGTATTAATATGAATTTTGGGGGGAAACATTCAGGCTATAGCACTGATACTATTAATATCTTTAAAATCTGTAGTGATGACTTTCATTCTTGATACTGGTAATATGTGTACTCTTTCTCTTTTTTTCTCCTGATCATCTGGCCAGAGGTTTATCAGTTTTATTGATCTTCCCCCCAAATTCTTTTGGTTTTATAGATTTTCTCTATTATTCTGTTTTCTATTTCTTTGTTTTCTGCTTTGATGTTTATCATTTACTTTATTCTGTTTCCTTTGAGTTTAATTTGCTTTTCTTTTTCTAGCTTCTTAAGGTAGAAGCCAAGGTTATTTATTTGAGACTTTATTTTCTAACATAGGTATTTAGTGATTATAAATTTCCCAAGTTCTGTTTTCATGGCATCCTGCAAATTCTGCTAGTTGAGTTTCATTCAGTTTAAAATGCTTTTTAATTTCCCTTTGATTTCTTCTTTGATCTATGGGTTATTTTTAAGTGTGTTATTTAATTTCTAACATTTTGGGACTTTCCAGAGATCATGTTCTTATTGATTCCTAATTTATTTCTGTTGTCTGAAAACATATTTTGAATACTTTAAATCCTTTAAAACATATCAAGGCTTGTTTCATTATGCAGAATGTGGTCTTTTTTGGTAAATGTTTTGTGTGCGCTTAGGAATGTATATTTTGCTATTATATACATGTCAATCAGGTCAAGTTGATTAATAGTGTTTTTCAAGCCTACTATATCCTTACAGTCTAGTTGTTCTATTAGTTGAAAGAGTGGTAGTGAAATTACTGACTGTAACTGTGGATTTGTCTATTTCTCCTTATAGTTATACTAGTTTTGCTACATGTATTTGATTCTGTTATTAACTGCATAAACATTTAGAATTGTTTAGACTTGACAAATTAACCCCATTATTATTATGAAATGATTATCTTTATCTCTGATGATGAGATTCTTTGCTCTGATATCTACTTTGATAATACTTTAGTCATGCCTGTTTCCTTTTGATTAGAAAAGGTATATCACTTATTCGTCTTTCTACTTTTAACCTATTTGTGATTTTAAAGTGCTCTTCATATAAGCAGCATATATTTGTTTTTTTTTATCCATTCTGACAATCTCTTCTCTTTATTTAGATACTCAGACCATTTATGTCTAATGAGATTATTGATAAGAGTAGGCTAAGTCTTCATATAGTTTTCTATTTCTCTCATCTGTTCTTTGTTCCCTTTTCCATACATTTTTTAGCCTTTTTTAAAACTTGAGTATTTTAAGATTTACTTTTTCTTTTTTTTGGCTTATATGCTATAACTCTTTATTTTAGTGGTTTTTAAATTTTATTTGACTTTATTTTAGGGTTTATAGTATACATCTTTAACTTATCACAGTCTACTTTCAAGTGATATTATATTACTTCCTTATATTGCTATAAGGACCTACAATAGTATACTTTCATATCTTACCTCCTGGCTTTTATGCTGTTGTTGTCATGCATACACACACACACATACATATAAGTGTATGTGTACATGTATATATGTTATAAATCCCAGAATATAGAGTTTTTATTTTAAAACTTTTCTTTTTAAAGAGAATAAATAAGAAAAATATCAATTTACCCATGTAACTACCATTTCTGATGTTCTTCATCTCTTTGAGTAGATCCACATTTCTGTCATTTTCCTTCTGTGTGAAAGACCTCCTTTAACATTTCTCGTAGTATAAGTTGACTGATAATGACTTTTTTCGGCTTTGTTTTTTGTTTTACTTAATTTCTTATGTCCGGGGTTTGTTGCATTTATAGTTTTTGTTGAATTTGGAATATTTTAAATTTTTTCCCTCTCTTTAATTCCCCGCCCCCATCCCCACTTCTACCCCTGACCTACAGATGTTGCCATCCCCCCTTAAGAAGTGGATCTCTGAAGGCAGGGTGTCTCCTCCCACATGCTCATGGCACGCACCCGGGACCTGGCGCCCCCAGGGCCTAGCACCCCTGGCGCACTTGGGGGTCCTGGCACACCTGGGGCCTGTCACACCTGGGGTATGGTCTGTGGCTCCACCTGGTGTGTGAACCCAGGACTTTCTGCGTGTAAAGCAGACGTGCTAACCACTACACTATGGAGCCACCCCCAAATTTGGAATATTTTTAAACAATTTTTCTGTCTCCCTTTTGGGAGGGGGGGTGCGGTACTCCATTACATACATGACCTGGCTTGAAGTTGTTCAGTGTTGTGTTTTTAATTTTTAAAATTTCTTTCTTTCTGTTTTAGGTTGGATAATTTCAATTGCTATGTTCTTAAGTTTATTAATCTTTTCTTTTTCAATGTCTTATATACCCTTAATTCCATCTAGTGTACTTTCCATATCAGACATGGTATAGTTTTTATATCTAGAAGTTCCATTTGGATCCTTTTAAAAATATCTTCCATGTCTCTAATCAACTTTTGATGATAAGATCCAAATAGTACTTTTAAAAATTTATCTAAATATTAATCTGACAAGATACAAAATGGTGGGCATCTTTGTAGACTTTTTAGATTTCAACATAGTTGTAGTATCTTGAATATATATTTCCATTTGACTATCCCGAGAATTTTCTTCATTTTTCTCCCTAGTTCTCTTTTCTTTTTCACATGCGTAAATTACCATTTAAAAAAAAAATACATATCTTTCTTATTCTCCTGTCTCCTTTACCCTTTGATGTCTTTGCTTACCCTTAGGCCTATTTTAAAACATCTTTCTGTGCATTTAAATAGGATTGTTAATGGATATTTTTAAAAGTCTAAAAGACAGTTTTGTATTTGACCATCAAATCAGTATTTAGAAGTGTATATTTTATTTGACAGTATTTGTAAATTTCCATCTCAGAATGTCCATTTTACCCTGTTATTAACAGGTTTCCAGGGTCCACTGCAAAGAGTGGATTCATTTACAATTAATTTAAAGAGAGAGATTTAATATGGGGAAGTAGATGCTTACAAAGTAATTGGAAAGGCTAGAGGAACAGACCCTCACTGAGTTTTCAGGAACTCCCAGTACCCTTGGACTGCTCTGCTGAGATCAGGAGCTGACAAATCAGGAAAAAAAAAAAAAAAAGTGGCTGTTGCCACTTTTGGTGAAAGATCACTATCTTAACCATGGTTGAAAAAGCTGCCATTGCTGCTAGAGACTTTGCTGAACTAGGAAGAAGCTGCTGGGTCTAGATCCATATCACTTTTGCCATGATCTGGACAAGCAAAGTAGATACTCTGTTACCTGCTTTTCTCCTTGGGTCTCATTTTCCAGTCATAGCTTTGAGTGTGAGTGCATTGGATTAATGCAACCTGATTATGTCTAGAACTCAAATTGTAAGGTTGTCTGGAAATTCCATTTTTAAACTTCCTGCCCTATATACCCCTTTAAAATAAAATTGGTGTATATATTGAAAGAATAGATCCACAGCATTGTATACCTTTAAGACGATAAGGAAAAAGGTAATTCAACGATTGTCTTATATTTAAATAGTAAGCTCCATAGAAAATTAAAGTGCTATTTTCTTTTATTTTTTATAAACAGCCCCGTTTCTGGCCCTTTTGGCATCACCATCTTGCTTCTTAGGTCAACAGGGGAATTTTACTATGAAGCATCAAGATGATGATCATCTAAACACGTTTGTATTTGCTATGAATGTTGGCAACTAATACTGTACTCATCTTTACCTGACATCTTCCGAAAAGGTGGCTTCACAATCGTTCAAGTGATAATAGTATTTTGAGACAGTTACTATGCTTTTACCTCTTAATAATTATTTTCTTTTCTTTACTGTAGAAATTATTCCCTTTTAAGTCTTAAAAACCTCATATAGTTGACCCTTGAACAACACTGGTTTTAACTGTACAGGTCTACTCATATGCAAATTTTTTCAATTAATGCAGTTGCCCTCCATATCTGTAGGTTTCACATCCGTGGATTCAGCCAACTGTTGGAATCTGTGGAAGCAGATGGCTGGCTATATGCATTGTTCTACACTATTTTACATAATAGACTTGAGCATCTGCAGGTGTCCAGGAACCATTTTCCCCATAGATACTGAGGGGTGACAGTTGTTAAGTTTTTGGGGAGTCAAAAGTTATATGCAGATTTTTGACTTCATGGGTGGTCAGTGCTCTTAACTCCTGCATTATTCAAGGGTCAAGTATGTAAGGAACCTGGAGAAAACAATCTGTTTTAACATCTCAATCTCCAGAGCCATGTATCCCAATTCCCAGTTTAATGATTGAACCTGCCCTGTATCATCATGGCCAGTTTATTATTGAGGCCCCATTCAGGCATTTCCTATGGTGCTGACCCACTACCTCTAAAGGCAGTTCTGTTCTTTGTTGGATTACCGGAATTAATCTCTCTTGACAGTCCTACTTTTTTCTTCTAGGAATCGTCAATTTTATTCTGCAGTGTAAAAATATCTTGTTTCATGTATTACAGAGTTGAGCCTCTAAACTTTCTGGTTATTCTCTTTTAGACCATTCCTAGTTCCTTCATAGAAGTATCTTTAAATGAAGATGAATCTTTAAAATAAATCTGTCCCAAATTACTTTCTTTGGTTAGGCGTCACCTTCTGTGAGGTCATTTGTATAGCTTCTTGAATAATCCATCATACTTTACCTGTGAGAGTCCCAAGAGATTAATATTCTCTTACCCAGAAACTGAGATTTCTTTTGTAATCTGTTTACTTTTAGTTCCTGGAGTGATTTTTCAAATCTTCCAAGCATGTTTTTCCAGGCTGGTAATCAACTCTGTACTGGAAGCTACACACAGAAAGTTGTGGTACTCTCTATTTAAGCACCTGACTAATTCTTTTCTAAACGGTTTTTCTGCCTTGTGAGGCTTGTTTTCTTTGGAAATGAAGAAATAAGCATAAATATTTTTCTAGAGATAAAAAAAGAGCAAGCTGTTACCAAACATTAAATAGAAGTTGATCAGTTTGAACTGATACATTTTCTTCCATAAACATAGGTTTTTGAAGCTTAAATGCAGATAGAATTATGTACAACTTTGAGGTTCCACCATTTTAAATATTCTTAGTCAACAGATTCTGGCAGTTTTATTTATTAGCAGCGTACCTTTCCCAGCCAATTCTCACTTAAGTCTTAGACTGGTAATGGTTTGCTGTTTACTTATTTAGGGTGTGGAGATGGAAGAATGCGCAGATGACTGTAACTGACCTCTGTAATGTTGATCTAGAGAGAGTTTGATAGATAAGAGTCCATGTGATGTGGGTAAAACCAAGAGTCTAGTTTGATCATATGGTAAGCGAAGCATTTGCAGTTGGCTTTACTGTGTTGCATATAAATCGAGTGAATGTGGTGCATGAATGTTTGTCTTGATACCATTGTAGGAGTTAATGATTATGGTTTGTTGATTGTCACTATTCTCTTACAGCTGTCCATTGTGAATTAAACATCTAGGAGGCAGATAATTTAAAAAATTTTCTGTCAGTAACCCTGTTGAAAATAAGAAAACTTCCCAGATTTGTTTTTAATGTAGAGATTTCAAAAAAGACTGCTATCGTCATAGTATCCTGTGACAGTTATTGGTGGCTTTTGTAGCAGATGTCATCAAGATGACTCTGTTATTTTAAACAAATGAAGAAACAGACCTAAAATGAAATGCCTTTCCCATGGTCATTCGAATTCGTATACTATTTTTCCATATGGTTTTGTTTCCTCTTAATACTTTCATAACTATAAATATACTGCACACATTTATTCTTTCATTTATCAAGCAGATATTAACAGTGTATTACGTACTTTATGTCACCATGACTATTTTGTAAACTACCAATTTGTATTTCTTAATCCTTTCTCCTTTTTCACCCATCCCCTTCCCATCTGGCAACCATCAAAATGTTCTCTAAGTCTCTGACAACTACTATTTTTTAATGAAAAGCTGTTGAGGGAGAAACCTTTGAGAGCAAAGCAAAGTAAGTTTCAAGTGATAAAAATGGCTTCAAAAATATAACATGTTTAAAGATAAGCTAATTTTTCAGTTATTCTCAGTTCTTAGTTGCTCATATGGATGGGTCATTAGCCATATAATAATGCACTACTTGTTAGTGAAGACAGTTGTTTTAATTATTACTTGAATGTTTTCCTAGATGATACAGATTTTCAAGCTATTTCAGGTAAAATATGAGGATACAAGTATTTTGTGATTTCTTTTGATAAAATATGTATGATTCAACAAAATAGTCTCTTTTTATTGAATCATGTTATGAAATATTCCAGTTATATTTAATCTTCATAAAGTATTTTGTATTTTCTACCTCCTATTAATAAAAGAGGAAATTATATTCTTGCTGCCAGGACTGACTTGTTTTAGCAGTGTAGGAATTGCAGCAGGTTTGGTAATCTCACCTTGGTATTTGCTTTACATCCTCTCATGTGGTGAAATGGAATTCATAGTCTCTATAAGTACTTAGAACATAACAAAAGCACATGGATTGAGTTCCCCCTGAAACCTGGTGACTCTCCCAGGCCACAATCCTACTTGACACCTATTTTAGACCCTAGTCTCATTCTCAGTCTTAAGTCTGACTCTGCTTTGCCTAAGCCACACCTATCTTCATTTGTACTTTTTATCCTGGTTAACAGTACTTCAGCATTGATTTTTCTAGCATCGAAGGAACTTAATCTGATTATAATTTAGATTAACTGCATGTCAGGTATTCAAGGATTGTTTTTATGTTTAAGAATGTTATTATTGTGAATACTGTGTTTTTCCTATATTTAAGTAGGTCCACCTTGGGTATTTATAAATTAGTTTTCTAACTTACATGTCTATTAGGGAATCCATTCTTCCTCTCCATTCTCCATTCTCTTGCTCCATGGGTGGGTGATACTGGGCAGAATCATGAAAGAATGAAAGAGAAACTAACATTTGTATCTCAGCTGTGGCATTTATTTAGTTCTGTCATGTAGTTGTTACCTGTTAGTCGTTTACCTGTTTATATCCCATAATAGAGTATGAATTCCTTATCAGTAGGGATGACATTTTATTTATCAACGTAAGTCCCTTGTAGCATATAGGATGATGTTACCCACGTTTAAATGAAGCATACTCAATCTTTTGTAATTGATAATTGTAATTCTTACTCAAATATTTATACTTTCATTTTAAGAGCAGTTCAAAAAATATAAGGTAGCAGTTGGAAAAATCTGGCAAAGATTTTCTTGTGCACGTTCCCTGCCAGTCTGTTTGAGCATATATGTAGCTGTGGGATCCTTGATGCTTGTTATAAAACTGGCAAGATCTCCAGGTCTTCTGACAAGTACAGTGGTTTGAAAGCTAAGTTGTTTTAATTAATGTATGCTGCATGCTTCATGAGAAGGATTCTGGTCTAGAGCAATGATATGAGACTGGTAGCTTTGGGAATGCTCTTGAATGTGGTATATAAGTGAGAAGAGGGCTCTAGGTAGAAAACCATAGCAGTGTCTGAGGGTGTTGTTTGCTGCTGAGTTGGGATTATCAAACCAGGCCAGGACTGACATTATAGAGATAATATGGAAAGGTTTGATATGTTCCCATAGAGTGCTTCCTTGGACAAGTTGTTAATAGCTGAGGAACTCCCATCCTCTTGAAAGGCCAAACAAGCATATAGTAAAGTCAAAGCAAACCAGATGTCTCATCTAGAATATTGGGCAACATTTGAGGGAGTAGGTTTCAAGATCATGGGAAGCAAGAGCAAGAGTTCATCAATTCAAGGTCTTTAGAGCAGTGGCACCAGCAGAGAAAATCCATGAGTGGTTGTTAACTGCAGGCAGGCAGGAACTCTGCATTCTCTCTTACTTGGGGCTTTTTCCTGCATTTTATGTGGCGCTGTGATCATAGAATTAAAAGTACTCTGGAGCAGTCCAACTTTGATACAGAGTTTTTATGAAAGTCGGAAGGACTTGCCTGACAACAATTGCCTTGCTCTATTTCAGAATTCTTAAGAAAGCCTGGCCCTCCATAATCTGGCCTTTCACCTAAAGAGAATCAGAATTCTTTTTGAGATACTTGGAATATTGTGTGAGTCCATCACCTGTTATTATCAGGTGCTAAGGAGGCTACTCTTTAGAGAAATACTGTTACCAGTACATATGTAGGTTTTAAGGTCTTCAAAAATTGTTCTGTCTATGGGAATTTTAAATGTAAAGCATAGAGATATTTGAAAAGAGGATGAGAGTCAAGGAATAGGTGACAGAAGTTGAGAGACAATAAGAAAAAAAACAATAACAAAAAATTTCAGTTATTTAAAATACAGTGTATCCCCATTGTTATATAAAAAACAATAGGTTGTTCTTTTTATTTCTTAGATACCACAAATAAGTGAAACCATATGGTATTTATCTTTCTCTGTCTGACTTATTTCGCTCAACATAATAACCGTTAGGTCCATACATACTCACAAATATAGTGGACAATTTGGTGACAGACAGAGGGGAGGGGGTTGGAAGGCTGGGGGAATGGGGTGAAGGGTTAAAGAAGTACAAATTAGTAGTTGATAGTTGGGCATGGGGAGCATGGAAGAGGGAATGCAGTTAGCATTAATGTGATGGCTAAGTGGAGGGCCAGGGCAGTGAGGGAGCAGTTGGGGGGATCATTTTATGAACATTATAAATGCCAATCAATGTACTGTATAGTTGAAACTAATTTAAATAAATAAATTTATTTCAAAAAAACAATAGGTTGATGACTAAGGCGATAATTATCTTAAAATTGGAGAATTAGTTTATCACTTAGAATTAATGTATTACCTGGCAATCTCATATGCTTCTCTGGTTTGTCATGGAAAAAAATGTTGAGAACCCTCATTTGTGCTATATCTTTAAGATGTGTTTACCCAAACTTCCTCTGCTAAGGAGGACATGGAGAATACAGGAAAATGTGAATGACACTCTGTTCCAAAATCTTCCCTTGTATAGTTTTAGTTTTTTACAATAGTCATAAGCCCTTCTAATAGAAGAGGTTCTCCTTTTACATGTATTCATAGTATTTTCAGAGTGGGGAGTAGAAGGAGACCCTAAAACACGGTAGAATTGTGCATGTGTATATTTTATAAAAAGAAAAAGAGTCTTAATAATCTGGTTAAAAGCTGATGGGTTAGATGACAATTCTTCCACTAACTGATACTCAGGGAAAATTAGTGTCCATGGTGTACCTTGTTAATGCCATTGCTCTACTGCTACTGCCACTGTTGTGCCAAACTGCCTGTCTTTTTAATTTGCTCTTAATAATCCAGTTTTCCCATAGACTCCCTCAGGCCAAAGAGTGAGTAATGATACAATTTTCAGCAGAAAGAACAGAATTAGACGAAGGGTGAGGTCAGCATCCTGAGGTACGAGGTAATGCTGGGGAAAAGGGAATACTGAAGAGAATCAGGGTTCTTTTGAGGAAGAGAAAGAACAACCAACAATATCCACTGTAGTCATTTTGTTATAAAGCTAGTATTTTGACATCTATTATGCCAAAAAGTCACTATTTTTGATGTGGCCATATCAGGTTGTTTTTTTTTTTTTTTTTTTTAAATTAGTGATTTCTGTTTTAAGATGGAATAGGGAAGGCAAAATTTAAAATGTCCATCCTTTTAGACTTAATGATAAGAATAGCAAATGGATAAAAACTGGGAGAAATATACCATCAGCACATTCGAAGAAAAACAGCTGATGGTTAGTAAGAGAAATGAAAGTTTCCAACAATTCAGAGGGTTTGGCTCAGATTCATACTTAACCCTCTACCCCTCTATGAGGGAGAAAGATAAGGAGCAAAATACTGAAAAAATTCTAATGGCTGTGGCAGGAGAGTGCATGGGTGTAGGCAGTCCTGTAGGAGTACTGGGGATTCCAGGTGACTGGAAGCTCTTCCCTGAATGCTTCTCTCATGTGACAAAGGAAAGTATACTGGAGATCACTATTTTGGTATGTCCAAGGTGTAAAGAAGTAGATAAGAAAGACAGACTAGTGATAAACCCTAGAGCCAGTAATCTTCCTCAGTAAACTGGGAGTTAGCAGAAACCTGACAGAAGAGAACATTGATAAATCAAGTCTCCTTGTAGAACAGTAAGTGGTAGGAGCACATAGTGAGCTGCTGCTGACAGGGTTCCCTAATATCTCACTTGTGGGTTGGGGGAGGTGGGGAGTGAATAGTCAGGATTTGGAGGAAATTAAATTGACTGCAAAGGAAGAAGAGAACAACCTGGGCTGACTCTTTTCTGATGGAAATAAAACCTCATAAAGATTGAGGGAATTAAAGAATATTGGGGAAGAAATGAATGAGAAGAGCAGAATCAGGTTGCTTGTAGCCCTAGCCCCAGCTGAACTGGTTTCCTTTTCATTTTTCACACTCCATGAACTACTCTCCCTGAAGCCCACCTACACTAAGCCGCTAGAGTGCAATGCCAGCTTAGAATGTAACTGGAAGAGGGGACGGGTTCCTAGAGTACACAGGAACATAAATAGAGACACCCTCTAGAACGTCCCTGTGAAGCCTGAGAGTGCAGGATGGAGAGAAAGGCACAGTGCATGCAGAAGAAGAATGCAGACTGGAAGAAGTAATAATTGCCCTTCAAAACAGAGAATTCCCAAATAAGCTATTAAGAACCTGAGTTTCATAAAATAGGCTCAGAGATGATATAATAAAATAACAGAATGAGAGGAAAAGAGACAGATACAGGGCCAAGGAGACATATAAAGAACCAATTTACAGAACAAATAAATTGGAAGCAGCTAGGAATAGAATAATAATGGCCGAAAAATTACTGACAGCACAAGCTTGAGATACAATGAGTGCAGGAGTAAAAGAAATGAAGATCGAAGCAGTTAGGTAAAAATGATAGATATGGGACTTGTCTGCCTGGAGGCAGAGCCGAGACAGTAGCACTATGGGCCTTCTGTTTATTTTGTTGTTCAAGTTCCTCTTGGAGTTAAGATTTTGGTTGCAGAGAATTGACTGCTTTATATATCACTCATTTGGAAATGTGTAAGCCTTGACAAATTGGTGAAATGAATGAATGTTCATGTTCTTCCTAGAAGAATACCAATGAGATAAAGATTTATTTATAGCCAGAGAGACCAGGAAAATTGCCATTTGAAGCAATTCGTTTCCTGGCATTGATACTGAAAGCTCCCCTCCCCCGCCACATGATGATTTTCTGTGCTTTGCAGGAACTGGTCTTTTGCTAAAAGTTAATACTGACTTGCTGATCTCAGGGTAAGCACTTTGCTGCTTTTCCTACTTAGAACCCACTGCATATTTATGGAGGTAAAAAATTATGTTGTTCTGTTAGACATCTGTGGTTAATCATTTACATTTTCTACATTAAAAAAAATCTTTCAAGTAAGTCTGGGTGATAGGTTAGCATGAAAGAAGAGCAAATAGATCTACTAACATTTACTGTTACTGGTTAGGAAACTGAACTTTCATACCTAGCATGCCAGCAAGTATGTTTTAGAATTTTTACATTGTAAATTGCTGTGGGGAATACACAGTATAGAGCAGAAGCTGGTTGCTGCAATGGACTTTTCATGAATTATTCATTCACTACCTGGTTCCTTGGAAATCAGCTGGAGGAAGTAGTTTGTTCAGTTTGATCACAGGAGTGGTATGCTAAGGGCTCCAGCAAGCCTTCGCAAGTCCAGCGGTAAAGATGTGCTTCTGCTGGCTGCTGTAGGTCTGCAGCTGCTGTGCACGCTAAACCCAAGAACATGCTGCTGGTGAGAACTGCACTGAGGACCCACATCAGCATCTTGATGGAAAATGAAACTTCAGGTAGGAGAAGTGCCTGCTCAGCAGTTGCCAGGTTTCTCATTGATTTTAGGGATGCCATTAGGCCTTATGGGACAAATATATAGAATTGGAGTTGTTCAAGGCTGCCTCACTATTAAGCCAGAGAAGCTTATCAGTTTAATTCCATTTTCAAGGATGTACCTTGTTTCTAGCAAAAGTGTTCCTTGAAATTGTGAAAAGCATTTAAGGATATAAATATACTTATAGCATTTTTTCATGAGGTCCTCCTACTGCTTGTATAAAAAAAGCTCTTTTTTATTGACATAATACTACTCATACAATTTTAAATCATGGAATTATGGCTTTGGAAAAATCCTGACAAAGACAAATTAGTTTATAATCCGAACGAGCATAGTCTCAGGCTCCCTTTTATTTTCTAGAGGAAGTATTGTTTTCACAAGACAATTTGGTTCTTTCTGCTGGAGCATTCATTCTGGGAAGATAATTTAGCTTCTCATAGGGTGGAAAATGCATAAAAGATGGAATAGTAACAAAGGGTCTTTGTTCTCTTGGTTGGTATTATTTACTGCTTGGTGTGTGTGTGCGTGCGTGCATGCTTGTATGTGTGTGTGTGTCTAAGTCAGACATGTAATTTCATTCGGCAGAGACATTCTGATATTGCCATTTCCATGTCTTATTTCGTATGGATGCTGTCTCTTTTAACTTTGTGAGTATGAGATATTCTTGAACTGTAGGGACAAAAATAGTAAAGATGAAAAAGAATCAGCCTCAGAGGATCTGGGCCAAATTAAATATATGTATTTCATCATGAAATATTATTTATAGTTTTGAAATTCTTAAGTAAATAAACATTCCTTAAACACATATACTCTGAACTCTGAGACAACCATAGAAGACTGACAGTCTCCTGTACCATTTTCTTAAGCTCCATGGGAGAAGCCACTCATGAGTCCCAAAAGCCTAGATCAGTACCTGTCACATAGTAGGTGGCCAATAAATGCATTCCCCAAATGAGTAAATTCTATTTGTAAAAGTTGAATAGTCTTTCTACGAAGGTTACTTGCTTATATAGCACTATAGGGAGCATTATTGTTACAATTTCTACAATAATTTTGATAACAAACATATTCTGATTTGTATTGATAAAGATTTTTCAGCTAACTTCAAGCGTTTATGAATTTATTGGCTATCTATAGAGTTTTAAAATGGCAGAATTAAAA
This sequence comes from Pteropus medius, assembly GCF_902729225.1. Lineage (NCBI taxonomy): Eukaryota > Metazoa > Chordata > Mammalia > Chiroptera > Pteropodidae > Pteropus > Pteropus medius. The sequence continues at coordinate 60,500,490 of NW_024344378.1, forward strand.
TCTGTTCATTTTACTGTTTCTGTAATTAAAGTTTTTAAAATATCAACAATGAATACAAAGACCTTTAATATTTCAGCATAACTTTATTTCATATTCAAAAAATGAAAATTACTTAATGGAAGACACATTTGAAGATTATATTCATCAATACATTACTAAGGAGATTTCATTCAAATTATACCATGTTACATGTAACATTTTAAAAAGCATTTAATTTATTAGTCTATGTCAGAAGGGTTTTTGGAATGATAAACTTATTTATTCATAACTTCAGGAGTGAGTTTGCAACCACAATTTGTGTAGTGCTGAGTGGAACTATAAGGAGGGCAACATATTCCCCATTGAATCACCACATACCTTTGAGAGCTCAGAGGAACCAAAGGGATCATATCTGTTAACTTCTCTTCCCTCACCCTTTCCATACATGCTCACTTTACAAAGGACAAAGTGAAATCTAGAGATTATAGATGAATGACCCAAGAACAAATGATTAGCTGTTATGATCTTATGCTTGATCATCTCATGTATTTTCTAGTTGCTTGTTACTTCATCATTAATATGTTAAAGCTTAAAAAATGAAGCAGATAATCACATTACTATAAATTTGGACTGTATTGTTTCACTGAAGACAACTATTGATGTATGCTGCATTACTTTAAATGAATTGCCATAGTCCATTTGTTGAAATACAGTTTTATAAATTGTAGGCTTACCCCTTAGCTTTTGTAATGTAATTGGGATTTTTTTCTGAGTTAAAATTGTAATGACTAAATGTTATTTCAAATTTGAACTTCTTCTAAAATGATATTTTTGTGCCATTTTTGTTATTCATTAAAACTACCTGATTTTGCTTTTATTTTTGACATAGATGTAGGTTATTTCACAGTTTTTCTGAATTCTTTTTACGGTGCATGTGCGTAGAGACAGAGATGTCTCTCTTTCTCTGCTTGTAAGGCCACCAGTCTACCAGATGAGGGCCCAACATTAATGACCTAATCTAACTTTAATTACCTCCTAAAGCCCTTTCTTCAAATATAGTCACATTGGGGGTTAGGGTGTCAACATATGAATTTTAGGGGTACACAGTTCAGTCTATAGCACTGACCAAGGCAATAAAGTAAGATTTCTAATAAGTTTTCTTTGCTTTATCTTTTTTTTAATCAAATAGTTTTAAACAATTCAAACATAAAGCTCCAAGCTACATAAAGCATCTGTAAACTGAATAATTTTGTTTTTCAACCTCCCTGTGTTAAAATTTATTTAAAAGTGTGAGAGACTATACTACTTCCTCCTATTCTGTCTTCTGCCTACCCGACTCTAATCAGGATTATAGGAGGGTTCAGTCTGCCCTCCCCAGAATCAGTGGTTACGGATAGGGTCCACTTAGAATTTTCCCAAAGGCCTGAAATCTAACAGAGCTGTGTTTGAATTCCAACTCTACCATTTACTAGCTGAGGGAAATAACGGAATTTCTCTGAGTCTGGGTTTCTCCATTTTACAAATGAAGATTATACTTCCTTTAGGAGAAATGGCTAATTGGCTTTCCAACATCCATGTGTTTAAAAGGTAATTTTTTATAGCCAACAAACATAGGAAACAACATCATTGTTCAACATCATTGTTTGTTAGGGAAATATGAATTAAAGTTACAATGTGATATCAATTCATACCAACTAAAATGGCTATAATCAAAATAACAGAAAATAACAAGTTTTGATGAGGATATAGAGGAATTGGGACCCTCATACATTGCTGGTGAGACGTAAAATAGTGTAGCTGCTGTTTGACATTTCTTCAATAAGTTAAATATCAAATTACCACATGATCCAGCAATTTCACTCCTAAGTATATACCCCAAAGTACTAAAATCAGGTGTTCAAGTGGAAACATGAATGTTCATTGCAGCACTATTCACAGTAGCCAAAAGGTACGAATAACCCAGATGTTCATCAGTGGATGAATGGATAAGCACAATGTGGCAGATTCATATAATAGAATATTATTTAGCCATCAGAAAGAATGAAGTATTGATACGTGCTGATATAAGCATCAGTGAACTTTGAAAATATTGTACTAAGTGAAAGAAGCCAGACACAAAAGGCCATGTTTTGTGTGATTCCATTTATATGAAATGTAGAGACAGAAAGCAAATCTGTGTTTGCTGTGGGCTTAGGAAAGGGGAATGGGAGTGACCACTAATGGGGATGGGGTTTCATTTTAGGATGATGAAAATGTTCTGGAACTAGATGGTATTGATGGTTGCCCAACATTATAAGTGTACTAAATATACACTTTAAAATAACTGAAATTGTAAGTTTTATGTATGTTTTACCACAAGAAAAAAAGAAGAGGAAAAAAAATCAACTTAAAAAGAAGGATATTTTCAGGAAAAGATAAAATCGTCATTCCCATGAACACATATTAAGGAATTTATTTTACTCACATAATGTAAGAGAACTAGGCAGATGTTTAACCTGTTCAAGGGAAAAGTCAAAACAGTACCAATTTATGTAGAGTAAAGGAATGTTGAGACAATTGCAAATGGAGACACACTGTTTTTTTAATAGAGAAGGTGTGAGGGAAGTCAATTAAAATCATTCTCAGGCAGGACGTCATTTACATATCTGTCGAGTATCTACAGTTTACAGAGAATTGCAAATAGTTTATAGCTATCCATTGAAATATTTTTCCCTAAAATCCCCCTCTTTTGATCAAAAATAATCTCAGAAAAATTATTCTTGATCACAAAAAAAAGACCTTTTCGATTTTGCCTGGTTATTTATAGGCATAACAAGAATGTTAATTTCCCTCGTGGACCATCTTAAGTTTGCTTTGCTGGAGGTTTTTATAAGGAGTCTCACATTGGATTTTTTAAAGCCTTATTACTTGTGGTCCTAAGATTAGGAAGCCACGCCAAGAACTTACTATCAGATTTCACCTGTACCACTATAAGAATTCCTAAATACTGTAAGTTTTGTGGCCTGCCATGAAATGGCTTTAGTTATTTTCCTATAAGGCTAGGAACCTGGTAAGCGAGTTTTCACAAGAAGACTGCAAGCATGGCTCTGAAAAGTCGATCAAAGTTCCTTAAGAGTGTCCAGTCAAATCTGATTTAATGAGCAACATTCTCAAATGTGAGCTTGATTACAAAAACCAGTTTCTAAATATGTACTAGTAAAAAAGAGGACATGTTCTTTGAACCTGTGTAAATAACTTTATTGCTATGAAAATAAGAATATTCAATAAAAGTTTCTAATTTCTGGAGGGCTCAGATAGGGAGAATAAGATATCATTTACAGGGATTTCATTTTAATTTACAAAAGCAGAGTACTAAATCATTATGAGTTATAGATAACTTTAAGGGGAAAGAGAAAGGGCTTATATATCTAGAAAATAGGACATTCAAATAAGATCAACAATACTGCAAATAAAACCTACAATTACTTCTCATCTGTTCATTTAGCCTTTAATGAATTCTTATTCCACTGAATCTAGGATTAGTAGATGGGTTCAGAAACTCATCTGCTTCTAAGTAGTAAGAGTTCTGGAAATCACGACCTATTCCACTGTATGATCTCAAAGTTGTTCAAATGATGCCATCAGAAGCCTATACCCCAAAGTACCTGGCATAGTACTTACTTTTCCATGGGACTCTGATGTGGCGGCCCTTTGGTCTGTAGCTGATTGCAAGAGCTTTCAAGAAGGCATCAGACTAAAACAAACAAAATATCTGTAGATGACCAAAGAATTAACAGGCTGTGGTTAATTTATTAGTGAATATTACTGAACCAAAATCCATGTGCCCCATGCTTTGAAAGGTCAAAACTCAAAATGTCAGAATTTGGAGTAATGAAAGGTTTATTAATCGAGATGCCACCTGAGAAGTTGGGATACCTAATAGTGCCTCAAATCCATCTTATTTGCTGGACTAGGTTAAGGGTTTTTAAGAAGTTTGGAGGAACAGGTATGTGGAAGTGCTATGGGGTTCAAGTTCAAATTGGAGGACCTTGAAATGTGGCCATTTATGGTAAAGGGACAGCAATATCAGGTCTTCTGAGACAACAGACCCTTAGCTTCTGGCGTTCAAGTTCCTGTTATGTCCTGGTTCTTTGGTTCCATGAAGGCGGGGTGGGGGCGAGACTTTGGTTTTGGGTACAGCCTGGAGGTCAAAGTTCTCTCCAGGCATGTCTTGGCTGCATGACTTGCAATTTTGGTCTGTTGTCTCTGAAAAACAACTTAGTATCTCATTAAATAGGATAGGACCATTTTGAGCTGGTTCTGTAGTTACAATAATTTTTAAAAGTGAAAAGTCTGATAAGAATTTATTTCATGAAAAATATAACTGACAGGGAAATTTGATGGTTTTTGTGACATGCAAAACAAGATAATAAAGTCAATCCAAAAAAATTTTAGACAATAATTATAAACATAATAATTAACTGTATATTCCAGGAGTGCTGTGAACAGTATATTTAATTTATAAAAATGGATGGGCATAAACTTAACAGAAAAAAATCTTGAGACATAATAATTCTTAGACATTAATGTACCTTAAATATACCAAGAATAATACATCAGAACTATAAAGAAATTCAGTAAGTCTGAAATCAGTCCTAAACTTCTGTATATTAATGAAACTCCATAGTAAGTTATATGAATCCCCAATTGAAAACCATTGGCCTAGAAAATGCTAGATTCAAATTTAGAAAGTAAGATGACCAAGTGAACATTAAAAAAAAAAACAAAAAAACAGTAATTATGACTGATAAGGACTATAGCGTGCAGAGAAGCATCAGGCCTCTGATAAATAGAAACGTATAGAGAAGCATCAGTCCTCTGATAAATAGAAATGTGTCATGACAGGGTACTGAAAACGCCTCATTTCATAACTCTTCCCATGCAGTTCATCAATAGAAACAAGTCAAGTAAAGTTAGTTATTTTCAGTATCCTTCCTTTTGCAGATGAAAGTATAAATCTTTGTGATTTTTTAGGACCTCCCCAGGAAATCTCAATGACAGTTCTAGCGGCAAGAGATATCCTGAAATTTTAATTTTATTTTGCAATTTGTGAAGGCAAAAATCAAAAGTTGTCAGGAGATTTGAACACTTATTATAGAAATTGGATCAAGGGTACCAGAGAAACAATATTTGACTATTGATTTTTAAGTGACAAATAAACATTTGAAAATAAACATAGAAGTTAACATGATTGTAAAGAATTTAGCTTTTTTTGTAAATGAGAAAACTTTATTTTCTAAATAAGGACATAATAAAATCAACATAAAAAAGCGTGGAAAATTAATAAAGCACAAAATCTTTGTTACCTAGGGAAATGCAGAGAAAGTAAGAATAACTTTATGACCTCTTAGCACAGACCAATAATCAAGAGATTTTGTAATTTTAACAGAGAAAACCATATTCTAATTTTACTTCAGTATAATATTTGGTAATAAAGGAACTACAAACTCTTTTATAAAACCTTACTAATTAATCCATCAAAACTGAATGAGCTTTGCCAAGGCAAATGAAATTCCTTTCCTTAAATTGTCTACAACTTTGTTATTTTGTCCTTTACAGGCCTCTTTCTCGTTCTGGTTTAACTAGCCCTTTTATTACAAGACAAAACAATTTTTTCCCCTTTAATAACAAAACTCATCTCATTACTGGTACACAAAAAGTTGTACCTTTCGTTTACCATTGCTTCTAGTAGTCTCATTCACATACGTCAGTAATAAAGTAACTTCTGTTACACAGAGAGAGGACTAGAGAGTAGATGATTGTGAGCTATCTGTCACACACCACTGTTTTAGCAGACTAGTAGGCCTAACACAACTTTTTATAGCTACAGCTACCCTTATACAAGTCTTATAGTGGCACAAAAAGAGCATGTTCAGTAGATTAACAGATCCAAAGACACAGCCTCTTTGTAGCATATAGAAATAAAAAACAAAAGTATATACATTTAAAATTATGCTTACTAATAAATGTTTTAGTATCCTCTTAGAAATGATCTAGTCATCCAGTAAATATCCATTAATTAATTTAAATCAATATAGTCCAAGTCTTTAAGTTATCTAAAAATCTGGAAAATTTATTTTCAAGCTGACATACTATAAGTCATATTTACTGTTGAAATACAAATTCATCGGAATAATGAATAGATTTGGTTAAACAAACTTACATTTTTTATAATCTTAAACATTAACTGGAAGTAATGATAGTTTAATCAGAAAATTTAGGAAAGATATACCGAAACAGAATAAAAATTTGTGCTTTTATTATACTTAACACTGATAAATCAGAGAAGACATAGCTATTTTTATTAAATCATAAATAATAAACCAGTTACATTTGTGAAAGATTTACCTAAATTATGTTAATCTAATTTCTTAAAACATTTCTGAATTGGTTTCTCTAGGGATATTTTAAAAATCTAGCACACTGAAAGTGTTAGAACTTCATCTTCTCTTTTTTCTAGGAATTTTAGGAATATTCTATTTGTATAGGTGATTATTTATCTCTGAGTCAATCAGAATAGACTCCTTTAAGAGATTTTATAATTAATAAATTTATCATTCAATTTATTAATACCATGCCAAGGTAAAAGATGATTACATCCTGACACACTGAAAAGTAAAGACCTTTCTGAATTACAGACACATAAGCATACAGACACATAAGCATGCAGACACATAGGCATGCAGACACAATTAGAGTTTGTAACTTCAATTCTAAAATTTCAGCTATAGGTCAAGAGTAAACACAGAATTACAAAACTAATCAGTCCATATCAAAGAGTTATTTTCTTCCCATTGAGTATGAGTTCTTAATTGATTTGAGCATAGAACAAATAGACAAACAGAAAAGATGTAACAAATCAAATTATCTGTAGTCTCTCACCCATTAACCCATTTTCTGTAAATCCAGAGTTTGTAAATATGGTGAGACCAAACAAACAAATTCCCGGTAGAGAATTTTGTATTGGAGGAAAACAAACCCAAACAAATTTAGTGGAGAGCAAAATTCTCCTTCCAAGCAGATGCCAAGTTTCCCAGCCAGGAGATTTAAATAGGGTAGAACCATGTATTTTGAATAGGTTAGCTCTAAGAGATGGCTCTAATAGACCTAAAGCAGTTAATGTTATCCTGTCCTTCAACCAATCACTGTGGTTAAGAATAGGGGGGCAGAATGTTGCTAGGAAACAGAAGTTCCCTGGCTCAGACAGTGGCTAAACCAGATGTTTGGCATTAGTTACCAGCCTATGGCATTGATGAAAAACAAACAAATGGATAGCAACTTAACTGTAACAGAATTTGGCACTAGGAACTAGGGAGTTGCAGTAACAAATCCTAATGTGTAGAATTGACCAAATGGATATGAGTGGTGATAGGCAGTCACTTGTCACAGTGATTGTTTTAGGCCAGTCAGAACTAATTCCTAGAACTGGAAAAGGGGTCCAATCCTACTGAAGGGCAAGCCTGGGAAATTCAGGTTGTTTCCCCGCCCCCCACCACAAGGAAAGGAGAGAAAGCATATTGGAGAGTTTGATATGTGAAATGTGAGACTGAGCTATGGAGGGAACCATCTAGGCCAGTCTCAGGCCCTGGGCTGTCAGGTTGGCAGTCTGTGTTAAGCAAGCCATTGTGAGGTGGTTGAGGGGCTATCTCCTGTTGTACCTTTGTGTTGGCTGATATGCCAACCAAAACTAGCATTAGAGGACTTGTTAGGAAAACTTCAGGTTATTAGATTATATTGTGTACAGCTTGCAGTCTACAATTAGAGCCTATGAAAAAACATTAATACTGAAACTTTCCTGTCTGAATAGGAGAGAGGGAAAATGTGGCTTTCCTAAGAAAAATCCTATTTTCTGTAATTCAGGGATCCAGGGTTTTGCAGAGCTGGAATAACCAAATTATCTGCTCCAAAGCAAAATTAATTTGTGCAAAGGCACGGAGGCCAAGAGATGTAGCAGATGATTGTGGCACTGTAAAAGCTTAGCCACCTTCCTCTCCACCCCTGAATTTCCCAGAGACCTCTGGGGTTAGGTCCCCAACTGCCTGAGAGAGAGCAGTCATTCTCATTGTGGACTTGACCTAACATCCAGACTGAGTTTGTGAGGCCGTTTTTGATGCTTCTTGCCTGGGGCTGGGAACAATTAAATTGGGGCTATATGTAAAAGCCTAGTTGTTGATGCTTCTTGTCTGGGGCTGGGAACAGTTAAATTGAGGCTATATGTAAAGCCTAGTTTTTGATGCTTCTTGCCTGGGGCTAGGGATAGTTAAATTGGGGCTATATGTAAAGAGCCTAGTAAATTGATGCCAAGAGACAGAAGTTGCCAGACTTAAAGATCAGGCTGTCTGCTAATCCAAGGAATTGACCAGAAGCAAATAAACCTACGAATTGATGGAGACCCACAGCTAACATAAGACAAATACATCTAGTTGAAAGCAAGTATTAGGACTTCCTAATATTCCCCTTTTGTAAAAAATTCCAAATAAATATTAAACTTGGTTTTTCTTGTACTCTCCCAAGTAGAGCTCTTTGAGCTAAGTGGAATAAGTCCTATTCCACACTCAGAAATCTCTTTTCCACTATTCTACAGTTCATTGGATGAAGCTGCATGGTCAGCTATGAAGATGTGGAATTTTTTTTTATTCAGTGGGATTTGAGCGAATCCCAAGAAGGTATATCTAGTGCTGTGAGCTTTCTGAGAAGGGTCCTCACGCACCAGTTTTCAGAGTATAAAAGGAGAACAATCAGATCACTAAAATAATTTTTCGTTTAACTTTTAATTAGTCTGTTTTCAGTAGTGAAATATCCTTTTGTTACCGGAGAGTGGGGTCCTCTCCTGGCGCGTTGTCCAGGTTCTTGATGTCTTGAACAAAGAATTGAGCAAGACACCGAAATACAGTAGAAAAGAAAAGTTTTATTAGAAAGGAAAGCACACTTTCAGATGTGGAAGTGGTCCTGAGCAAGAGAAGCGTGGCTCAAAAAGGCCTGGTAACAAAGACTTCAGGGTTTTTATCCCTTTTTTGCTATGGGTGGTTACTTTTCTTAGAGGCGTGGGCTTCCTTGATTGAAAGGACTCATTGATTCATCATTATGCTTTCTGTGCATGTTTGTTCCCAGAATTCAGTCTGTTATAATGATATTAATGAACTTCCAGGCATATGCATCATATTATAATGATGGTATAATTAGACTCAGGTGAGTTGAAAGTCGTTGGGGGTCTTCATTGCACAGGTGCAAGTGACTGGCTTAAACTGGTACCTAAATCTCTGCGTACTGGTTTCTTCGTGTGAGTAAAAAATTCCTTTCTGGCTTGCTTAATTGTGGGCACATTAGGGCAGACCCCTTCTAAGATAGGATGATCTCAGTGTCTTTGCAGGCAGACCCAAAACCCCCTAAAGAACTTTCCTGCCTCTTTTCTAAGAGCCATGAACCCTCTTATTATTAGGATGGATGTGGAGGGGACAGGAGGTCTCATCTTCTGTATCTGCTTTCTGCTGAGAATGGCCATAGTCCCTGCCTACAGGGGTTTCGTGGAGCTCTTTCCCTTTCTGCCTCAGTCAGGGTGGGGTCTTGGGTTTCCTGCTGAAGTGCCACCTCAGTCCCTAGACTAGAAAAAGATACAAACTCGTTATTTAAATCATACATCTATTAATTTCTATTATTGATTTGCCTTTTAAGTGAGTAAAGGGAAACGGACTTGGTTAATACATTTATTAAAAGAGTAAAAAGAAAGACCTTTGGATTAAAGTCCACTCCCACCCCCCAGACTCTAAGGGCCCTGCCTGGCTTAACAAGATTTTTGCTTAACAATGGGCTGATGACCCTTATCAATAGCCAGAGGATCTGAGTCTCCTGGGCAATTATCAGGATTTGAGGGAGAGGGACTTTTTTCCCCACAAAGAAAGGAGGGAAGAAAACTTAACTAGGTTTACTAAAAAGATTAACTCTGCAAGAGATGTCCTATTTCATTTCCTGCTAAAAGATTAAGAATTTTACAAGTGATGTCATATCTCATTTTTATGACATGATAATGCTTAATTTTTAATGTCTTAATTTGGCAGAGTAAAAGTTAGCATTCTTATGTTCATTCCCAAATGTTTTTTGAAATTTGATTGGTCCATGAAATCCAAAAGTCTAGGAGTCACTGATTAAGGAACTATGGTAATAGTAGAGCCCTTTAAAATTTTAAACACCCTAGCAGTCTGTACTACCAAATACAGGGATCTGTTCTTCAGCATCCATGACAGACATTTGTCTACCTCTGCTTGGATATATGGTTATGAAAAGCTATCACCTGAATAGGCAGTCTTTTTCATTTCTTTCTTTTCTTAACATTATTATTCTTTCTTTTTTTGATGCACTTTCTAGAAAAACCCTTTGCATTTCAAATTACAGGCTGTGCTCCATTTTTCTTATCATGTGTAGTATGATAAATATTTAGTCTTTTGTCATCTGTTCTTGGCATAGAGCTTCTAAAATTCTTAGAATTTCCTGAGCACTAGGAGTGTCTTTTTTTATTCAAAATGAGCCCCTTTCACCAAATCGAGTCTCTGCTAAAGAGGTGACTTATGGTGGGCCCCAAGAAAGCTTCAGGATGGGGTCTGGTCACCAGAAAACCAACCACATGAATAGAAGGTTGAGACTTTCAGCCCTATTCCCCCACCTCCAGGGAGTGAGGAGGGGCTGGGGATTGAATTCAGTCACCAGTGGCCAATGAATTATTAATCATGCCTACAGAATGAAACCTTGATTAAAAACTTCTATGCAACATGGTTTGAGGAACTTCTGAATTGGTGAACATATCCACGTTCCAGGAGGGCGGTGCACTTCAACTCCGCAGAGACAAAAGCTCTAGCACTAAGGATGTAAGTGCATGTACCCATTAACATTCACTCAGTCTCCCCTTCCTTCAGCCTTTGGCATCTGCTAATCTACTTTTTAACTCTATAGTTTTATCTATTCTGAACATTTTATATAAATCAACCATATAATATGTGACCTTCTGTATCTGTGTTCTTTTACTTAGAATGTTTTCAAAGTTTATCCGTGTTTCAGAATGTATCAATAGTTCATTACGTTTTTGTGACTGAATAATGTATAGATATAGTACATTTTATTTATTGATTTATTCATTGATCAACTTTTGGGGTGGTTTCCATGTTTGGGGTATTTTGACTTTGCAGGGTGTATCTTTTTTCACTGTCTTATTTTTAATATACCTGTATCATTGAATTGAATTTCCCGTAGATAGCATATAATTGGGTTATTTTTTTAAAATCAGTTCTACACATCCATATTTTTTATTTGCTGTGTTTATAACATGTACACATAATACAATTCTTGCCACATTTATTTTGGTTTTCACTATATATATCTATTTTTTTAGGTATTACGGAATACATACAATATTTTACTACTTCATTTGGAATGTGGAAACTTTACCACCTTCCTCCTTTATGTTGTAGTTATCTTACATATTACATCTACAAACTGAAAATTTCTCACAGTGTTGTTTTTCTTTTTGCTTTCAACTATCAAACATGCTTTAAAGAGGTCAAGACAAGAATAATAGTTGTTTTTACCCAATTACTTTAGCCTTTCTGTTGCTCTTCCTTTATTGCTGATATTCCATATTTTCTTCTGATATTATTTATCTTCTATATGAAGAAATTCCCTTAAGCTAGTGGTCCCCAACCCTTTTTGGCACCAGGGACCAGTGCTCCTATGAGAATCTAATGCCTGATGATCTGAGGTGGAGCTGAGGCTGTGATGCTAGCTCTGGGGAACAGCTGCAAATACAGATGAAGCTTTGCTCAGCCCGTGGCTCACCTCCTCCTGTGCAGCCTGGTTCCTAACGGTCCTGGACCAGTACAGGTCTATGGGCTGGGGGATTGGGTACCCCTGCCTTAAGCAATTATCTTAGAGTAGATCTCCGTGTTGTTAATCCTCTTATTTTTCATTGTCATTGTCTTCATTTCCTTTTTCATTCCTGAAGGATGTTTTCACCACTTATCCAGTTCTGTGGATATGGTTTTTTTTTCTGTCATTATTTGAAAAATGTCATGTTACTTCGTACTGGCTTCCGTAATTCCAGATGAGCAATCCAGTCATTTGAATCATTGTTCCCCTAGGTAATGCTTTTTTCTCTGAGGGCTTTCAAGATTTCTTCTTTGTCTTTAGTTTTCAGCAATTTGATTAAGATGTATTTGGGCATGGATTTCTTTTAGTTTATCTTATTTGGAGTTCGCTCAACTTCTTTAGTTTGTAGGCTATGTCTTTCTCTAAACTTAGGAAATTCTAGCAAGTATTTTTTAAAGTATTTTTTAGCACTGTACTCTTTTTACTTTTACTTTTTGGATTCCAGTGGCATGATTGTTATACCATTTGTTTTTGCTTCACAGGTCCCTGAGATTCTAGCCATATTTTTAAAATATCTTTTTTTCTCTCTGTTGTTCAGGTTGTATAGTTTTTATTTTTCTATCAAGCCCTTGATTCCGTCCGTCATCTTCTGCTATTGAGTCATTTTCTATTTTGTTTTAAGAGTGTTGTGATTACTCTAGTATTTCTATAATAGCTACTTAAAGTCTTTGCCAGATAATTTCAACATCTCTATCATCTTATTATTAGTGTCATCTTGTTTCAGGTGTCTCTTCCTTTATTTATTAACATGTTTGTATTGATATATTTAAAGTATTTTTCTTGTAGGCAGCAGGTAGTTATATCTTGCTTTTATGTCCAATCTGAAGACCTTTGCCTTTTGATTAGGGTCTTTAAATTGCACACATACACATACATTCACATGTATGTATACAGTAGTTAAATTTTTACATTGTAAGATAATTGTACATTCATATTAAATTGGTTCTGGTACCAATTCCAATATAGATGTGGGGGGATTTCCCACACAGTACTGAGCAATTATCAGAACACCAGCGAGTGTCTGAGAATTCAACTCAATTCTGACAGTCACATTCCATGAGTAGCAGGTTCAGTCCTTCATCACTGCCTCCCACCCCTTCAGGCACTAGTTGCAAGCCTTGTCTATTATCTGTATTTCTCACCAACTGGCTATAAATCAGAGGTTCCCCCACCCCTCTCGGGTTTGATGAATTTACTAGAGCAGCTCACAAAACTCAGAGAAACATTGTACTTACTAGATCACAAGTAAAAGGATATAACTCAGGAATAGTGGATGGAGGAGCTACATAGGGCAAGATATGGGAGAGGGTACACAGCTTTAGTATCCTCTCAGATGTGCTGCTTTCCCCATATCACCACATGTTCACCAACTCAGAAGCTTTCCAAACTCTACTTTTGGGATTTTGTATAGGGTTTTCATTTAATAGGCATGATTGAGTAAATCCATTGGCATTGACTATTGATTCACCCTTCTCCGGAGGTCAGAAGGGGACTGAAAGTTCCAACCCTCTAATCACAAGGTTGACTTCATTGGCAATCAGCTCCCAACCTTATAGGCGCTTTCTAAAAGTCACTTCATTAACATAACAAAAGATACCTTTATTACTCTCAACAGTAAATTCCAAGGGTTTTGGGAGCTGTGAGCTAGGAACTGGACAAAGTCCAAATATATGAGAAGTATATTTTGGTCATTTGCATGGTCATTTCTTTGGTCATTTCTTATAAATCACAGTGTCACACATAAATAGTGGTAGAAAATGACAGATCTCATGTATCCTTACCTACTATCACCCAGTAATAACATCTTACAGAGCTATAGTGAAATATCACAACCAGGATATTGACATTGATGTAGTCAAGACAGAACATTTCCATCACCTCAAGGATCCCTCAGTAGCCCTTATATAGACACAACCCTTCCCTCCTGTCCTTCTTCTCTCCTTAAGCACTGACAACCAGTAATCTAATTTTCTATAATTTTGTCAATTAAAGAATGTTATATAAATGTAATGATACAATTTGTAACTTTTTGGAATTAGACTTTTTACTAATTCTCTTGAGATTTCCTTTTTACTTTGAATAGTATTCCATGGAATGGATGGATGTACCACAGTATTTAGTCACATGTTGAAGGACATTTATTTGAAAGCTTCTGTAAACATCCATGCACAGATTTTTGTGTGAACATATGTTTTCATCTCTCTGGCATAAATGCCCAGAAGAGCAATAGCTATTTTTATATCGTAGTTGCATTTTTAATTTTTAAATAAACTCTCAGTGTATTTTCCAGAGTAAATAACATTTTACATTCCTGCAAGCAACATATGCGTGATTCAGTTTTTCTGCATTCTCTACCAGAATTTGGTGATGTCACTTTTATTTTAGCCATTCTGACAGGTATGTAGTGATATCCCATTATAGTTTAATTTACATTTCCCTAATGGCTAATGATGTTGAACATCGTTACATATGTTTATTTGCCATTTGAATATCTTCTTCATTCAAATGTCTTTTCGTGTCCTTTGCCCATTTTCTAATTGAATTGATATTTTGCTGTTGAGATTTCAGAATTTTTATATATTCTAGATACTAGCCCTTAGTTTGGTATGCAGTTTCCAGATGTTTTCTCGCAGTTTTTAGCTTTTATTTTCATTCTCTTAATAGGATCTTTCATGGAGCAGAAGTTTTAAAATTTTAACTTATCAGTTTTTCCTTTTATGGATTGATCATGTTTTTGATGTCAAGTATAAGAACTCTTTAACCCTAAATCCTAAAGATTTTCTCCTGTTTTTTTTTTTTGTTGTTGTTGTTGTTGTTGTTGTTGTTTTGCTAAAAGTGTTGCAGTTTTATGTTGTACAATTAAGTCTATGAGTTACTTTAAGTTAATTTTAAATAAAATTTGAGATTCAAGTTGGAGTCCATTTTTTTTTGTTCATTGTCCAATTGTTCCAGCATCATTCAGTGAAAACTCTGTCTCTAAAATCAGTTGGACATATTATTTGGATCTATTTGAAAATTCTCTATCCTGTTCCATTGATCTGTGTGTCTGTTTCTCTACCAATACCACCCAGTCTTGATTACTGTGGCTATATAATAGGTCTTGAAATTATGTAGATTTATTCTTCCCACTTCAGTCCTATATCTACAAAAAAATCTTGTTGGGATTTTTATAGGAATTACATTAAAAACAATCACTTTGGGGAAGAGTCAGTAGCTTTCCTATGTCGAGTCTTTTAATCCATGAACACAATATGTCTTTTTATTTAGATCTTTGATTTATTAGTATTTTGCAGTTTTAGTGTTGAAGTCCTGTTTTGTTAGATTTACACCTAAATAGTTTTTTAGAATGACTTGTAAATAGCAACCTTCATGTTCTTTTGTTCATTGCTGTATATTGAAATGCAATGAATTTTTCTATGTCTAATATTTAGGACTTTGCTGAACTTATTTATTCTAGGAAGTTGTTGATTCTTTGAGATCTTCTACATGGACAACCATGTCATTTATAAATAAACATCATTTTATTTATTCCATTCTGATATGTATTACTTTTATTTCCTTTATTTTCCTTATTGCACTAGCTAAAACTTTCAGCACTGTGACAGATAAGAATGGTGGAAAACATTGAGCAAACTAAGAATACAACAACATGACACTGTTCTTTTTTGTCAGCCTGGGCGATGGGAAAGAGCAGACAAAGAGACCATTAGGGGCAAGTCCTCTCCTTCCAGGAGGACACAGACCACTTGCCCATCTTGAGATAAAAGGGTGGCCAGGAGAGGGGTTGCCCCTGGCCTGCGATACCAAACAGTTTCTCCAAGAGTAGCAGGCCAGGGGGTCTCCATCGGCATTACAGTATAGAGAGGAATGGGCCAGAGGCTAAGGTCAAAACTCCCCATTAACAGGGAACCTTCAGCAGTCATTGGGAGTGACACTCTGAAAGGCATGGGCCAAACACAAATCGAGAGTTCTTCCTGCAACCCATTGTGTAAGCCGTGCTCCCAGGGCTCAACCAGGGCTACCCATGGCTCTTGTGTTACCTGTATAGTTCAGGGCCACAACCAGGTGGCCTGTTTACCTCCTGCCAAAGGTTCTGGGGACAGAAACAGCAAAGCTCCCTGGTAGGCCCGGGGCAAGAGCTGTTTAGCAGCAGTGCCCGGGCATACCTTCATAGCCCGAGGCGAGCCTGCTACAACCCTTTCAAAGAGGGGACAACCCTGTTTGCCCGGGTTGCTCATTCAGAAGGTGTATAGCCTGTGGGAGTTTAGTGTACCAACGGCACCAGCATGGGCCCAAGGTGCACAGTTTGTCTTTCAGCAAGCCATTGAATCATTCTACCATTCCAGCTGCCTGTGGATGATAAGAGACATGTAGCTACCACCTCACGTCATTGGTGGAGGCCCAGGCTTGCATTTCTTGCCCTGTAAAAGGAGTGCCTCTGTCACTGGTGATTAATAAGGGCTGGCCATAGGTATCTGCGAGGTGTTCCAGTGCAGTCACAGTATGGAGTTGATCAGTAGTTGCCACCAGCCATGCAAACTCTAGACCGGTGGCTGTGTCCACACTTGTGAACATATAGCAGTGTCCCCAGTCTGTGGGCAAAGGCCCTGTATAGTCCACTTGCCATTCCTGGAGTGGCTTAGCCCAGTGGGGTACCATCTGTGGAGTACTCTTTACCCGTCATCTCTCCTGGTGCTGCTCAGCACACCAAGGACATTGTGCCATGGCAGCTTGGGCTTGTGCCCGGGTCAAAAATAGCTCCCATCGCTTCGCTACCTGTTCCATGGTATGGGCCCCTACTTGCCCTGTTTTCGGTGGAGCCAGGGGCCAATGTCCACCAGCATTGGTGGTACATGGGCGCAGTGGACTTATGCCAGTGCATTGGCTGCATTATTGCCTGAGGCTTGTTATGGCTGATGGCCAGGGACATGGTATATGATAGCCCCCTGTTGAAGGCCTCATTTCCAGAGGTCTTCTCACAACCCCTGGCCTCATAAGGGGAGGTGGCCCATCATCTACTCTTGGGCAGCCCACCAAGGCAGCCACAGAGTGAGACCTCAATACCCAGCCCAACTGTCTGTGCAGATGTGCACTGGGCCAGTGTCATTCATGAGGACCAATCACACAGTGCAGAGCTCAGCCCATTGGCTGGGTTGCCCAGCACCAGTTTCATATGTCAGAGGCTGCCCATGGCACAAACTGTCTATGTACCAGGCATCCTTAAGGACGGGAGCCTGACCCTCTACAGCAGGCTCCGCCAGGAGCTCTGCTTGAAACTGCATTGGTCCCAATAGGGAGTGCAGCTGCTCTGACAGGGGTTTCACAGAGAACTGCACCAGCTGCTTCAGGTACGCCCCCCACTTGGTCAGTATAGGGGTCTGTGCAATTCCTATATGGGGAGTTTTCACCCAGGACCCTAGCTACCCCTCCTCACGAGGTGCGTGGACTGCATGGTTACGGAATTAGGACCAATGATGGCCTTACTGGTCAGAAGGGGTATGTATATGGCAGCCAGTAGCTTCTGAATCAGAGACTACCGCACTTCTGCACCTTTCCATACCTGGGACCAGAAGCCTATTGGCACCTTCCTGGAAACTTGCTTCTGCCACAAGCCCCACCCAAATTCTGCATCATCTTGCACTGTGAGCAGAAATGGGAGGACTGGATCTACTATGCATAGAGTTTGGGCTTGTGCTATATAGCATGTTTCGTAGCCTTAAAGGCATCTTCTATCTTAGGGGTCCAATCCCACTGGGCACACCGTCGCACTAGACGGTGCAGGGGTCGCATCAAGGAGGCCAAATGGAGAATGAACATTCTCCAAAATCCCAGCAGTCCCAAATAGGTTTGGAGCTGCTTCACAATTTTGGGTTGGGGATATGCCTGTATCTTATCAATAACTCCCTCTGGCATTACTTTCATCTTACCCAACCAGACAACTCCCAAGAACTCAGATCCTTGGACCTTGTCCTTGTTGACGACCCAACCCCAGTTAGTGAGAGCTTCTCGCAGGCTGGTTGCTGCTGCTTCTAGTTCTGTAAGAGAATCAGAGGTTAACATTATGTCATCAGTGTAATGATACAGATACACTGCTGGTGGTTGTTTCCAAGTGGCTAAATCTTGAGCCACGAGACCATGACACAGGGTAGGGCTGTGCAGATAGCCTTGAAGAAGGATGAGGAATGTCCACTGTTGTCCTTCCCAGGTGAAGGTGAATTGTTCTTGGTTTTCTGGGGCCATGGCAATAGAGAAGAAGGCATTCGCTAAATCCACCACATAATGGTATTGTCCAGGTTCATGTGACAAACGGTCTATAATGTCTGTGACGTTCGGTATGGCAACATGTAGGGGTGGTGTCATTTTCATCTGATAGTCAACCGTCATGCGCCAGGAGCCATCAGGCTTCCGCACTGGTCACACAGGGGAGTTGTACGGGCTCTGTGTAGGACTAATGATACCAGCTTCTTCTAGCTTCAAAATGGTGTGACCTATTTCATCATGGCCACCAGACAGGCGATATTGTTTTGTGTTCACTACCCAGATAGCTTGGGGCAACACCAACAGGCATGGTGTGGATGTCCCCAATAATAGTCTTCACCACCCAGATGCGAAGGCGGAATTCACCAACAGTGGTATTCACAGTCAGACCCCGTAGGACATCAGTCCCCAAAATGTACTCTGGTAGGGCGATACGTACACCTGGAATGTCCAAGGTGGCAATCTTCCGATACCCAGTGTCACATGGACCTGCCTCATGTGAATGGTTCGACCCCCATAGCCTTCTATGGTTGCAGTGGTTCAGAAAACTTGTCTAGATTCCCGTAGAGTAGAGTGCAGTTAGCATCCATGTCCATGAGGGCCAATACCCTTTGTACATTGTGGGTGGGCCAATGTATAGTCAGTTCCACATGTGGCCTCAGGTCAACCAGCTCTCTCACCAACCAGGCAACCCAACTGGATCCCTAATTGGGGAGGTAATCAGCCAGCAGTAGTACCTCATGGGCTGCAGCTTTCCCGGGAATAGGGGTGAATTGCTAGTCAGGGTGCATCTGATTCCACAGTGCCAGCAGCACTTCATTAGGTTGCTGCTCAATCTTTTCTGGGACCATCCCTACCGTGAGGTGATCAAACTACATCTGTTTATGGCTCACCTTCATGGCCAGATGGGTTGGGAGTTCTTCTACTCCCCCGCCTTTCGGCCATGCCTCCTGCCACACACTGGCCAGTTTAGGAGCGTGGTGGGTGGTATGGTACGAACTTGGGTGGTATGCTCCTTATGTTTCACTTCCATACCCCCCAACCTAGCCATGGTGGGTGTCACCTCGTGGATCCGTCTGTCCACATAAGGGGCCAGCAGTGCCGCCATGTGCCAAAAGTACCAGCTGGGCCAGAAGTTAAAATCAAGTGCTTTATACAGGTTGTAAATACCTCTTCATCGGGACTATCATACTGGGCGTGAAATATCATTTGCCACATGCCCATTTCCCGAATTATCTGGATCAGGTCTAAATACGTAGTCCATTTGCTCACTGTCTCTGGCAGCTCCCCAGTGTCAGCCCACACTATCCGTGCAGCAGACATGAGTGGACATGAGATCAGGGAACGATTACCCACGTCTCGTGCCATACATGCCACATTCTGGAGGTGCTTTTGGAGGGATGGTATTACTGTTATGGAGGCCAGCTGAGTCATCTCTTCTGGAGATAATTCAGTTTCTTCAGCCCATCATCCCATAGCCACACCAGCCACCCCGGAACCATCAACCCTGCTTTCTGCCATACCTGCTTTGTCAGGTCCCGGAGTTCCGTGGGGGTGTAGTGGATCATGGTGGTATGCTTTTTAGCCTGGGGGGGCACCACTGGCTTGTCCCCCCAGGGCCAACGACCGTTCCTCATCAACCTGCTGCTGTATCACTATCCACACCTACTGCAGTGTTGCTGGTGGGCTCCCAGACTGGGACGATGGCAACAACCCGTCAGGGCCCCACAGTATGCATTCTGTTGCTGACAGCCATTGTTCCAGTGCTTCTTCCTGGCGATGCAGTTGTTGCACCCACTGGGCCTGGTCCTGAACCTCCAGGTTGGCCTGCCGCAGCACAGCCAGAAACATCCAGGCCACCTGACCAGCTGCCTCCCAGTGAGTGGTCAGGACATTTGACTCAAGTATCTCCAAGGCTTTCCGGACGTCCTCTGGACACAGCTTCACTCTATCCCAATCCTCCGGAGGCGCCTACGTAGCAAGATACATGGCCACGGGATACCACTGGGAAGCGAGGGGCCACATGTCCTCCACTTAGGTATCCTCCACCTGGGGACCATCCAGCGCACTGGGGGCGGGGTGGGGGAGGGGGTCATACCTCATCCTGCCAGCTACGCTAAGTGTCAGTGCCGAGCTGATTGAGAAGGGAAGGTTTTGGTGGTGAGACACCCGGTTGAAAAAAACACAGGAGGAGCTGACAGGAGAACGAAACTGTAAGACAAGCCTTTATTGTGGGGCGTGCTTCCACGTTGGGGGACCACATAGGCTTATATGTGTCAGAGAACAATAGTGGCATTCTGCCACATATGCGTAGTACAGCAAGCTGAATCATTCTTACATAAACTGGGTGTAGGTGCACTACGGCGTTTAATATAACATGCCGGATCTGGGGTCATATCCTTGGCTGCGAGCGTGGATCACAGCCAGACCTGGAACTAGCCTGGGCCCACAAAAATGAAACTGGGAGGCTACTGTAAAGCCAAATTTTCTTCACTTACTTCAATCAAAACATATCAAAGGAGATTGAATGAAAAGCAGTTATGAGAATATAGCTGCCACTATAACAAGATTTAAAAAACAAGATTTTGAAATATCAATAGATTGAGACAACTGTAACATGAGATTTACAAAAATGTCAAACCATGCTACACTGCTCACTTATAGTTTTTGTTTGAAAAAAGTTATTTTTTATAGAAATGTTATTTATATTAACTGGATTTATTATTGTTAATTCTAAATGAATTAAGAGATTCATACTTTTAAAATAATTTGTTTTAACTTCTAATATGGTACAAATTAATAGATATAATCCATATAAACAAAAGGTTTTGGGAAGCCACAATTTTTTTACATTGTAAAAGAGTCCTGAGACCAAAAGTTTGAGACTTCTTGTATATACTTCTCTTCTCCTGGTACCAAGTTGACTGCTGTACCTGATGGCATCTATATTCCAGGGTGAATGAGGAAAGGAGGAATGCTGGAGAAAGGAGCAATGGCCGTATCATGAAAGCAGATGTTTTTCCAGAAAACCTCAAAGTTAATTTTTTTTACAGAGAACTTTTTTACATTTTTACCTTTAACTGCAAAATGATGTGAAAAAGTGCGAACTTTGAGTTGAGTCCGTTGGTACTCAGAACAAAGTTGGGGTTCTCTTGGTAAGGTTGGGTATGAGGTAGATAGTTAGCAATGTCTGTCACACATAGGTTTTTTGTTTGTTGGTTTTTAATGACTGGTCCTGGTCAGAGTTTCAGGAAAACTCCTCCATGAAGTTCTTTTGTTGACCTCTTTACATAGAATCCCCCAAACTTGCTTAGACATCTCACCTCATTGTGATATTGTTAATTCTTGGCTTCTCCTTTCCAGGACTTGTTTGGCCTCTGCGGGCTCTGTGTCTCAGTTGTAACCCCAAGATACATTTTGTTGGAGCCACACATAGACTTGCAAAACATTGGCAGGACTGATTAAATTGTGAAATGTCCCTTGCCCTTCAGTAGATTTCTTTTATCTTTGTGATTTGGTAACATCTTATATTAACAAAACTTTTCTCACACCCTTAGACTTAGTCTTTCCCACTCTATCAGTTTCCCAATTGTGAGCTCACTGCCATCTTTTACACAGAAATTTGCTTTTACAATAGTCATGATTTGCTTTTTAAAAAATAAATCATGTTCATTTATACCTTAGTTTTAAAAGTGAATCATAGCCTTTATGGATTATTCTGACATAGGGTTTGGAATGAAACTTGCATCTGAAAGTGTGGTCTGGGAACCAACAACATGGGAGTCACCTGGGAGCTTATGGGAAATGCAGAATCTCAATCCACCTCAGACCTAACAAATCACAATCTGCATTTTAACAAGATCCCTAATTGATTCAAGTGTACAGAATTTCAGAAGCACTGTTCTAAGGGAGAAAATAAATGAGAAGAGGTCATGGAGCTGTGTTCTGAGGAACTCTCATGTTCAATATAGTAAAAAAAAAGCCCACCAAAGTGACATGGAGATGAGAGCAAGCCAGGGAAGTGTGTAGTCTCACAGTGTGACATATCCTGGTGCCTTCTCCAAAGAAGGAGGGTAACAGTTTTTGTGCCCAGCAGTAAGGTTTTCATCTCTTCCAGGGATACAAAATAGTGGAATGCATTAAGCAGTGACTGAGCATATTAACAATTGTATGAAAAAAATTTGCCTAGGTTTTTATCACTTGGTTATTGAAGCTTAGTTTGGCTTGAACTGGAATGGAATTCTTTTTCTCTTTGGTATGCCTAATTCTAGTTCTTGACATCGATGTTTGGTAAACTTTCCTTCTCATTCACAAATATGCCTGACTATAGGAAAGACTAGTGTCACCTACTCTTCCCTGATATAATTTATATATGTGCTTTTTTAAATGTAATTCTTCATCTTTTCCCTAGTTGTACATTCCTCATCAAACCACTATTTCAAAGCAATTCTGTGTGGTAACTTATTGGAATAGGCGTAAGAGCCAGATTTATTTTTGTTAATGTTCTGTGGCTAATACAGTTGTTTGCATATTGTAGTTGCATAGTAAATAAGTATAAAATGAATAATTGACTCAAATGAATCCTGAGATTTGCTTCCTGAAAAATAGGTCTGTTATGGTTCCGAACTTCTTATATGTTCAGTAAGTCCAAATAAACATAGCAATATTTAAGGGGGAAAAAAAGTCTATTGGAACTGAATTGTTAATTTCCTATCAAGTGGTGGAGAAGCAGTCCTAAATATCAATAGGTTTCAGGCTTTAAAACATTTGTATCTTCTGGGGCTATTATTTGTTTGATTTTACTAATGTAAAATATTGTATTGTTCTAACAAGGAAAATAGAATAAAGGCTTACATCATTAAATTTATTTTTCAAGTTCATAATGTAAAGAGCAACTTTTAGTTTTCAGTCTGGATTTTTAATGTTATCTAGCTTAATTACTAGGTTTCCGCACACCCCAATATTCCCTCTCTATGGAATAATGAATGTCATAAAGCTCTAGGACATGAATTATTGCTTCTCTTAGTACCTCAGAACTTCTCTGTAGATTTCCAGATGGTGTTAAATGTGCCATTTCTTGTAACTCTGGTTATAATTGGTTTTCTATACATATAATTCAAGGTGTGTATATCTTTGTTTTAATTTAGTAGACTAAATCAAAATTTAGCAGTGAATTTTCAGTAGATGAGCTATTAAGCTGAAATTCACAGCAGTGCCCTATGTTTGTTCATCATACATTGTTGACTCATGAATGAAATGGAAATGGTTATATTTACCTGTTTTATAGACAGAGGGACTCTCCATTCCCAGGGAGTGAATGTGTGAATAAGATGTTTGAATGAAATTCCTAATTAAGTCTGGTCTTTTAGAAACAGTCTTTGGTAACATATTGCCAACACTCTGAGTATACTTTATAATTTTATTCTTTTCTTCTATGACTATTGAATTGACTAGCTTAAGACCAAGAAACATTCTATTGAGGCTAAACACTTAATTGCTTTGTCTATATTGTATTACTCTTAGGAGACCCGAACTTCCGTTTCCATTCAGATTTATAAAATAAGGAGAGAATATAATAAAAATATTCCAAAACAAAAAAACATACAAATACATTGCTATAAAGACAAAGAAGATAACATTGCCGAAACAAGTGCCAGCTGTCAGGCCACTGGGAAGATCTTGAAACTTTTCTTCATCGTCATTTTGGCTTGTAGATGACTTTGTTCTTCCTTTGTCTTCACATTGTATTCTCTCTGTGTGTATCTGTGTCATAATTTCCTCTTCTTAAAAAGACACCATTCATATTGGATCAGGGTCCACCCTAATAACCTGACCTTATTTTAACATAATTACCTCTTTAAAGACCCTGTCTCCAAATATAGTTCCATTTTGAGTATTGGGGGTTAGGACTTCAATATACGAATTTGGAGAAGGGGGGATACAATTCAGTCCATATCAATTATGTCTCAGGAAGGTCACCTTAAAAGCAGAAAGACAAGGTAGGAAGTTATTCAAGAGTTCCAAGTGAGAAATGAAGAGAACCAAAACTAAGAGTTTGACAATAGAAATGATGATGAGATTTGAGATCGAGAGACTTTAAGGAGGGAGAATTTGTTATAAGACTTTGTGACTGTGGAAGAGTGTTAAAGGGAGGAGGTTGGCACGAATCTCAGATTTCTCTAATTCAGGAGGAGAAAGTTAAGAGAATAGATGGGAGCTGTGAGATGTCCTTGTTGTATACCCAACACTTGGACAGTTAAATGACCTGTGTGGGTCAGCTGTCCTGCTTTTTTTCTTCCCCTTCCTTCAGGGGCTCCTCATAGTATGGACGACACAACATACAACTGAACATACAGTTTCTTGCCTCTGAACCTGTCATGAGACAGGTTCTTAATGTGTCATAAGATAGTTATCTCCCTCTTATATTTACAGTTAATTCCAAATTCCTGTTCTTTTCTTGTTAAGTTTCTATTCTTTTATTCATCTTTGCCAAATTCTCCAGTATCTAATAGCTGACCCAGTACATAGTAGTATGTGTTCAGTAAATTCTAGTTGAGGGAATGATCAGTTACCTATTCTTTGCATGTTTTAATCACTCATTTGGTTTTCTTGGTACTTAACACTTGTTTGGTTTTCTTGCAGAATGAGAAAACTTTGGGACATTCCATGAGTCATCCAAGTAGCATTTCTAAGGTAGAGTGCCACTGAAATATGTTATTTTCATAGCTTGGGGTTTTTGTATTCTTATACCTTGCATGCGTTTATACTCTTTTCTTTTAAAGACAAAGTTCTTGATACAGTTCTTTAATCTGCTCTGGAACCGTACATTGAAGTTTGTAGCAATTATATTTTTTTAGTGTGGCAATTCTGAGTGTGTTGGGAGCAGAGACTAATAGGAGAAAACCCTGTTTCTTCCAGTAGAAATCATTTACTTTCAGGGTAAAAGAAATCTCAGAGAGTCACCAGAGGATCTGTTACCTCAATTAGGAGTGCATTTGACTGATAGTAACAAAAATCCAACTCTGTAGTTTCACTGACAAGATGTCTGGAGGTAGATGGTCCAAGGCTGATGCAGTTGCTTATAGATGTCGCCAGGGACCCAGGCATTTTCTCTTCTCTCCGTGCCACCTTTTTAGCACACTGTCGTCTTCATGCGTAGCACTTCATGCTCTGAAGATCAGGAGCTGGGCCTCCAGGTACCATGGCTGTGGTCCTGGCGGGAATAAGAATGATGAATGGTAGAGAAGTCTGTCAGCTGAGAGTGACCTTTTAAATCTAGAAAGCAAAAGCTTTCCCAGAAGCTAAGCTGCCTGACTTCTGTTTACATCTCACTGGCCAGAACTGGATCACATAGCTACCTTGAGCTGGAAAGTGGCTGGGGAAAGGAGAGCTGAGTGAGTGAATTGGCCATCCAATAGCATCTGATGCACTTGTGGCGTAGTCACTTAAGTAGCCTCCCAGGAACACATCAGCTGCTAGGGGTGACCCAGGAGCCAGTAGAAAGTATCTCACATTCAGTGAGCTTGCTCCCATGAACTTCTCATCTCTCAGCCCGGACATGGGCTCTGACCAACCTCTTGTCCATGAAGGTATGTTTATAGAGGTTTCTTGCAGAACCTTCTCTCCATGTCTATGTCACTTGGCCAAACACTGACACATCCTGGCAGGAAGGTCTGAATAACATGACAAAAATTGTCCTGCTGTCTCAAGCCTCCTAAGTACTCTGAAATAAAGTCACTTATATGCCTTTTTAATTTACAAACTACACAGATGTTTTCATTCATATCACCCTATTTTTTTGAACCAAAAGTAGAATCTAGCAGATCCTTTAAGACCTTAATCTGTTCTTAGGCATCTAATGTTGTTATCTAATCATATCATTCATCCACTTAATTTGGCATAAAACCGAAAGTCTGTAGTGCTCAGTGTGACACTGAAGGCCATTTGCAGAGTGCTCCTTTGTTTATTCTTGGCCTCCCCCGAGACTAGTCACTCAAACTACGGAGTTAGGCCACCTCATATAAATACCTTTCACTGAATTCTCTCTCCCGTTCTAATCTCCATCTCTTTTCTTTTGCTGTTCCTTAAGCCAGGAATGCTGGAGCTGTAAAACTTTGCAGTGGTAGATCATTACTTTCTCAGTAAAAAGGCAAGTTCTACCCTGCCACCTTTTGAAGGAGCTGTCTAGTGTTTAAGCATTGAGAAGAGTGAGAAAGTGCAGACCCAGATGGCCTGTCTGATTAAGTTTAATTAAACACTTTAAAAGCGTACAGTAGCACTTGCTGCTTTGCCCCAGCGGCAAAGATCTAGAGGAAAGCCTCGTCCTGTGCCTCAAATATGTGTCTGTTAGTTTGTTTATGATTTTAGTAAGATATATTTGAAGCAGTTTCCTCCTGTAGTTAAAAGTTTGTGAACCACTGGCTTACAGTGTCTTGAACATTTCGTGCACTTGGCGAAGGCCTGGGGTATAGCTATTTTGAGTTGCTGTGTGAGGGTTTTGGGGTTAGATGGAAAAGGATTTACTAAACATGTGGCTTTGAGGAACGACCCTTCTCTGAGCTTTAATTTCCTGATGTGTAAATTGGGAAGTAATACAACCTTCAGGGTTGTTGTGAGTCTTAATAATAATGTTTGCCAGGAGCCATGGGACAGGGACAGCTCCCTTATTGCAGTGAGTCAGTAAGCTGACTCTTTCTGAACTTTGTTGAACCCAGGTGCTCTTAGGTTGATTGGGTCAGGATAGTCCTTGATGGTAGCTCTTATTATTTTCTTACTGATCAAAGGCAGAACTATGTATTTAAAATAACTTTCACCAGGGTGAAAAGTAAGATATCTAATAAAAACTCTGCCTTTTTTTTTTTCTTGCATACATTTTTATTGTGCGTTGCTTGTACCTAGAGACACTGAGCTCTAGGTACTGGTGTAAAATGATGAGCAAAACAAACATGGCCACTGGCATAGAGCTCCCTGTAGATAGGGTTGAGATTTTTCTTAAAAAGCATTTTAGCCCCACACTAACACTTTCCTGAACAGGGGAACTGGAAAAGCCTCAAAACTTTCTGCCACAGAGCAGGGCCAAGAAGATCTGGGCCCCTTCCATTTCAAAGCAGGAATTCCTGCTGGTTAAAAGGAAAATCTCAGGAGTGGTGTATGCTCACATAACTTCCCAGTATGAAATTTTGAGGCAAAATGTAACCCTCTGTAAAAAAGAAAGTTCATATAATAAGGCATCTTAGGCATAAACAAGTTAAATGGGGTTGTTGGGGGGAAGGCAGGACTGCTGTGAAAGGTAACTGTTTTTGAGAATGAAGTTCTTTATTGCAGTATTTGTAAAATGAATCTGTTGTTTGAGGCCAATTTTAGGCCAGGGCATGTAAAGTCCCATCTTCAGTGTAGCAGACATACTTAAACAGATGCTTTATACCCTTGAGATACAGGATACAAAGAAAGGTCAGATCAGGGACATGTTTTGTGTCATGTGAAATCTCCTTGGTCTCTGTCAGGAGATTTTTTTCTGCTGAGTCAGCCTCCAACAGGTGCTGATTTGTGCTCACTTAGTTAACTGCAGTCTGCATTATGCTTCTGCAGTTTACCACTTATACATTCTGGTTCACGAAGTTAGAGGCTGAGAACAAGTGAAAAAAAAAAGCCTTCAATCTGTCTCATAGTGTTCCATTTAGATTTTTTAAATATGTATGTACGTATGTATGCATGTACATATGTATTTTAATTACAGTTGACATTCAGTATTTATATTCATTTCAGGTGTACAGCATAGTGATTAGACATTTGTATAATATATAAAGTGATCCCTCTGGTGTCTGGTAGCCACCTGGCACCATATATAGTTATTACAATATTATTGATTATATTCCCTATGCTGTACTTTACATCCCATGACTATTTTGTAACTATCAATTTGTACCTCTTAATTCCTTCCCTCTTTGTACCCATCCCCCAAACTCCCTCCTATGTGGCAACTATCAATTTGTCCTCTGTATCTATGAGTCTGTTTCTATTTTGTTTATTTTGCTTTTTAGAGTTCACATATAAGTGAAATCATATGGTATTTATCATTCTCTGACTTATTTCAGTTAGCATAATACCCTCTTGGTCCATCCATATTGTCGCAAATGGTAAGATTTCATTCTTTTTAATTGCCAAGCAATGTTCCATTGTATATATGTATCACATCTTCTTTATCCAATTGTCTAAGGATGGATGCTTATATTGCTTCATAGCTTGGTTATCGTAAATAGTGCTGCAATGAATATAGAGATGCATATATCTTTTCAAGTTAGCATTTTGAATTTCTTTGGATAAATACCCAGAAGTGGAATTGCTGGGTCATAAGATAGTTCTATTTTTAATTTTTTGAGGAACCTCCATACTGTTTTCCATAGTGGCTGCACCATTTGCGATCCCACCAACAGTGCACAAGGGTTCCCTTTTCTCCACATCCTCACCAGCACTTGTTTTTGATTTATTGATGATAGCCATACTGACAGGTGTAAAGTGGTATCTCATCATAGTTTTAATTTGCATTTCCCTAATAGTTAGTGATGTTGAGCATCTTTTCGTATGTCTTTTGCCACTTGTATGTGTTCTTTGGAGAAATGTCTATGTTCTCTGCCCATTTTTTGTTTGGATTGTTTATTTTTTATTATTGAGTTGTATGAGTTCTTTATATATTTTGGATATCAACTTCTTATTGAATGGATCATTTGCAAATATCTTCTCCCATTCAGTAGGTTCCCTTTTCATTTTGTTGGTGGTTTCCTTCACTATGTAGAGTTTTAGTTTGATGAAGCCCCACTTGTTTATCATTGCTTTTGTTTTATTTGCTCAAGGAGACAAATCCATAAAGATATTACTGAGACCGATGTCAAGTAGCCTACTACCTATGTTTCCTTCTAAGAGTTTTATGGTTTCAGGTCTTACATGTAAGTCTTTAATCCATTTTGAGGATTTTTTTGTATATGTGTAAGAGAGTGGTCCAGTTTCTTTTTTTTTTTTTGCTCATCGTACAAGTTTTCCAACTCCTCTTGTTAAAGAGACTGTTATTTTTCCTTGTATATTCTGGCCTCTTTTGTTGTAGATTAGTTGACCATATAAGTGAGGATTTATTTCTGGGCTCTCTATTCCATTCTGTTGATCTATGTGTCTGTTTTTGTGTCAGTACTATACTGTTTACTGTATACTATCATAGCTTAGTAGTATAGTTTGAAGTCAAGGAGCATGATACCTCCAACTTTGTTCTTCTTTCTCAAGATTGCTTTGGCTATTTGTGGTCTTTTGTGGTTCCATATAAATTTTAGCATTATTTGTTCTAGTTCCAAGAAGAATGTTGTTAGTATTTTAATAGGGGTTGCATTGAATCTGTAGATTGCTTTGGGTAGTATGGTCATTTAAAAAAATAGTAATCCTTCCAATCCATGAGCACCGTACAGCCTTCCATTTATTTGTGTCCTCTTCAGTTTCTTTCTTAACATCTTATAATTTTCTGAGTACAGATCTTTTACCACCTTGGTTAAATTTATTCTTAGGTTTTTTACTTTATTTTTTGATGCAGTTGTAAATAGGATTGTTTTCTTAATTTCTCCTTCTTCCTGTTCATTAGTGTATAGAAACACAATAAATTTCTGTATATTAATTTTGTGCCCTGCTACTTTACTGAATTCATTTATTCTATTAAATTTTGGTGGAATCTTTAGGGTTCTCTCTATATAGTATTATGTTATCTGCAAGGAATGACAGTTGTACTTTTTCCTTTCCAGTTTGGATGCCTTTTCTTTTTCTTTAATCTTTTTTTTTTTTTGTCTAATTGCTGTGGCTAGCATGTCAAATGATATGTTGAATAGAAGTGGCAATAATGGGCGTCTATTTCTCATTCCTAATCTTAGAAGAAAAGGTTTTAGCTTTTCACCATTGAGTTATAATGTTTTTATGGCCTTTATTATGCTGAAGTTCCTTCTATATCCCACTTTGTTGAGAGTTTTTATCATAAGTGAATGTTGAATTTTGTCAAATGCTTTTTCTGCATCTATTGAGATGACCATATGGTTTTTATCTTTGTTTGTTTGTTTGTTTTTAAGGCAAGGCAACCCTTGGTTGACCTCACAGATTGCAAGGACCTTGTCAGTTTACAATCCCTTTTTTTTTTATTTTTTTTTATTTTTTATGCCTATAGCACTTGGTCTTTCTAGGTGGTCTCCCATCCAAGTACTAATCAGGCCCGACCCTGCTTAGCTTCCGAGATCAGACAGAATCTGGCTCGTTCACAGTAGCATGACTGTAGACTTACCCTTGTTTTTTTTGATATGATGAATGACATTAATTTTTTTGCAGTTGTTGAACCACCATATACTTGCATCTCTGGTATAAATCTCACTTGATGATGGTGTATAATCATCATATATATGGTGGTTGTTGAACCACCATATACTTGCATCCCTGGTATAAATCTCACTTGATGATGGTGTATAATCCTTTTAATTTATTGTTGAATTCGGTTTCCTAGTATGTTCATCAGAGAGATTGGTCTGTAATTCTTTTTTTTTTTTTTGTATTTTCTATGTCTGGTTTTGATATCAGGATGTAATGCTAGCCTTGTAGAATGAGTTTGGAAATGTTCCTTCATTTTTAGTTTTTTGGAGTAGTTTGAGGGTAGGTATTAATTCTTCTTTAAATGTTTTGTAGTATTAACCTGGGAAGCTGTCTGTTCCTGGGCTTTTGTTTGTTGGGAGTTTTTTGATTACTGCTTCAGTTTCTTGATAGTAATCAATCTGTTTTGATTTCTGTTTCTTCCTGGTTTAGTCATGGTAGTTTGTATGTTTCTAGACATTTATCCATTTCTTCTAGATTGTCCAATTTGTTGGCAGTTATTCATAAAATTTGTTAATGATCCTTTGCATATCTGAAGTGTCAGGTGTAATCTCTTCTCTTTCATTTCTGATTTTATTTGGGTTCTCCTTTTTCTTGATGAGCCTTGATAGAGGTTTGTCCATTTTATTTATCCTTTCAAATAACCAGCTTTTAGCTTTATTGGTCTTTTCTATTGTTTTTCTAGTCTCTATTTCATTTATTTCTGCTCTGCTCTTTATTATTTCTTCCTTGTATTTGCTTTGGCTTTTATTAGTTCTTTTTTCTGCTTCCTATAGCTGTAAAATTAGATTTTTTTTTTTTTAGTTAGATTGTTTACTTGAGGTTTTTCCTGTTTCTTGAGGTAGGCCATAAATTTTATAAAGTTGTGTTTTTCTTTTCATTTGTTTCAAGGTAGTTTTTGATTTCCTGTTTGATTATCTTCTTTGATCCATTGGTTGTTTAGAAGCATGTTGTTTAGTCTCCATGTATTTGAGTTTTTTTTCAGTTTTCATTCTGTAGTCCAGCAGTACCCAACCTTTTTGGTACCAGGGACCAGTGCTCCTATGAGACTCTAATGCCCGATGATCTGAGGTGTAGCTGAGGTGGTGATGCTAGTGCTGGGGAGCGGCTGAAAATACAGATGAAGCTTTGCTTGCTCACCTGCTGCTCACCTCCTGATGTGTGGCCTGGTTCCTAATAGGCCACGGACAAGTACTGGTCCATGTCCTGGGGGTTGGGGACCCCTGCTGCAGTTGATTTCTAATTTCACACCACTGTGGTCTGATAATTTGCTTGATATAATTTCAGTCTTCTTGAATTTATTGGGGCTTGTTTTGTTGCTTAATATATGGTCTATCCTGGAAAATGTTCCATGTGCACTTGAGAATTATGTCTAATCTGCAGTTTTGGGATGAAATGTTCTAAAAGTGCCGTTAAGTTTATCTGGTCTAATGTGGCATTTAAGGCCATTATTCCGCATTAATTTTCTGTCTAAATGATCTATTCATTGAGGTAAGTGGAGTATTAAAGTCCTTAATTATTGCTATTAATTTCTGCCTTTATGTCCATTTATATTTGCTTTATATGCTTGGGTTTTTCTGTGTTGGATGCTCAGATATTTACAATGTTTATAGCCTGTTCTTGGATTAATCCCTTTATCATTATGTAATGTCTTTCTTTGTCTCTTTTTACATTCTTTGTTTTAAAGACAATTTTGTCTGATAACGAGTATTGCTACTCTAGTTTTCTTTTTGTTTCTATTTGCATGGAATATCTTTTTCCATCCCTTCACTTCCAGTCTGTGTGTTTTTGATCTAAGGTGAGTCTCTTATAGGCAGCATATAGATTGGTCTTGTTTTTTTAATCCATTCTGCTACCCTATGTCTTTTCATTGGAGCATTTAGTCCATTTACATTTAAAGTAATTATTGATAGGTATATGCTTATTGCCATTTCATTAATTGTTTTTTGGTTTTTCTTTCCTGTTTTTAATTCTCTTGATCTCTTTCTTTTTTTATTTGCTTGTTTTCTTTAGTGTTTTAATTGGGTTCCTTTCTCTTTATCATTTGTATATTTTTTGGAGGGTCGTGTTTACTGTGAGGTTCAGATATATCCATCTTTATCTATAGTAGTGTATTTTGTACTGATAGGCTTGTAAGTTAAAACACATTCTTAAAGCACTACCTTTTTACTCCCCCCCCCACTCTTTATGTTTTTAAAGTCATGTTTTATATTTTTTTGTTTTATGTGTCCCCTAATGCTTATTGTAACTATAGTTAATTTTGCTACTTTTATATTTTAATCTTCTTTTTAGCTCTTTAAATAGTTGATTCGCTGTGTTTATTATATATTTGATTTTACCAGTGAGATTTTCTCTTTCCTGTATTTTCTTATTTCTGATTATAACCTTTTTTTTTTACTTAAAGAAGACCCTTTATAGCCAGCTTAGTGATGTGAACTAAACTAAGCCAATTTTCCTTGTCTGGGAACTATTTTCTCTCTCCTTCATTTATAAGTGATAACCTTGTTGGATATAGTATTCTAGGTTGTAGGTTCTCTTTCAGCACTTTAAATATTTCTTGTTACTCTCTTCGGCTTCAAATTGTTGCTGAGAAATTAGATGATGATAGCCTTATGGGGTTTCTTTTGTATGTGATTTGTTTCCTTCTTGCTGCCTTCAAGATTGTCTCTTTAATTTTTTCATTTTAAGTACAATATGTCTTGGCGTTAGCCTCTTTGGGTTCCTCTTGTTTGGAACTCTCTGTGCTTCCAGGACCTGGATGTCTGTCTTCAGTTCCAGATTAGGAAAGTTTTCACCCATTATTTCTTCAAATATTCTTTCTACCCGTTCTCTCTCTTTTCTCCTTCTGGAACCCCTATAATGCAAATATTAGAGTGCTTGATTTTATCCTAAAGATCTCTTATACTATCTTCATTTTTAAAAATTCTTTTTTCATTTTATTCTTCTGATTGCATTATTTCCTCTGTTCTGTCTTCCAAGTGGATAATCTTTTCTTCTGTAGCAACTAATCTTCTGTCGATTCCTTCTAATGTATTCTTCCTTACAGTAATTGTATTCTTCATCTCTGATTGGTTCTTTAGTACATTTTCTAACTCTGTTGAAGTACTCTCTGAGTTCCTCTATTCTACTCCTAAGTTTGTTGAGCATCCTTATGACTCCTTCTTTGAAATCTTTATTTGGAAAGTTACTTATCTCCCTTTCATTAGAGTTTTTCTTTCTTCTTTTTTTCCTCCTCATTCCTTCATTTGGGACATATTCTTCTGCCTCTCTTCTTTTAATTGTAGTTCATTTTTGAAGTGAAATATAACTGGGTGTTTATTTACAGAAATCAGAGTCTCCCATAGCTAAGCATTTGTTTTCACAGAGTAACTTCTGTGCTAAGCAGAAAGTTTCCTGAAATACAATCTTAGTCTGTACATTGGCAGTCTCTGAACATCAACTGAGATTTTATTTGGCTTTATTATATGAAGTCAGGCCTGCTCAGTGGTGGAAGGTGCAGATTACTATCTCTTGGTTTGGGAGTGGGAGAGCAGTAGCATTTAGTGACCACCTGAGCAGGAAGTAAATATAAGGTGGCCTGGTAACCAGAAATTCTAAAATGGCCCCCAAAGATGACCCATCCTAATGCCCAGAATCTGTGACTATGACGAGAGGTCATTCCCATGATCATGCTATGTTGATTGAATGGAATCACATGAGCTCTTAAAAGTAGAAAGCTTTCTGTAGCTGGTGTCAAGAGGATGTCAGCGATTAGAAGCAAGAGTGGGTTTGAAGATGAGGAGGGATTGATGAAGAATATGGGTGGCTCCAGGCTGAAACCCAGCAGGGAAATGGGGTCCTTACTTAGAAAGCTTCAAGGAATTGCATTCTGCCAACAACCTGAATAAACATGGAATTGTATTCCCCAGGGCCTCCAGAAATGGGAAGACCCTGAATAGAGGATCCTGTCACACTGTGCATCAGATGAAAAATTTGTGTATTTTTACACCATTAAGTTAGTGGTAATTTGTTACACAGCAATAGAAATCTAATACAGGTGGCAAATTCTATCCATATAGAGGAAAGATCTTCTGTCAGAGCCCTTCACTTCTGAAAACTTTGTGCTGACAATGTAACATGCTTTCTCAATTAAGCCATCTTCCTTAACTTATTTTGATATTTTGTATATTCTTTGTAGAAATATAGTATTATAATAACTTTTAAATTATTTGGACCATGATCCTTTATAAGTAGTAGTTTTCACATTGAAACTCAGTTCACTCACGCATAAAACTGAAAGAAAAAATTCTCCCACTTAATCCTTATGATGTATGATATACTCTGACATCTTTTTTATTTCATTTTTTTTTAATGTAGTTTATGACCTAAACCAATTTCTCTACTGGTTTTCCCAGATTTGGAAAATCATAACAGTTGTTATACATCCGTAGTTTGTTTGTTTTTTACTTCTTAAACTTTAAGAATTGCGTGTTATTTTTAAAATGTTACTGTGTTTAGGAAATACCTGTTCATGGTAAAAGTGGTGTAATGATTGGGAAGGGTCTTCATGAAAAGTCAGTGTCCTCCCACCCAGGGTCCCTGTTGTTCTTCCATGTTTCAGAAGAAACCACTATTAGGACCCTTGGAAGTGTGCACTCGTCCCTTGATAGGTAGTCTGCACATGCCAGCACACACAGCATAGCTCTTACCTCTGCCTATTTCCTCCATGCTCTCATTACTGACTACAATGAGCTTTCCCTTCTTTTAATAGCTACCTGGCATTCCTTTCCATAAACATACCTGTATTGACTCAATTAACATTGAAGCGCACGGGCATTGAGGTTATTACAGCTCTTTGCTGCTACAAACAGTTCTCTACAAACCTCTTTGTACATAAGTATGTACGTATGAGGATGATTTCCTAAAAGTAGAAATGCTGTATGTGTATGTGCATTTTTAATTCTTAGAGAAATTGCCAAGTTGCCAAGTTCACCAAGTTTACTTTCTCACTAGCAACGTATAAACATGCTTGTTTTCCCATACTTTTGTCAACACAGATATTATTTAATAATAAAAAAACCTTTTCCTATTGTTGATTATGGTTTATCTCATTGTAGTTTTTAATTTGTGTTTCTCATTGTGAGAGAGGTTAAGCTTGTTTTCATGTTTTAAGAATCACCTCTACTTTCTTTCCCATTTTTTTCTATTAAGTCATACTGTAATTTGAGGCTAGTTATAAACCTGAGCCCTACTTGACTCTTACCTCCTTATCCAGCCCTTCTTTAAATTCCCCCTGGCTTAAAAGTAAACAGACAAACCAGAACATTTCTCATGGCCCTGTGCCTGTTGCTATGAATCAGTTGGGCAGATTCACTTTTTTTTAGGGACCTGAGACTTCCAAATGTTTAAAAGTAGCTTTACTGGTAAAAGAAAAGAAGGCTCAGTAGGAGTTTGCAACAGAGAAGGAGGAGGTTATAGAGAGGGAGGTTGGACAATAACCCACCCCATGGAAGGAGTAAGGAAAGGAAGTGAAGCAAAAAGAAAGTCAGGAAGGTAAGGCTGGTGTCCTGCATTGACTGAGAAGTCTACTTGATAAGTCTGTTTAAGAGCCCTTCCAAAGGCAGTAAGTTCTCTTAAAAGGAAACGGGGAATGCCAACTTTTACCATGGGTGTGTGGAAAGTTTTCTTTATATGTTTTTGGCAGCCTTGATAAAAGTCATTTAAATCAGTGAGTCTGATAGGCAAGCCAACCACTGAGTGACTTGAGTACGCAAAACAAAATATCTAAAAGTATTTGTCATTCCTAAGAAATAAAATCAACTGGGATTTAGGCCTACACAGAATCCAGGGAGTTGTTTTGGCATAATTAATTATAACATGTTACGAAAAAGAGATTTTTCTGATTTTTCTTTCTTTTTTTTTTTTTTTTTTTACTGAGATTGCTTTACATTCCTTGTCATGACTGGAAAGTCTCTTGGTTGAGAACCAACAAAGAACTTCAGGAACACAGAGCCTAAGTTTTCTTCACACATTTGCATTTTCTCATTAGGAGCATTTACACCTTTTATCAGTAACAGTACTGTGGCCTGATCCTTGTAAAAGGGAAGAGTGTTCTCTGGAGAGCTGTGGCACAGAGTCCTATTCCCTTGAGGCCAGTACTGCTGCTTTTGGAAGAGCTAGAGAGTTGTCAGTGCTAGAAGAGTGGGAGAGCTGTCGGTGCTCTGGGCCTCAGAGAGGAGACTGCTGGCCCCTTGACTCAACTTGATCTTGACATTTCAACCCAGAAACTATATTTGAAGCTGTAGCCTTCATTTTGTTGCTGTTGTTGATCAGGCCAGTGTTTCAAATCCTCATTGATAGGTTGATAGGTTTTAACTGAGTTTGATACCAGTAACACGTTAAACTCTTTAAAGTTGTTGAGCTGTGCTTTGGTGAGTATTTTAAATGTATAGTGGTCCTGAACTCAACCTGTGTTCCTCTTTAGCTGGTGACAGAAGGAGCCTCTTATGGGAGCTACGTTGGCCCCACAAATCCTGCTCATTTTCTCACTCTTATTGGAGAAGGAGTCAATCAAAATAAGGCATTTGTTGGTTTGTATTTATGTAAAACAATAGTAAGTAGGTTTTTAAAATGTCCTTGAAACTTCATCATCTAATAGAGCAGACTTTTTCTCTGTTATTGGGGGGCATGCTGAGGCTTGGATATTACCTGCTCAGAGTGTCTCGTGATATGTTCTGTGGGATTGGAGAGGATGAAATGAGGGCAGGAACATGGATAGAGGATTCTGAAACTATTTCTGTTTCCTAATGAACAGAGCAAGGGTTTGGGACTGTTGTCGCCATCTTGCAGGCTTAATGCTCTGCTGCAAGTACAAACAACTGTATGTGAGTTCCCTGTGATACACCTGATGGGAGATTCATGAAGTGATCACAGGTCCTTGTTGTAGGCTTTGTTCTGCTCTGAAGCTCTTCCCCCTTACCTCCAAGCTGTCCCTCTATCATGCGCATGTGATTGTTACCCGAGACTTTGCTTTTTCACAGGAATTACTTACAGATCAAAACAGGAGTGAGAGGCCATTTTCTTTTGATTTCAGCTTCTGTTCTGAGACCTGCCTCCTCCCAGGACACTGACCCTGGAGGGCCTCATTCTCCAGATAGAACCATGCTTTCCTCCCATAGGGTTTGCCTTCCCTTCAGAATATAGGAAAATATATATGGTTTCGGGAGATCACGTCCTTACAGAGATAACAGGGAGGGAGATAACTAGATAATTCCCTCTCCTTTATTGGTGAGCATTACACTCTTCCATCCCTCTATATGGGAAAATTTCTTCTATACCTTAGTCCGAGCTACTAAACTTGATTCAGCAACACAGAAGAAGTAGAGCTTATCCCATAGCAGTGAGGGGACAAGGATCTGAATATAGCTGAACATTCCTGTCCTCCCTTCCTCCAAGGTCTACCTGGGGAGGCATGGTGATGACTCTCACTTCTCTATAATACAGCCTGACTAGCTTGTGGCTTTTACGTTATATTTCTAGCTTTGCCTACAGATGCTAAACAGAGCTGGTCACCCTTGGAAATAAAAGAAGGGAGCAAGAAGTTCAAGAAGGCTTCTTGTCTCAGAAACGGGTTAGGACTGAATAGCAGAGAACAGGCAGATTAAAAGCTCAGGACTTCAGCGTGGCTACCCTCAGCCCACTCCCCCATAGAGAGTAACGGTAAAGGCCCTGTGTGCTCATCTCCAGAGTCTAGACAGTGGACCCAGTACCTGTACTCTGGCCAGGCTGGGGCAGAGGAGTCCTCAGGGGTAGAGCCTGGGATGGCTGCCTGAGAGGAGGGTGCAGGAGAAAGCAGAGGAGGGTGGCTTACACAATGGGAATGTAACAGTGTAATGACCACGTGAGTCGTGAGACCCCCCTTCATTTTGTTTTACGAAGAATCATGACAAGGTAGTGGCAGGTTATTTTGGGGATGTCATTTTCATGTATCTAAATAAATTAAACATTATAATCTTTTTTTTTTTTTAAATTAGTTTTATGAAATCCAATAAGTTTCAGCTGTACACTTTAACAGTAAGCCATATATATGTTTACACTGTGTGTTCACCTTCCAAATAGATTTCTTTCTGTCACCACATATTTGACCCCCATTACCCTGTATAGCTCCCCCCTCTCCCCTACCCTCTGGTGACCACTAGTCTATTGTCCATGACCATGAGTCTCTGTTTGTCCTGTTCATTTGTTGCTTTTAGGTTTATAGCCCACATATAAATGATATCATGTGATATTCAGCTTTTTCTGTCTAGCTTATTTAGTTTAGCATGATTATCTCGAGTTCCATCCAGGTTGTTGCAAATGGCTGTATTTCATCTCTTCTTATGGCTGAGTAATATTCCATTGTATATATGTACCACAGCTTCTTTAGCCATTCATCTATCATAGGACACTTCAGTTGATTCCATGTCCTGGCCACTGTGAATAATGCTGCCATGAACATTGGTGTGCAAATATCTTTTCGGATATGGATTTTCAAGTCTTTGGGGTAAATATCCAGTAGAGGGATTGCTGGATCATATGGTAGATCAGTTCTTAGTTTTTTGAGGAACCTCCATACTGTTTTCCATAGTGGCTGTACCAATTTGCAGTCCCACCAGCAGTGTATGAGGGTTCCTATTTCTCTGCATCCTCTCCACCATTTGTTATTACTTGTCCTATTGATTATTCTAACAGGTGTGAGATGGTATCTCATTGTGGTTTTGATTTGCATTTCCCTAATAGCTGGCGATGTTGAGCATCTTTTCATATATTTGTTGGCCATTTGTATGTCCTCTAGAGAGAAGTGTCTGTTCAGGTCCTTTGTCCGTTTTTTGACTGGATCATTTGTTTATTTGTTGTTATTAAGTTGTATGAGTTCTTTGTATATTCTGGATATTAGGCCCTTATTGGAGGCCTAATATATTGCAAATATATTTTCCCATTCGGATGATTCTCTTTCCCTTGTTGACGGTTTCTTTTGCTGAGCAGAATCTTTTTAGTTTGATGTAGTCCTATTCATTTATTTTTGCTTTGACTTCCCTTGCCTTTGAGGTCAAATTCGTAAAATACGAAGGTCCTTGAATTAAGATCCTGTGTTTTCTTCTATGCATTTTGTTGTTTCAGGTCTTATATTAGGTCCTTAATCCATTTTGAGTTAATTTTGGTGTGTGCTGATAGACAACAGTCTAGTTTCATTCTTTTGCAGATGGCTTTCCAGCACCATTTATTGAAGAGGCTTTCCTTTCTCCGCTGTATGTTTTGGGCTATTTTATTGAAAATTATTTTCCCATATAAATATGGGTTTACTTCTCGACTCTCGATTCCATTCCACTGATCCATGTGTCTGTTTTTTTTTGTTTTTTTTGGTTTTTTTTTGCCAATACCAAGCTGTTTTGGTTACTGTCACTTTGTAGTATAATTTGAAGTCAGGCAGAGTGATGCCTCCAGCCGCGTACTTTTTTCTCAGGATGGCTTTGGCAATTCAAGGTCTTTTGTGCTTCCATACAAATCTGATGATTTTTTGTTCTATTTCTTTAAAAAATGCCAATGAAATTTTGATGGGGATTGTATTATATATCTGTATAATGTTTTAGGTAATAAGGTCATTTTAACTATGTTGATTCTTCCAATCCAAGAACACGGATTATCTTTCCATATCTTTGTATCTTCTTCGATTTCTTTTAATAGGCTCTTATAGTTTTCATTATATAGGTCCTTCACATGTTTCATTAGATTTATTCCTAGGTATTCTTTTTGTTGCAATTGCAAAAGGAATTATTTTTTCCACTTCTTTTTCTGACGCTTCGTTATTTGAGTAGAGGATCATTATGGATTTTCGAACATTGATTTCGTATCCAGAAACTTTACTGTATTTGCTTATTGTTTCCAGTAGTGTTGTTGTGGAGTCTTTAAAGTTTTCTATATAGAGAATTGTGTCATCCGCAAATAGTGACAGTTTGACTTCTTCATTTCCTATTTGGATGCCTTTTATATCTTTCTCTTGCCTGATTGCACTCACTAGGACCTCTAAGGTTATATCGAATAACAGTGGCGATAGTGGATAGCCTTGCCTTGTTCATGATCTTAGAGGGAAGGTTTTTAGTTTTCAACCATTAAGTATAATGTTGGCTGAGGGTTTGTCATAGATGGCCTTTATTAAGTTAAGGTACTTCCTTTTATACCCATTTTGTTAAGTGTTTTGATCATAAATG
This sequence comes from Pteropus medius, assembly GCF_902729225.1. Taxonomy (NCBI): domain Eukaryota; kingdom Metazoa; phylum Chordata; class Mammalia; order Chiroptera; family Pteropodidae; genus Pteropus; species Pteropus medius. The sequence goes on from NW_024344378.1 coordinate 60,541,289, forward strand.
GATGCTTGTCGAAGGCTTTTTCTGCATCTATTGATAATAATCATGTGATTCTTATTTTTAATTTGTGTGGTTAGTGTATCACATTAATCAATTTGCATATGTTGAACCATCCTGTGCCTCTGGGATGAAGCCCACATGATCGTGGTATGTAATCTTTTTCATATGTTGCTGTATTCAGTTTGCTAGTATCTTATTTAGGATTTTTGCATCTCTGTTCATGAAAGATGTCGGTCTGTAGTTTTCTTTTTTGTGTTATCTTTACCAGGTTTTGGTATTGTTAGGTAATATTGGCCTCATAAAATGAGTTGGGAAGTATTGCCTCCTCTTCGATTTTTGGAAGAGTTTGAGGAGAATAGGTATTAAATCTTCTTTGAATGTTTGGTAGAATTCACTGGTGAAGCCATCTGGTCCTGGACTTTTTGATGATTGTTTCAATTTCCATACTACTGATTGATCTATTTAGATTTTCCAGTTCTTCTGATTCAGCCTAGGAAGATTGTATTTTTCTAAAGAGTGGTCCATTTCTTCTAGGTTATTAAATTTGGTGTTATATACTTTTTCATAATATTCTTGTATGATTCTTTTATTTCTGCTGTGTCTGTCATAATTTCCCCTTTCGTCCCTGATTTTGTGTCCTTTTTTTTTAGTGAGTCTAGCCAGGGGTTTTTAAAATTGTATTAACCTTCACAAAAACCAGCTCTTTGTTGCATTTACATTTTCTTTTTTGTTTGTTTGTTTTCAACTTCATTTATTTCTGCTCTAATTTTGATTATTTCTTACCTTCTGCTGACTTTAAGCTTCATTTGTTCTTCCTCTTCTAGTTTTTTAAGAGGAAGCGTTAAGTTGTTGATTTGGGCGTGTTCTTGTTTTTGGCATAGGTCTGTAATGATATGAACTTTCTTCTTGTGACCGCTTTTGCTGTGTCCCATAAGTTTTGATATGTTATACTATCATTATTATTCATTTCTATGTACATCTTGATCTCTCTTTTATTTCTTCTCTGACTCTGTTATTCTTCGGTAATATGTTGTTTAACCTCCATGTATTTGTATTTGTGGTTCTTCCTGCTTTCTTTTTATAGTTGATCTGTAGTTTCAAAGCGTTATTATCAGAGAATATGGTTGGTATGATTTCAACCGTCTTATATTTGTTGAGCCTATCTCTATTCCCAGTATGTGGTCGATTCTTGAGAATGTGCCGTGTGCACTAGAGAAGAATGTATAAGCTGCTGTTTTGGGATAGAAGCCTTTGTAAATGTCAATTATGTCCACTTGGTCTAATGTGTCATTTAAGGATGTTATTTCCTTATTGATTTTCTGTTTGGATGATCTGTCCATATCTGACAGTGGAGTATTCAGGTCCCCTAGTATGATAGTATTTTGTTCTGTTTCTCCCTTTAGTTCTGTTAGTAATTGCTTTACATATTTCGGGGCTTCCTGATGGGGAGCATAGATATTAATAAGTGTTATGTCTTCTTGGTGCATGATCCCCTTTATCATTATGCAGTGTCCATCAGTATCTTTCTTTACATTTTTTATTTCGAAGTCTATTTCGTCTGATATTAATACCGCTATTCCCGCTTTTCTCTGAATGCCATTTGCTTGAAATATCATTTTCCACCCTTTCACTTTAAGTCTATATTTGTCTTTGGAGCTGAGATGTTTCTCCTGGAGGCAGCATATAGTTGGGTTTGTTTTTTGATCCATTCTGCAACTCTGTGCCTTATTATTGGTGAGTTCAGTCCATTTACAGTGAGGGTGATTATTGAAATATAAAGTCTTTTTATAGCCATTTTATCTTTTGCTTTTTTGTAGTTCGGTGTTTCCATTGCTTCCTTGTCCTTATGCTTCCGTTTTTTTCTTTTTTTTTTTTTGGTTGGCGCTTGTGGGCTTTCCCTCTGGTCCTTCTTGTTTTATGTTATATATTTCAGTTCTGAATATTTGGTGTGTGGTTACCATTACGAATATGTAAAGGATAGTTATATATATAAAACTGTGTGTGTGTGTGTGTATGTAAATAAACAGTCTATTTTCTTCTGTGCATGCCTTATCTCCATTCCCCTTTGTGAATTTGGACCTTTGAATCCTCCCCTTTTCAGTCATTTTATCTCAATTTGTTCCTATGTATGCTGAACGTTCACTACTATCTTGCTATAGCAAATCTCTTCTTATTGTTTAAGCTTATAATGCCCTTTTCTTAGTAAAGGTTGCACTCCTCTACTTCTATATGCCTGATTGTCACCTTACTCCTAATAATGTATTTTTTTTTTTTTTGTCATATTGTTTTAGTTGAGCTGACCCCTTTCAGTATTTCCTGTAGTATAGTGAAGAATTCCCTCAACTTTTGTATGTCTGGAAAGGTCTATTTTTCTTTCATATGTAAAGAAGAGCTTAGCTGGATACATTATTCTTGGCTGGTATTTCCTTTCACTTAATAGTTTGAATATTTGTTTCCACTCCTTTCTGGTTTATAAGGTTTGTGCTGAGAAGTCTGACGATATTCTAATGGGTTTTCTTTTATTCGTTACCGTCTTTTTTTCCATAGCTGCCCTGAGAATTCTGTTTTTGTCATTGAGTTTTGATAATTTTAACACAATATGTCTTGGTGAAAGCCTTTTTGGGTTCAGATAATTGGGTGTTCTGTTGACTTCTTGAATTCCAAGCTCCAGCTTATTTCTTAGATTTGGGAAATTCTCATCAACTATTTGTCTGAAAATGCTTTCTAACCCTCTTCCTTTTCCTCCCCTTTGATGATGTCCATTATTCTTATGTTTTCTTTCCTGATGGTATTAGCTTATTCTTGTATTTCTCTTTCATTATTTTTTATTTTTCAATTTCTCTCTTCTGATTTATTTCTAATTTTCTGTCTTCGATATCACTGATCCTTTCCTCCATTTGGTTGACTCTGTTTCCCATGCTTGCTATTTCATTTTTCAACTCTTGCCATGTGTTTTTAATCTCCAGAAGTTCTATTCTGTTATTTTTGAAGGTTTCAATCTTCTTGCTGAAGAACTCATTGTGCTGATCTAGTTGTTTTTTCAATTCTTGAAATTGTTGATATGAATTGTTTCGGATCTCACTGAGTTTTTTCAGAATTACCATCCTGAATTCTCTGTCATTTATGTTGCATATTTCTCTGTCTTTCAGCTTATTTTCTGGAGCTTTTTCTTTTTATGAAATGCCATGTCATCTTGTTTGTTCGTGGTATTTAATGGACTGTTTCTTCACCTGTGCATTAATGGATGTGTATTCTGCTTTATTTTTCAGAAAGAAGATTTATTATATAAAGGTCTCCCTTTAGCCTGTTGCATATAAGACATTTTTCTTTTAATTTCTAGTAGGTGGCATCTAATCCTCTTGGATCCCTGCTTTGTATGATAAAGCTTTAATAATACCTTCTCCCCTCCCCCTTATAGATGTTTAATCATGCTGGTCGCTCTTAGTCTCAGTCCCTGTCAGGGTTAATGACAGTTTTGGTAGCATTTGCTCAGATTCCCCTGGCACTCTGTGGTGTTCGGTCTCGGAAGATATGGGGGGAAGGGCACTCTGGGTTAGGAGATGGGGGCTGTGGCTCAGCCTCGGTTTTGCAACTGTGGCTGGTAAAAATCAACTGTTGTTTCTCTGCTGTCCCTGCTTCTCTGCTTTCTGCTCTGATGACTGGGCCCTCCCACCAGCCAGGTGGATCTCACAGTTCTCCCAGGCAGGACTGTTAAGGGACCTCGCTGCACCTTCTCCCCTCCCTTTCCTCCTACAGGGAGCTCAGAGGGCTGCGAGAGGCAGCTTCTTTGTTTCTCCCAGTCTACCGCCCGACACCTGGGGTTCTGTTCTGTTGTAGCTCTTATGTGGAGATCCCATTCTCAGGCATGCTGTTGTGCAGTTTGTGTGTTTTTTTGTTGACTTAAGGGGAGAGATCTGAAGACATCTCTCACTCCACCTTGTTTCTCAAAATGAACATTAGAATTTTAAGAGCTTTGACCAATACTTCTTCCAAAGAAAATATACCCAATATTCATATGCACATTTTGTTAGAAAATAAATATTGATCTTTTGTTACTCAGGACGTGCTAATTGCAGGATGTTGCATGATTTTAGCATGGTAACATGTAATTCCTTGGATAAAATTTCTTTAAGTTAATTGGATTTAAAATGTTTACTCCCTGTGCTGAGGAGCAGGAATAGTGGTCCAGTGAACACCTCAAGTGCCGGTCATGATTCTCTCCAGGAGAAGGCAGATAGGGAGAGCTTCTGGACAGTGGTACTGCCTATCTTGGTGGCTCCCCTTAAGGGGTCCTGTAGCTCTAGGGCCAGGATGAGAGTACGCCTCTGGAGGTGGCACTTAGCAAAAGTGGAGGCTGGGCCTCAGCTGAGGAATTGTGGAGCAAAGCTTGGGGCCACTAGAGTGGTCCTGGGGAAGGTAGGGAGGTGATGTGGGCATGCTCTTGATAACAGACTTACATTACTGTTGGCCCTCCATGTCCATGGGTTTCACATCCATGGGTTTTGCATCTGCAGATTCATTCAACTGAAGCTTAAAAATATTTTGGAGGGGAAAATCCTAGAAAGTTCCAGAAAGCAAAATTTGAGTTTGCCATGTGCTGAGCACTGTGCAGAATTCACGTAAAAGAAGGGATGTGTAGGCATACCCTGCTGTAGCCTATATGCAAATATAAGTTATATACAAACACTATGCCATGTTATATAAGGGATTTGAACACCTGTGCATTTTAATATCCTTGGGGGGTCCTGGAACTAATCCCCCCAGATAACAAGGAACGACTATACTATTTTCATGTGGTTTAGGATGTGTGGTGCAGATGCTCATTCAGGCTAACTGTCCTAAGGAGGGAAGAATGCATTTACATGAATATGCATGGTATTGTTAGGACCATGGAAACTCAGGAATCTAAGTCTTCAGAAGGCCTAGCAAGGGCCCCACAGAGGCTGAAGTGGGAGGCTGCAGGACTCTAGTGGTGATTTTGTATTCTTAGCTCAGCCACACTCCCTGTTGCTATTTCTCTCTTTCCACTTCTCTTCCCATTGTGGTACTTCCTCACCCTCCTAGATTTTTTTTCTCTAATTTTGGCTTATTCATGACCTTTCAGAGCCCTAGCTCTATCTCATGACCTCTTGCTACATGTTCCTTCAAGTTTAAATTTTCTCGATTATATGTTTTGATTAGAACTCTTTGGAGCTTTCTCTGCTCAGCCCCCTCCACAGGTTGAGCTTTGGATAGGTGGCCCTGTGGTCAGGTAGTCTAGTCTCCCTTTTGTATAACGAGTTCTGGCAGGGTAGCATGAAGTTGCGAAAAGGAGAGAGTGCTTACATACGGCCAGCCTTGATTAGGATTATCCCAGGGACCAGGTAAATGAGTGCTGGCAAGGAAGCAAGGACTGGCAGGGTTGTACCACACTTTTCTTTTGTTATCACCATACACCTTATCGTACATGGTTTCTTGACTGATGTATGAACTGATTAAATTTAGACACTTAGGAAATAAATGACCACTGAGTCTGCAGGAGATGTTCCAGTCTCAGATATTTCCTGGCTATACTTTTACCCACATATGAGAAAAGTGCTGTTTGATTTGTTTAGTCTCAGCTTGTAGAGACCTAGTACATGTTACTCACTGAGCAGTAGGAAATAGCCGACATTCTTAGATCCTCTCCCCATTACCATTCAGAAGAAGATGGTGTTCTTGGTCCTCATGGCTATTTCCTGAAAACTAAGAGGTGTGTCATTGCAGGCTGTGGGTCCTCCGTTGGCATCGGCTCCAGTGTCTGCCTTCTCTCGCACTTCTGTCACGCCTTCCAATCAGGATATTTGCAGGTAACAGTTGCTGCCGATGCTACAGTGGTTCATGTGCATCCCAGAAGTAAGCAGTAGTGTCTATAGGTTCTCAATTTTCCATTAGTTTGGTCATTATGCCTTTGTACTAACAGTTGGTCCAGTTTTATGTGCTGTTTGCTCACCAAATTACCACGAGTCTCATTTCTTCACTTTGATGTCTGTTCTCTTTTAAAATTGTTTTTACTTTCTGTGCTTTTATTCCACTGTTCTCTGCATGCAGTTCCAGTGCAGTATTTTCTGATTGTTGTCGTCACAGTCCCGTGCAGTCTGCTGTTGTCTTGAAAGCTCCTCAATGCCAGAGTTCTCTGACACAAGGGCTCACTGTGACAGTTATCTGTAAAGACACATTACAGGCGTCAAAGAGAAATTCCTATGGTTCAGAATGGGTCCAGGCCTTGAAGCCTGCTAAGAATACCAAAGCCAGAAGAACACTAAAGTTCTCAAAGTCCCTTAACGATGTGGGTGAGAAGGCCCAGGATGCTTTGGAAAGTTTTGACTATGTGGAAAGAACTTGTTCTGAAGGGAAATTAATACTCTCTCAAGATCCATGTCTCAGAATTAACAGGTTCCATCATAAAGAAAAAAGAACACTGAATAGCAAACCTCCTGGCCATTCCAAACATTCTTGTGTTTCATCTCTATCTGCCCATCATTCAACTGCCTCAGAGGTGGAAGGTGGCAAGGGGGGCATGCATGTCCCTCTTTTGGAAGAGAAAGCGGATGGCGAGGCTGTGTCCAGAAGACGGCGACTGCTCAGGTACCTGTTCTCGCTCTCGCTTGGCTCGAGTGCCAGCAGCCTGCACAGGTTCCATGAGCTGGAGAGCTGTACCACTCACCAGCATACTGCCAAGTCCTCCAGTGGGCTGGCAGGGAGCATGGGCTTCGGCTCCAATGAAATGGGAGATGATGACGTCTTTGAGGACAGCACATCCACAAAATCGAAGAGCAAGGTCCTGCGGGCACCACTCTGCTCAGTGGAGAAGGACAGTGACCTGGATTGTCCTTCTCCCCTCTCTGAAAAATGCCCCCCCATCTCTCCTGTGTCCACATCAGGGGATGCCTGCAGGTTGGTTTGCCAAGAACCACCATTCTGGCCATCTCTGCTCACCACATCTGTGTAGCCTCATCTTGCTTTAATATGTGAAGTTTCAGGAAAATGAATTGATAGGCAGTTGTAGACAATTGTGGATTAATAGTTTTCTCCAGAAGAATGGAGTATTGATATCATTTGAAAAATCAGTGTCTGTGAAATAGGTCCCATGAGTTTCATAGATGATAAAAAAGGAAGAAGCTACACATATTAAAGGTCAAGCTAACTCTTCTCAACTAAAAATAAGTAGACTTTGCAAAAAAAAAAATTGAAAAAGTTTTCTGGCTTGATGGTCTAGATTTTAAATACTGGCCTCATGTTTACCCCTCGCTCCACCTACACCATGATATGTGTGGGGAGAGGCTCTTCTTCTTTCCTTCTTTTTAACTTGGATGCTACCTCTACCCAGATCCTAGCTCCAGTTCCCACCTTTACCTCCTCTATTGTGCAGGATTCTTCTCTGGCCCTCCAAATCTTTCACAATTTACTTTTTGTCACCACTCTTATGCCTTCCCCATTTTAATCTTTCCCCAGTCGCTCCTCCTTAGGGCCAGCTGTTATAATTTCTAACAATTGGATCAGAAACCCCTGTCACAGAAACAAATAACTGAGAGCCTGGCCAGGACCAGAGCCCAGCTCCTTTTAAGCCAGGTGTCTCTACCTGCTCTCCAGCTGCTGGAAAAGACCCTTCTGTTTCTCAAAAGTCTATTAAGATATTGAGGTTAGTAGCCAAATCCTGTTGCATGTACCCTGCACCTTTAGAATGACGAATTATTTTAAATTCTCACTTACTGCTATGAGTGGTCCTGCATAAAGAAATGAAGTTGCAGTACCATATAATGTTTTGTTTTTTTCTTTTAGGTCCAGGAGAGGTACTGTGATTTCTCTGTTTACTCTCTGAGAGAGGACAGAAATGTGTAGTTGTGGTATATGGAGGTGAGGTCAGTGATTATAGCAAAAAGCAAATTCCATCATCTTTTTAAGTCACTGGTATTTTTGGAAGGTAGAGTGCTGGCTCTGTTTTATACAGAAAAAAATTTCTAATTATTTTAACATCTTAAGTTCTGGAAGTTGCTTCCATGTTGCCTTAAATTTGTCTTTCAGTGAAGTTCTTGAATCTTACCAAAAACGACTGCTTTGTCATTTTTTATATCATTTTCCTCTCTGATGACAAATGCCATCCAGACTTTCCATGTTAGTGTGGTAAGCTAGAAATTTTTAGTTTGTAGTAATTGTCTTCATTTGTGTTTGTATGTTTTTGTGCTTCTAGTCAATTCTGTCATGTTTATTTCTGAAAGTTTTCTTTGAGGGGTTGACCTTCCACTGAAGGGTCATCTTCTCTGTCATGTAGCCCTCCTCGTAATGACTGGCTTTCCTCCTGCCATAGGATCTGTCACTGTGAAGGGGATGACGAGAGCCCTCTGATCACCCCCTGCCACTGCACAGGGAGCCTCCACTTCGTGCACCAGGCATGCCTGCAGCAGTGGATCAAGAGCTCTGACACACGCTGCTGCGAGCTCTGCAAGTATGAGTTCATCATGGAGACCAAGTTAAAGCCTTTGAGAAAAGTATGTGTAAGGACGCCCTGAGAAGTACTTCAGCCTTGCTGAAATGAGTTCCCTTGTCAGAATTAGCACCTTGGCTGGACAAAGCCTTCTCTCGTGTTCTTTTCTTTAAGAAGTGGAAGCTGGTATATGCATTCATGTAGTAGAGATCATTGTTCCTGGTACTGGTTTCCAAGGCCCTCTTCTCAGGAAGAAGCTCTTTCTTTTTCCTTCATACTAAGACTGCCTGCTTATCTGTGTCATTCATTTGGTCCTTGACCACAGACTGTTTTGTGACATTTTAGTCAGCATTTTAACTTTATATGTATTAATTGTTCATGCTTTGCCTCTAATTAGGACCATATATTAGAGATTAGTATCTCTCCCGGCACAAAGCACAGCATAACAATAAATTTGTTTGTATATACCTGTGAAAAGTATTTCCTAGATGAGAGGGTGGAGTTGGTGGGAAAAGAAAGGAATTAGGCATTACATGAAACGCGGCTCTCTCTTCAGGCCCCATGTCCTTGAGGAACCTTGTCCTATACTCACATTTTTTGTAAACATTGTTCAATGTCTCTCTCTATGCCCAGAACATAAGGTTTTATCTGGAACAATAAAAGACTTGTCCTTATATCAAACCCCTAATATTATGTAAATTGCAAGAGGAATCATGTCATCAGACAACAGCACATTACAATGCCAATTAAATGCTAACTCACCAGGTGATAGAACATATCTAACATTCAGAGAAGGAAGTATTTGTTGTGAGGTCACTCTGTGAAAGTAGAGTGATGATAGTATCATAGAACGTTTGGGTGTTTAAGCAGTTCTTGAAAGATAGTAGGATTTAGAGGTGAGTTGAAGGGAGTTTACAAAGGTCAGTTGTCTCTGGATAAAAGCATATACCAAAAAGGCAAGGGTGAGCATTTCTGGGGAGTGTGAGAGGCTTGAACTGAGTTTGTCATAGGAAATCAGGGAGCAGGGGAACATTTTAGGAAGGAAGCCAAATGAAGATAGATCGAACCATAGCAGAAAGCAATCTGGACATTAGAGAAGGCCAGCACAAACTACTTAAAACTGTTTTGCCCCATAAAAGCCTTATCATTTATTGGGTACCTACTCTGTGCTGCTCTCTCAAGTGAGTCTTCTGGCACTTTGCCCAATTTAGATAATTGATGAGGCTCTACTTTCATCTTGTTCTGCATAGACCCATCTGGAAAAAGGCTGTGACTAGGCCTGGCAGAGGATATGCAGTGTTTATACGTTTTCCTTTTTTCTCTGTTTTTATGTGTTTTCTTCTGATTTGGAAACTAGCAAATGAAAAAGGAAATCTGGCTATTTGGAGTAAATTAGAGGAGATGGACTGGCAGAGACTGTTTGTACCAGGAACTCTTAGCATCACTTTCAAGCTGTTGCTGCCAAAGTAGCAGAGGACCAAAGAGTGAGCTCCTTCTGCAGTCGCCTTTACAATGTAGTTTGCCCAATCTCCTAGTGTGTTGTAGCGTCATCAACCTACTTCTTCCCCTCTCTTGTGCCAGTCTGCAAGTCAGAGAGACTTAAAATATGCCACCTGAGTTTTGGGCCAACGTGCTTTTTCATCAGGACTGAAATCATAGAATCCTTTATCAAGCGGTTTGATGCCTGCTTGCAAGACAAAGCAGTCAAGGGGGTTACTAGTCGTGGTTCATAGCTCATCTTAACCCCAGCTTCTTTTCATTGCATAGAAAGTTGACTATTGGCAGAATACCAGTACGTGGTATCTGGTTGAAGCCAGACAGTTTAAGAGAATGACTTTGGGTAATTGGGGAAATTCATCTAATTTGGAAAAGGGTGTGGGGGGGAGAAAGCCAATCTTACCCATGTTCGATACTCTCACCCCCACTGCAGACTTTATTCAGTGAGTGTGAGCCTCATGTTCTGTGTGTTATCTTTTCAGTGGGAGAAGTTGCAGATGACAGCCAGCGAGCGGAGGAAGATCATGTGCTCAGTGACGTTCCATGTCATTGCCATCACCTGTGTGATCTGGTCCTTGTATGTGCTCATTGACCGCACTGCTGAGGAGATCAAGCAGGGGCAGGCAACAGGTATGTGCTCAGAACCAAAGGGGGAGAGCCCCACACAGAAGTCTTAGATAACACACTGGGGCCTCAGGATTGGAGCATTACTTCAGATTGATTTTCAAGTCAGACCTCAAATGTCTGGGTTTCTGGAGGGGGCCATCAACTATGAGGCACCAGGCATCCTGTTCGGATGTTTCTCTTGTTGTGGTAGTATTTAAAATCCAGTGAGAAGAGATCAAATCACAGAGAGAAAGACAGTCTTCATAAACTGTCTCCTGAAGACCAGGTTAAAAGGGAGTGGACACCCTTTCCCACCCTTCCGTCAGCAAAGTGAGCTTCAATGAGCTAAGAATCGTGTGTTATAGGAAGTTCATAAGCTGTGTTTCATTTGTTTCAGATTTTAAATAAGGTCAGCTGATAGGCTAACCAGGTTTTCCCCTTTCAGGAATCCTAGAATGGCCCTTTTGGACTAAATTGGTGGTAGTGGCCATCGGCTTTACTGGCGGACTTCTTTTTATGTACGTTCAGTGCAAAGTGTACGTACAATTGTGGAAGAGACTCAAGGCTTATAACAGAGTAATCTATGTTCAAAACTGTCCAGAAACAAGCAAAAAGAATATTTTTGAAAAACCTGCACTTACAGAGCCCAACTTTGAAAATAAAGATGGACGTGGAATCTGTCATTCCGATACAAACTCTTCTTGTTGCACAGAACCTGAAGACACTGGAGCAGAAATCATTCACGTCTGATTGTGTGGAGTGTATAGTTTTCCTGGATATCCATGAACAGCTGAAGGAAATTGTTTACTGCCAATTGTGTACCTTTTCTTATGTGCTTTAATAGCACAGACTGGGCGGGTGACTATTTTTAATGGCTTCTGTTTTTCTAAACCCTCCCTAGTGAATCTCCTGGAAAGCTCTCACATCAGCTGTGCATGGCTGAGCTCTACTTCTGCCAGCATGTCTGCGGGAAGGGAAGATGGAAGACTCCATGACACCATGTTAGGGAGCTGGCCCATGGTCTTGAGCAGAATTAGAGAATAAAATGACAAACCTCTGGGAAGAGCAGGAGCAAGGTGCGCAACCTCTTCTAGTTAGCAACAGTCCCCACCCTGGAGCAAAGTGTTTGGGAATGTCTAGTCATCATAGGAGAATTTCCCTCCTCGCTAAGGAGAACCTGGGAGATGTGTTCCCTCTACCAGTGCTACCACTGACAGTTCTCCCTAGCAAACGGGCCTTGGTGCTCTGCATGGTGGCAAGTGATTCACTAAGCAAACAGCACTTTACAGAAAGAAAATCTTTATTTTATAATATGTGTCCAGTGAGATTGACATTTAAAAGAATGTCTCATTTAGAAACCTTCCCTTTATAACCCTGTTTATCTCTTTTATGTTATAATAGACCTAAAACTCTTTTGGCCTTATGTATTCTAAGAAACATGACATTCATTCTATGTCTATTAAAGGGACTTGTGACTATAAAGTAGGACAAACAGGTATGAGGCTTTTCATAATATTTCATGGGGGTTAATGGATTCTAGATGGCAATTTGAGCATAATTTCTAATGGTTTCAAGCCTGTTTTATGACAAATCTTTATAGGCTGGCCCGAAATGTTTCTTTTTTGTCAACGCTGAAAAGGAAGGATTTAGAGGTCTAAAGAAAAGGGAGTAAGTAATTAGAACAAAACAATATTTAAAAACAGACACACCTCTCTAGTTTGTACTGCTTCACACTGAAAGAGTAAGCTTGCACCACCTTGGTCTAGGGTATGTATACTGCAGGTGCTCCTGGGCACCTGCTACCTCGGCCAGGGGAGGTTCTGTGGATCACTGCTCAGGGCAGAGAGGCAGATGGGCTGGCTCTGGGACTTGGGCCAGGAGTGAGCAGCAAACTGCCGGGGTCCACTGTGTCACTGCCCCCAGCCACACCCTTACCCATTTGTCGCCTTAAACTGGACTGAATAGAGAGGATCCTTTAGGGGCCCCTGGCCCTGTGATCAGTTAGTTCTGTCATCAGGGATTATCTCCTGTACCGTTTTTCATAAAACAAACAAAACCAAAATCACTACCATCAGATGGCCTTTGTCCTTAAAAAGTCTGCTTAAAATTCTGTTTTTAAAACCAACTTCATTGCACCAGGCAAATGAGTCAACTCCAAGAAAATAGGCCAGGGGGTTCTGCAGTGTAATGTGGATATTCCCAGATGCTTACTTTCTAAGCAACTCTGAATGCACAGAGCCTCTTCTGCGGGGTGAGGTGCCTGGGGGCCCTCTGAGCCTTATGTACCTCATCTTTCCTTAAGAGGATGAAGCAAACACAAGATGATTCATTTGCTCTCCAAAGTGGAAGCCCTGTGGCTTGTTTTGAAGCTCTGGGGGAGAGCATGTGGTAGCAGACTGTGCTCTGTGCCATCTCCCACCCAGAGTCTGATTCTTCGGGATCATGGGTCCTGGTCTAAGGAGCTGCTCTGCCAGGCAGATACTGTCTAGCCACAGCCAACCCTTTAAAATTGATCAGCCTGCCCTCTGTCTGTCTCCCAGGCCATATCCAGCCTGTGCCTGTGATCACTGTGCCCCCAAGTGCAATTATCCACACCCCTTCTCACCCTAGGAATACCAAGCAGCTACAGACTGTCCATTCAGGGAGCTGAATCCTGGTCAGCCCTGCCTCTGCTCCTTAGGAACTTCCTAGGCAAGGCTCCTTGTCTCTGCCACCTTTAATAGCAGATGAACAGTCAAGTGAAGAGAGGGATTCACAAGTGAAGAGATTTTTAAGTGGGATTCTTTTCTTCTCCCCTGATGGAACCCCTTATGCTGAACTTGTAAAGTACTGAGACTTCCTGTAGAAAGGTAAGTATGCTTTGTTAGTGATAGCCCCTGGGCAGCCCATCCATTGTAGCTGGCACCCGCTTTGGCAAAGGTGCCTTTGTAACCATGACTGTTGTGTTGGTCCCATCCCCAACTAGATTCTCATGTGAAGTCTTCTCATTTCTTTTCAGGGAGGCCTAACATCATCTATCTCATCATCTCCTACCAAGCTCCTAAAAACCCTCTGTCTGTGGTGGTCTGTCCCACATCCTTCTTTCCTCTCCTGGAATGGCACACAGATGCCCACTTATCTTTCTATTTTCTTACAGGTTCTAGTTGAGCACCTCTGACCCTATTCTTAGTCCCAGCTCTAAAATCTCTGGGGACTAATGAAAGCACCAAGCCTTGGCCAGATTGTGCTGTGCTGCCATCTAGTGGGAACAGCAGATCTGCTAGATTTTCCTTTATTATGTATCAATTTGCCTTCTATGTTCTTTTGGGGGTTAATTATTCCCCAGGTTTCCCTCATCCTGCACCTGGCTTTAGTGGGAGGATGACATTTAGCTGAACCATAAAGAAATGTGGGATGACCTTGTAAGTCTCAGGGCCGGGAGTGCTGGTACTTGTGCGCCAGGCAAGGGGGAGATGGATGTGGTCTCAGGGGTGTCACCAGCCAGCTCTCTGATTTGGCCTTTACTTCCCGCATAGTTACAGTATGACTCAAGGTCTTCTGACTTTGGCTGCCAGCAGTAATTTGGTTTTTGTGCCCAAGTTTAAGAATTTCCTGAAAACTCTGTAATACGTCTCTTCCTACACCAGTCCTCTAATTTCTCTTCCTCTTTTTCTGCTTCAGTCCACTCTTTTCAATCTTATGGATCAAATTTCCAAACCTGAGGGTGTGTCCTACCTGGCTACAGATACACAGGCCCCAGGGAGTTGGGCCAGTTCAAGAGCCTAGCATAATGCCTGAATGTGTTGGGGCTGCTTCTGCTACCTGGTGGTTGGCTGAATGGCTGGGAGAGGATTGGGAACAGGGTAAAGATCCATAATGCTGTGGATTTGGCAAACACAATTTTGAAATACCCTTTTGAATCAGATTTGAAATATGCAGCTTCCATCTTTAGCGCAAGGAAAGAAGTAAACAAGGAAATGAAGGCATTTATCTGTGTTTTGGAAGTAAGTTGTGCAGCTCATCACCTACTTAGATGCAATGCTTCTAGAAAGTTGATTGTTAATAAAAACCAAATTTACACTGGCATGTGTGGTGTAGTTTCTAAAAAAGCACTTCATATTTGAATTTTTTAACTTAGGAAGTTTCTAGTTATCTAAATGTCTAGTTTTGTATCCTTTTGTGTATGTTCACTGTTTCTCAGTATTACCACTTGACTAATTCTCTGTATGGGAGCTTGTTTGTGCTATACACAGGGGTGTCTAATTGCAGCAATAAAGCATTTCTTTACAAAGGAGTTTTGCCATGAAAGTGTTTTTTCTGCAAGGAGGTTGGGAACCTTGGCAGGTATGCCTACAGCTCTGATCCCCTTTTCAGGTTCTTCTGGCTTATACATTAGAGAAGAAAATCATGCACCCTCTGGAAGTGTTGATTTTCCATAGCCTGTCCCTCTGAGGGAGGACAGCTCTCACACACACTGGTGGTCAGTGGGAGAGAATGGGTTCTGGAGGGCGTGTGGGCATGAAGTAAAAATTGATGTAGTTCACACAGGTGTGCTTGATTGAGACATTCAGGCTGTAGCTGGACTCACTGCCCCAGAGAAGGCAGACTCATGTTCTGGGTGCATATGGCAACAGGACCCTTGGAGGAGTTAATTGCTTAATTAGCCTTATCCGTTGAAACATTTACTGAACCACAGCCTAGCTGAGTAAGAGAACCAGGGGAGACTGGCAGGAGTACTGGTGATAGCTTAGCCTGGCTGCATCTCCTGGCTTCTGACAGCTTTACCTGTGTGCATCAGGTAAAAGGAGGGAGGCCAAGGTTTTCCAGAATATACTGTACCCTAGATGAGCCAGGAGAATTTGTCTATAAATTATGGATAGGCTTCCAGGAAACTTGGGAGCTAAGTAGGAGGATACTTGGCCAAAGTGTATTTCTTGCCCGAGTTCTGTGGGAAGAGGTCCCTAGATCTGAGTGGAGCTGTTGAGGATTCTAGAGGAGGATGTGCTGGCTGCAGAGCCAGCAGAGCTGATGAACTTGCTTGGGTATGTGCTTGCAGGAAGAAGGAAAGCCAGGACATGCCCTGAGATCATGCTCAACTGTGTTTGGAGGGAGTGGTGAGGAAGTGGAGATGAAAGAAGACTTGGCTTTGATAAGAATGTGAGGTGGGGGGGTTGCCCTAGAGGAGCCTCTTTGCCTTGGGGATAGGATGAATTTAATGAGTTTGACCTAATGGGGTCTTGCTACAGGCAGGCTTAAGATGCTGCTGCCCCTTGGCCTTTTTGCTCCTTGACACCAGACACAAAGTGATGGGGTATAGGGCTGCTGCATTACGACCTCCTAGGATACTTTGAATTTTCTATGTCACAGGGTGGCAAACTACTGCTTGGTGGCCAACCTCCTGTTTTTGTAAAAATGGGCACACAGCCATGCCATTCATTCACACATTATAGTCAGCTGATGTCTTGCTGCAATGGCAAAGTTGAATGGTTGGGACAGATCTTATAGCCTGCAGAGCCTAAAATATTTATTTACATGGTCCTTTATAGAAAACATTTGCCAACTCATGGTCTCTGTGAATGGTGCCCCTAGAGTTGTTGGTCACAGGCTGTCAGAGGCGCAGGTGGCCCCTCTCCAGCGCCTGCCCTTTTCCCCAGCCTCCGAAGTGCCACAGTGGCTGGTTGTGGAAAGTGCTGAAAAGTGTAATTCCAAAGGGAAAGAGGGAGAGGGGAAGGGCATGCCTTTCTGAGCTGACGGTTCCCCTGGGTGGCAGGACCCAGCCCCTCAACCAATAGAGAAGCTTGTATCTTCTCTGTTTCTTTCCTCCAAGTTGCCTCTTGGAGCTGAAATGAAAAGAGTCAGAACTCCACTACTCTGACCTCAGTATCCCATGCACACACAGTAGGGACATGGAAGTCCAGTGATTCAGGGAGCCAAGTCTGGCCCCCACTTTAGCCCCCTGTATCACCTTCCACGCTCTAGAGGAGATAGTGCTAGGCAGTTCCCAAAGATGAGCTGGCCTGGCTGTGGTTCTGGTACCATTGTAGCAGAATCTGCAGGGCTTGTGGGGAGACAGGAAAATGGCAGCATAGGATGGTGTGTGAAAGTGGAATAGTCTGTTATCTTTATTGTCCTACTTTACGATGTTGCACTGTCCTGTAATGACATTATGATGATAGTAGCTGGAAGCTCTTGGTGGGGCGCTTCTTTTTGATTGGTTGGTTATTGACTTTTGGTTAATACCAACAAAAATTAAGTAACCCAGATGTCCCCCAGACTTTCAAAACTTTTCTGGTCTATGAAATCCAGTCATCTGGGAACCCTAGTTCAGGGGTTCTTTCCTCGGCCAGGAGATATATGATCCCTTGAGGACTGTGTGAGAGCTTGTGTCATTCTCCTGAATTTTAAAGTGGTTAGTGTTTCCCCTCCGCATCTTCCCCTGACACTAATAACAGCTGCTCTAGTCTGACCCTGCGTATATCTGCAAAACTGCGGCCCAGCAAGGGCATTGCTCTGCATCACACTGAGTCACTGAGAGCTCCTCTGACTTAAGTCTCTCCTCCCACCCCACCCTTGAAGGGTATCTAGGAGGACGTGCAGCCAATTTCCAATTCTGCCCCCTCTGATCCAGCCCTGCAGAGGCCCAGTACTGAGGGATAGGGTTGGGATCTCTGGACTCATCCCATTACTTAAGATGGAGGAAGCAGGGGAGGATATGGTGGTTCTGGGGGCAGTGCTGCTGTCGGGGAAGAGCAAGCTTTCCTCAACTCTCAGGGTTCTTTCTGCTGATCTAGTAAATCTACTTAATGTAGTAATCAAATAGACACAAGACAGATTAGCAAGAGAAGATAACCAAACTTAACACACACATGTATATGGGAACCCTGCATACATGAGAGGTCCAGAGACAGAAAAGGAATGTGGGTATATAAGACATTCTGAGCTAGGAGTTAGGTAAAGTACTTTGGGGGCTTCAAAAGGTCATTGAAGGATGACAAGAAAAGTAGATGCTTAGTAAACAGAAGTTTGTCCTGCCCTATAGGTAGGTCAAAAGAGGTTATCTCTGATAATTGCTTATGATGGGCAAGGCCCCTAATTCAAGGTATTCTACTTCATTAAGGGAGGGGCAGAAGTTTCTCTTGAGCCCAAAGCTAACATTGCCTTTAGCTCAAAATAATCCACATACCACTTATACCACTTAGGCACATCTTGGGGTTGCTCATTCTGAACTCCTGTATTGCCCACTGGATTGAATTAGCAGCTACCTGACCAGTTTCTGGTTTGTCAGAGTCCTACCCCCCAGAGACCTGATGGCAAAGGCTTCACTGCTTCAGAGGCACTTACGGTAAATTATTTAAATGTTGGAGATTGAAGGTACTCTGTGGGATCACCCAGACACATTGGCGAGGAGCACCGGCTTGGCCTGGGGCCTGGCAACACTCAGGCTAGTGGCCTCTCCTGGGTTCCTGAATTTTCCTGAGTATCAGTTTCCTCATCTGTGGAATGGGACTGACTGTTGCTGCTGTGCCCCTTCAGGGGGAGCTTTAGAGGTTAAGGCAGTGCTGGTTAAGTCTCTCCCTTTTTAAAGGATCCACTCAGTGCTCTTTACTCCAGGCCTGAAATTACAACAGGCCTTGATGCCCAGGGAAATAAAAGGGTACCGAGGGCCTGGGGCCTGAGGGCCCAGCCTGGCTCTGCCCAAAAATGCACGCTCACTGCAACTATTTGTGGTGTCAGTGAAATAGCACACTGGTAGCACATTGGTGATTAATGCTCTTTTTGAGTTGTTTTACAGAAACAGACTGTGCATATGTCATTCCTGTCCTCAGGATGACCCTGGTATCAGTGGAACCAAAGGACCGAGATGTGGAACCAATGAAACTGTTATCAGGGAGTGGGGATCCTCTCCTGGCACGTCATCCAGGTTCTTGATGTCTTGGACAAAGAATTGAACAACACACCAAAATACAGTAGAAAAGGAGTTTTATTAGAAAGGAAAATACACTTCCAGAAGTGACAGTGGGCCTGAGCAAGAAGTGTGACTCAAAAGGCCCAGTAACAAAGCCTTTGGGGTTTTATCCCTTTTTGCTGTGGGTGGTTACATTTCTTAGAGGAGTGGGCTTCCTTGATTAACAACTAAGATTGACAGGACTCAGAGATTCATCATTATGCTTTCTGCGCATGTTTGTTCCCAGAATTCAGTCTGTTATAATGATATTAATGAACTTCCAGGCATATGCGTCATATTATAATGGTATAATGAGGCTCAGGTGAGTTGAAGGTCGTTGGGGTCTTCATTGCTGCAGGTGCGAGTGACTGGCTTAAATTGGTACCTAATTCTCTGTCTACTGGTTTCTTTGTGTAAGTTAAAAAATGCCTTCTGGCTTGCTTAATTGTGGGTGGATTAGGGCGGACCCCTTCTAGGATAAGATGACCTCAGAGTCTTTGCAGATAGACCCAAACCCCCTAATTAACTTTCCTGCCTAACTCTTTTCTAAGAGTAATGAACCCTCTTATTATTAGTATGGATGCTGAGAGACCGGAGGTCTCTTCTTTTTTACCTGCTTCCTGCTAAGAATGGCCATAGTCCCTGCCTACAGGGGTTTCATGAAGCTCTTTCCCTTTTCTGCCTCAGTCAGGGTGGGGTCTTGGGTTTCCTGCTGAAGTGCCACCTCAGTCCCTAGACAAGGAAAAGAAAATACAAACTCGTTATTTAAGTCATATATCTATTAATTTCTATTATTGATTTGCCTAAACATATTACACTTTAAGAAATATATTAACAGCCTTGGTTAATATATTTCTTAAAGTGTTAAAAAAGATCTTTGGCTTAAAGTCTCCTCCCCTCTCCGACTCTAAGGGCCCTGTCTGGCTTAACACCATTTCTGCTAACAATGGACTGATGACCCTTATCAATAGCTAGAGGATCTTAGTCTCCAGGGCAATTATCAGGATTTGAGGGAGAGGGCTTTTTTTCCAAAGAGGGAAGAAAACTTAACTAGGTTTACCAAAAAGATTAAGAACTCTGCAAGAGATGTCCCATTTCATTTCCTGCTAAAAGATTAAGAATTTTACAAGTGATGTCCCATCTCAGAACCAAAAGACTGGAGCTTGAACACTGAAACACTTTCAGAAGCAATGTGCCCATTGTCCAGGAAGATCCGGTGCAGAAGCCCCATTTTCCCCAAAATGGCGAAGTTCCAAAGCTCTCCAATCAAAACCTGCCCCTCCAGCACTTCCACCTACCAGTCTGTTTCCTATTACCCCTTACAACTCACCCCTAGCTCTGGATAAAGGAGACTGATTTGAGCTTTGTCTGTGGTCTCCTTGTCTGGCTGCTACACAAATAAACCCCTTTTCTCTGAGAAAACCTATTTCTTCAGGCTTTGGCTTTCTGTGGGCAACGGCAACAAACTCCAGGGACTCTTGTTTGGTAATATCTGACTGGTGGGAGGAGGGTGACCGTTGGAGTTCAAATAGAGCCGATCAGAGGAGAGAGTGGCTGGCCTTTCTTTGAAAAAGATGAAATGTCTAATTAAACATTTGGAGGAGAGGGGAAGACATAGGTGAACATGATGAAAACAAAAGAGGAAGAATATCCAACACAGTCCCTTCCCCAGGGAAAGGCCCTCAGCAAGAGCATGCTAAGTCCTTCCTGGGAGGGCTCAGCTGTAGCCTGAGTGCCCAGGCAGGGGTTTCTGAGCCATAGTTCAGCAATGGAGGCATCATGTATTTTTATATATCTGAAATGTATATAAAATGTAGGTTGCTTACTAGTTCTTGACATTAGAAATGTTAGGTAGGTAGTCAGACAAGAGTGACAGGAGCGAAGGCCCAACTCTGTAACCATAGAAACTTCCCCTGAAGACCTTCCTTACGTACATCCCAGAAATACCTCCCTTTTAGGGTTATAAATTATCCCAAATCCTTGAGCACAAAGGCCATAAAAGCTTCAAACGCATTTGCAGAAAGTACTGCCCATAACTTCAGCCTCATTATACCATCATCATAATATCACGACTATGCCTGGAAGTTCACGAATCTAATTATAACACTGAAGTCTGGGTAAGCACATGCGGAATAGTCAAAGGGTTATGTAGTAGCCAACTGTCAGTCAAGGTGACCTCACATATGGATCATCTGGGACCGCCCATCACTGCCCAAATATCAACAGACCTTCCCATTTCTGCATTGTTAAAACCCTCCTTGCTGAAAACCTGTTCTCCTCCCTTTGGGGCATACTGTCTTATCTCTTCACCTCCCAAATTACACAGGGCTGCAGCCTTCCTTAGCAAGGCCTGTTTCCTTCTAAAATGTACTTTCAAGGAATCTTTTCTCAATCTTGCCAACCTGTAATTCTTCGCTGCGGCAGCAGGGAAGAACAGAGGGACAACACACAACACCATCGTCGTCCTCTTCCTCCTCCTCCTCCTCCTCCATGCCGCTGGGGTGATACTGGATTTCACATCGCCCCAGTGGTAACAGAAACAAGGCAAAAATTCACATCCTTGTTTACTTTTGTACACTTGGGTATGGGAGAAGAGGCAGGGGTAGTTCTAAACATAAATTTCTAGAAGTAGAAAAAAGGGATAGAAGCATTTTAAGGTGCAAAACTGACCTCCAAAGTTATTCACTTTATCTTCCTTCTATGAAAATATCACTCTTTCCTTACATTGCAATATGTGGGTGTTATTTTTTAAATTGATACTAAAATGATTGTCATTCCCTCATCTCATTGATGTTTTACTTTGCATTTATTTCTTGGATAAATAAGATTGAGCATCTTTTGTTTACTACTCAGTTCTGCTGATATAAATTTCCATGCCTTGACAATTTATTTTTGTATTTTGTATTTTTTTTTTTGTATTTTTACATTGAATCATGGGTGCTTTTTATGGTGTAAAAACATTAACTCTGTTTTTATATTAGTAGCAAATACAATTCATGAACTTTTTAAGACATTTTATAACAAATTTTAAATGTAAAAATTTATACAGTGAGAATACATATGCCCTACGATCTACAATTAACATATTGCTATATATGCTTTACCACATATCTCCATGTATTCATCACTGTACCCATTTATCAACTTATTTTTCATGCATTTTAGAGTAAATTGCCACTGTAAGTATACTTCACCCCAACCACTTCAGTCTGCATATTGTTGCCTAGAATTCAATATTTGTTTGTGGTTCTTTTTATTCTTAGGTAAAATTTCCTGAGTGAAATACACAAATCTCAAGTGTACCATATGATGAGTTTTGACAAATGTATCCACCTATGTAACCCAGACCCTTATCAAAATACATAACATTATCTCAATCCTAAAAATTCTGATGCCCCTTTCCATATATACCTTTTTGTAAGCATTCTTTCAGCCAGCACAATGTTTTTGAGGTTCATATATGAAATTGAATTGATTAGCTCATTCCTTTATGTTGTTGATTAATAGCCCATTATATGAATATACCAATCACTTTGTCCATTTTCTTATTTCTGTATACTTGAGTTTACAGTTTGGGGCTATTATGAATAGAGCTACTAGGAATATTTTTGTGAATATATATTTTTATTTCTCTTGAGTAAATACCTAGAATGGAATGCTGGTTCAGAGAAAATAGGGATATGTTTAGTTTTATAAGAAAGCAAACATGTTTTTCCAAAGTAGGTGGACCATTTTATATCCCAACAACAAGTGAAGGTTTCAGTTACTTTATATGCTTGCCAACATTTGGTGTTGTCAGTCACCAACATAAAATACAAGAATTTTAGCCATTCTCATGGATGTGTAGTTGTATTTCATTGTGGTTTTAATATGTAGTTTCCTAATGACTAATGATATTAAACATCTTTTTATGTACATCTTGTCATGTGCTTATTTGCCATTCACAAATTTTCTTATCAGTCTCTGTATTGGGGGTGGCAAACTATAGCCTACTGGCCAAATCTAGCCCATGACCTGATTTTGTAAGGCCCTTGAACTGGGGATGTGTTTCACATTTTTAAAATGTTGTTTTAAAAAAATGCAACAGATTGTAAGAAGCCTGCCAAACCTAAAATATTTACAGAAAAAAATTTGCTGACCCTGCTATGTATTTAAAGTGTATCTCTTATTTATAGCATATTGTTGGGTATTGATTTTTTAAATCTATTTTGATCATCTCTATTTGTTGGAGTTTTTAGTCCATTAACATTTGATGTAATTATTTACATGGTTGGTTCTGTCTCCCATTTTATTATTTGATTTCTGCTTGTCCCCTCTGTTTTTATTTCTCTTTCCTATTTTCCTACTTTCTTTTAATTATTTCCATATTTTATAATATGATCTATTGGTTTTAGCTATACTTTACATTATTTTTAGTGGTTGCCCTAGGGATTATAATCTACCTACTTAAGATTTCACAAACTACTTAGAATTAATATTGTGCCACTTAATATGTAGAAACCATGTGACTGAAAAAGTTCATTTAATACCCATTGTCTTTTATGCTATCTTCATATGTATTATGGTTACATGTATTATAAATACCACATGACAATGCTATAATATTCGCTTTAAATGTTTGTATATATTTTAAAGGAATTAAGATGGGAGAAATGTCTCAATGTAGGAACTATTCATAATTTTCAATACTCTCCCATACTTCCTGAGGATCTGAGTTTCTATCTTGTATCATTTCCCTTTAGCCTGAAGAATTCCCTTTATTTCTTGTAGTGTAGATCTACTGGCCATAGGTTCTCTTAGTTTTATTTCACCTGAAAATTTCTATATTTTCATACTTGAAAGATATTTTTCTAATTACAGAATTCTGTGTTGGTGATTGTTTTCTTTCAGTGTTTTAAAAATGCTGTTTCATTGTATTCTGGCCCTTACAGTTTCTGATGAAAAGTCATCTTTAATCAAAATCATTCCATTGTATATGTGCCACCGCTTTCGAGTTTTTTTAAACTTTTGTTTTGAGGAGTTTGACTTGACTCCGAAGTATGGTTTTCTTTGTATTTATTTTGCTTGGGTATGGCTGTGCTTGAAGCTATAAATTTACGTCTTTCACCAAACTTGGAAACATTATGGACTTTATTTCTTCAAATATTCATTTTGCCCTATTCTCTTTCACCTCTCCTCTCTTTTTGGAACTCCAATTACATGTATGTCAGACCTTGTAATATTGTCCCATAGGTCTCTGTGGCTCAGTTTATCTGAAGAAAATTCTCTCTGTACCTCAGATTGGATCATTTCTATTGATCTGTCTTCAAGTTCACTGTGTCTTTGCTCTATCTGTTTTGCTATTAATCCCATTGAGGTTTCTTGTTTTTTCATATTTTTTTAGTTCCAGAATTTCCATTTGGTGGTGGTAGTGGCCCTCCTCCTTCTTCTCCTCCTCCTCTTCCCCCTCCTTCCTGTCCTTCTCCTCCTCACCCCCACCCCGCCCCCTGGCTGAGATTTTCTATCCTTTCACAAATTGGTAACATATTTCCTTTAACTCATTAAGCACAGTTATAAAAGCATTAAATCCACTGTCTTCTAATTCCAACATCTGAGTCATCTTGTGATTAGTCTCAGTTGGTTGTCTTTTCTCTTGAGATTAGGTCACATTTTCCTAATAATGTGTACGTTGAGTAAATTTTATCCTGGCTATTTTGAATGTTATTTTTTAGAGATTCCGAGTTGTGTTATATTCCTCTGAAGACTGATTTTTTTCCTTTTAAGCAAGGAGTTAACTTTGTTGAACTTAAACTGAAGACAGTTTGAAAGATCAAATATCTGTTTATCTCATTTGAGCTGTTTGCCCTTGGCTCCATGAAAGTGTGTCTTAGGGGTCAGCCAGAGGTTTGGACAGAGTTTATGAACGGAACTGTGTCAACAAAGAAGCAGTGCTACTCAGATAGCCAGCTGCAGGGAACCAGGAGGGCCAGCTGCAGAGAACATAATTGACTGACAGCTCCAGCTGTTCTACCTTTGGATCTGTGACATTCATGCCAAAACTATTTATGTCATTCCTTCCTGATGCAAGATTTCTGTAATGGGCAACTTTTGTTTAAAGACTCGTTAGTTGGAGTGAGACTTAGAAGTACACTGCACTTAGTAGCACACTGCAGTCTGAAGCCCTTTCTACTCACTCTTTCCCACTCTCCTTCCACAGGTGTCAAACTTACATTGCCACCCCTGCCTGTTCCTCTTCCTTCCTGTTCCCTCCTCCTTGTTCACATGGCCTTATGAGTTCTAAAGTTTGGCATGTTGGTCCTCACAGGGACCTGGAGCTGAACGAGTGCCTCTACCATGACCATATGTTAATGGAGTCTGCCACCAAGGTCATTCACAAGTATGGTGGGAAGTTCTCAGAGGGATGGTAGGAAGTCTGGGGCATTAAGGGGCTGGACCTCAGTTTCACTAGTACCCACTCCAGTGAACGAGTTTCCTCAGAGGAACTTGTTATTTCAGGAATGCAAGCATACCTCTCCCATGCTATGTTGGCCTTGGTGGAAGGCCTAGATATTGAGCTCAGGGCCTACCACATTAGGTGAACCTTCAGGAAATCCTGAAGACCCTGCTGACCGGATTCTGAAACTGAGGGTTGTGGAATGGATATATGTGTAGGAGGAGACAAGATATCCATGCCCAAGCTCAGGGCTAGGGCTGGCTCTGCTTCTTGGACCTGGAATGAAAATACATTTTTAAAAAAGTCATGTTGAAGCCTCTGCTATAGGAGAAAATAACCCGCAGCTCCTGAGACTGCCTGGAATCTGTGAGGTACCTTCCCAAGAGGGAACAACATGCACCATAGGGCCTTATGCCAGCCCTGGGCCTGTCCTCCAGGGGCTCCAGAGACCACATGGGAAGACAACAGAGGTTTGGACAAAGCCCTTGGAGAGAAATGAGCTCTATCTTGGTAATCAAGAAGGCCTCCTCAGATGGTATGGCATTTGTGATGTGTTCTGAAGGAAGAGTAGGAACTTTCTGGGCAAAGAGGGAAAAGCACCTTCTCTCCAGACTGGTGGTAGTGGGGAGGCTTTATCCTAGATGAAATCACAATGATTATGGCATTTTTGGTGCGGGGAGGGGATGTGAGCTGTATGAGTTGGTTGGAACGTGGCATGTGGAAGGAAGCCTGTTTTAAATAAACTTTATTTTTGTAACAACCAATTCTTAATTCTTTTAACAAGAATTTATTTGTGTATCTACTATACATAAGAAATTGACCTTGTTGTAGCCGCCAGCCCCCGATAGACACACAGACCACCAGAAATCAGTGAGTTATAGGAAACACACTCTTTATTCAGCCAGCTGGGTCTGCTAGGGGTACGCAGACCCCAAATTAAGCAGCCCCAAAATGTAGAGGTACAGGGTTTTTAAGCCCTAAATCCCATTCCTCATTCTGTCTTAACACAAAAATCTATTTTTCTTCTATTTACTAACTGTCAACCAACAGGTAGGTTGTGCAAGCGGGGGTACAGAAGCAGAGAGCTTATTGTTAGAATGTTATGTTCCCATGGGTGATAACCTGTGTTCCCATGGGCGATAGCCTATGTTCCCATGGGCAATAGCGAAGCAGTAATTTTCCAGCCAGCACGACCTAAGCATAAATAGAACAGAAAATAATCATTCTGTGTCTACAACAAGAAGAAACATCATTATTCTGATTTGCTGTTGCTACCTAGTGTGAAAGTGCTGAGCTGGGTGTAGGGCAGTAAGCTACACCATTATGCTCTGTGTAGGAGGGGTCCCTGCAGTGTTTGCACACTTTGATCCAAGTATGGGATCCAGTAAGACTGAAGAATAAAACAGGAACATGCACCAAAGATTAGCTATGATGTGGTGGCCCAACCTGGGGTAGACTTTGGTTTGAAGCCAGTCAGCCTGGGGCCTGAAGGTGGAATTCTCAGGAGTCCTGGTAGGTCTGGGAGAAGTGAGCTGCCAGGAGGCCTGCCTTGTGGCCACAATGTGCGCCTCCCCACAGGGCAGGCTGGAGTCTGGGTGCTGAGCAAAGCCCTGAGCTGGTGGCCATCCTGGGATGAGACTGGCCCAGGCAGCCACTCATATGGCCACACTGTTGGGAATTCGGTCTGGGGACAAGTAGTAATATGGCAGCTTCTTATTCTTGTTGCGCTCAGCAATCACACTGACTACGGCGTCGAGGTTCTTGCGGAATCGGGCCATGGCCTCCCTTACAGGTTTCTCGATGAAATGCTCCTCTGGGTACATGCCCAGGAACAGCTGAAGGCCCGGACACAGACAGACATACATACAGACCGGTTAATCTGCAATGAGGCAATGTTAACTGACAGGCCTTGTCCCACCCGTAGAGATGATCCCTTGGGAGTCGACCTCTGCTGCCTGGTGAGAGTGCCCTGAGAATGCAAATGCCATCGCCGACCTGGCTTTCTGGAAGGAAGCCTCCAGGGGCAGGGGTGGGAGAACATACAGATAATGGGAGAAATAACTGTCCCACTACAGGCTGTCTATAAGGATGTGTAATGGTGCAGGTAAATGTGGAGGCTGTTGTTTGCCCAGCTGTAGTGGGCATGTGGCTGTGGAGTCCTGCTCTGCACTGTCCTATACAACACTCCTGCCTTCCCATCTCGCTCCAGGCAGAGGGATGTAGGGGCCAGAGCTGGCCTTTTTTCCCCCCTGTTGAGATGGTGTGCTCATTTGCACACTCACATATCTACAAATTAAAACTAGACATATTAAAAATACTATCGATTGCTAAAATTGGACAGTTTCATATCCAGGGCTGGAAAGAATGAGAGAAACATTATATGCTATTGATGGGATTTTGGATTAAGTTTGTGAAGGGCAGTTCAGTCTCAACATTCTTTTAACTAAGAAATTCTGCTAGGAATATATCCTCTGTTCCTGTTGAATACATGTGCAAAGATATACACAAAGATGTTTGTGAGGGACCAACACATTAGCAGAGGCCCTAAAGCAACCTAAATGTCTATAAGTCTGGGCCTGGTCAAATTAGTATAGTCATTCTGCACAGTACTGAGCTAATGCCATTGGGTTAATTCTACTGAGATATTTTCCTGGAACTGGCTCAGTGCCCACACTGCACCACACTGCTTTGGGATTATGTTAAACAAGGTGTATGTGCATGGAAATGTCTGGAAGAATACCCAAGAAACCCTCAGTTATTATCTCTGGGGTGCCAGGGAGAAACCCACAAGAGAGAGCTTTGTCAATAACTGGGCGTGGTGGGTGTGCCCTTGTGGGGAACATCACCAAGGAGCAGAGTCTCTTGTGCTCTTCTTCCCCAGTCTTGACTGAGCTCCCTCCAGGCTCAGGCCTGAGGACCTTGTGGGCCACCCCAGCCTTGGAAGTCAAGATTCCTGGTGGGCAGTTGTCCACCCTGAGCCCTGAATCACAAAACCCTGAGGTTGAGGAATGGGTTAAACCTGGGTGACCTACCTGCCAGGAGGGGCAGAATGGCCTTACCTCATTTTCCTGGAACTGGCTCAGTGCCCACACTGCACCCAGGTGCCAGCAGGAGCGGCCACGGTCTGGAAGTGTGTCCACGATCTGCTCGATAGTGACCACACCCTTGGCTGTGGGTGGCGGGGCTCGCATAGTTGGGGGAGCATTGGGGATCCAGGAGCACCAGTCATACTGCAGGGAGAGCCGAGAAACATGCAGTCCCGCTGCCGCCCACCTGCGCCTCTAGCCTCCCTCCTGTGCACTCCTCCTGCTCCAGCAGGCCCTGGGCAGTGAGCTACAGCCCCCTTGCTATGGCCGGACCCTCTGCTAAGCCCACTGAATCTTCGTCTGGAACACTCAATTAGGGGCCCTGAGGATGCCTGGCTTTCTCCATGCACCCAGCTGGCTGGAAGACTAGGAAGAGGGGCAGCCCTTCCCAGCAGGTCAATAGCAGACAGGGTCAAGGTGACCTTCCTGATTTCCCACCTAGAAGTCTTTCCCTACCCTTGCCCACCTGGCCAAAGTTTACTGCTGCATGCTGGGCTGAGGCCGTGAAGATTACCACTGTAAGGTACTCAGACAACTTCTCCTTGGTCTTGATGGACTTGGGGAAGCCTAAGGCAGAGTTATGGGCTGGCTAAGGCTTGCTCTTGGGAAAGGACATCCGACCAGCAGAGCCCCATCCCTATCCCTGGCCCTCCCTTGGCTCCCCCAAGCTGGTGCTGGAGGGCCCAGCATGGAAGAGGACAGCAGCTTGGCCCAGTGTCCTGATGTTTATGACTTGGGCTCTCAGGGCTGAGAAAGTCCCTGAGATATCCCCATGAAGCATACTGGTAGCCAGGGGT
This sequence comes from Pteropus medius, assembly GCF_902729225.1. Taxonomy (NCBI): domain Eukaryota; kingdom Metazoa; phylum Chordata; class Mammalia; order Chiroptera; family Pteropodidae; genus Pteropus; species Pteropus medius. The sequence continues at coordinate 60,570,072 of NW_024344378.1, forward strand.
CCCTTGGGAACTCTGTCTTCAGCACCAGGTGCTTAGATGAATGCCACAGGCCAGTGTTGCCCAGGGAAAGTCAGAGGAGAAAGGAAGAGCAGAAGAGAGGACTGGAAGAGAGCTGGGGGTGGTTCTTACCTGAAGTCTTCTTGCCCCGCATACCGTACACATAAATGTCCTTCACGAAGTCCTGTAGCTCCTGGTCCTCCACCACCACTTGGTCACTCTCATAGTAGATGCCTACTACGTCAGCTGTGAATCTGGCTCAGGAAGAGGGACCCAGCCAGGAGCGGATAATCAAGCCAGGGTCCACAGAGCTGTGCCTCCAGGCCCCAGGGCAGGGCCCCATTAGTCACTCTATCACTTACTCCTTAATTTATAGGTCATTAAGGTCACCCCTACCCCATGCCTAGCCTCCCCTTCCTCCATCAGTGCCCTGACAAGAAAATCAAGCCCCTAAATCCCTGAGTCAGTTGTGCAGGCCCCTGGCTGAGTCTATCAATGCCCAAGTCCACTCCTCCTCCAAGACCTCCACTCCTGCCACACAAAGCAGGTCCCACAGCCCAGCATACACTCACGTCTTGATGGCCTCCCACACCAGGAGTCCGTCATCTCGGTAGAAGTAGTAGGGAATGTCCTCTGTACTGTCCATGCCCCGGGCCTTGATGGCCTCAGGAAAGCACAGGGAGGCGTAGGTGAGGTCCTGCATGGCCCTCTGCACCATCTGCACATGGCCACCACCCCCTGTAGCATTGGCCTTGAGTGAGAAGAGAGAGAGAATGTTGTGAGCTAGGGCCGGTTCTCCCTTTCCAGTTTCCTGCTCCAGAGCTCACCAGGAGAAACTGTGATTGGCAGTGTGATGGCCAGGCATGTAGAGGGTCAAAGCCATGTCCTGTGAGGTGAGAGGGAAAAATGTTTAACTCGGAGAATGCCAGGGCAGCTCAATGAGGAGATTACAGAGAGGAGCCTCTGCCTGATCTAATGCAAGGGAGTGAGGTGGACAGGTATGTGCATAGACTGGAGCAGCTGCAGAAGGAGGGGTGAGATTCCACCCTAAGAGTGCAGCAGGGATAGCTGGCAGAGTGTGGGGCCTGGGCTGCTGCAGCCTTGCACTTGCTCTAGTTCTGAGTGCAGGCTGCCTAGACTCTCAGCACTGCTCTCAGTGGCTAATATATGTGTTAAAGAAGTGGGCAGATACCAGCTCTGAGGACCTACACAACTCTGTTGAAGGCTTGTGGTGTGCTTAGGTGAGGGCCGCAGAGACACACAAGGAGGGATCCTGGTACTCCTCCCAGCAGCTGAGATATAGGCACACATGCTCACAGGCATGCACATGCACAGACGGAGGCTAAGCAGTTAGGCCACAGACATGAGTCCCAAGGGATCATTTGACCTAAGCAGGACCAATCAGAGTTGCTGCTCCCCCGTACTGTCTATTTGGATGGGAGATGATGTTCACTGTGTGGGAACATGAGCCTGGAGCTTGCCGTGGTGGAGTCCTGTCCTCCTCCTATAGGGGAAAGCCTTTCTGGAAAAATGAGGCCAACAGAGTTTAAAGAGGCAAAGAGTGTGAGCCAGTGTTCTCGGACCTGGGGACACTGAGTCACTGGGTCCATTTTAGTCTGAGGCTTCCTCACCCTTAATATCCAGGTATACAAGATATTACGTTTCCTTTCTGGCTTCAGCTGGTTTGAGTTGGATTTTGTCTTTTGCAACCCAAACAGTGGCTCAATCTTAGTAATCATCTGGCTACTCACTGATTAGAGGTAGGAAAGCAGGAAGGTTAGAGGGTGAGGGCTGCTTGGAGAGTCCGGGCTTAGTAAGGCTACAGGGCAGTCAAAACAGGGTGGAGTGCTGCCTGAGAGGATATGAGGGGTGAGTAGGGACCAAAGCCCCACTGAGGAGGAGAGTGGGTTGGGAGCACTGATGTACTGGAAGAGTGGGTGGCGGGAGGTTGTGCTCAGAGTGATGGATAGCAGAGCAGGAGGGAAGACCCAGGTTCCTAGTGCATAAGAGGTGGGTGCCAGGAGGCAGGGTCTGTACCACATGCCAGAGGAAGGGAAAGGGGAAAGGTGGGAGGAAGTGACAGGGAGCCAACATGAAGAGGAAAATCTGATGGTGAGCAGCACACAGTGCATTCAGAAGAGGAGAGCTGGCCCAGTTGCCCAGTAGGAGGGACTGAGGAGTGGCTACAGAAACTGGGGAGCCTTCACTCTGCATGCCTCCAGTCTCCACCCTTGCCAGGCCTCCACCCCTGTGGTGCTGAATGGCCTGGTCTCCAGAGAGGAAATCTGGACCTGAGATGGAGGCAGAGGTTTTGAGAGGGGCTCTGCCCTGCATGGTGATGGGGGTGGCAGGTGCCCACCTTGTCAAAGAGGCCGTACTCGCAGATGAGCTGCTCTCGGGCCTTGGTGTTGATGGCGATGGTGAACCGCACGTGTGCCACCAGGAGCTGGGCAGAGAACCAGGGAAAACATCAGAGAAGGCCTGGCTGGGGCCCCTCACTAGGTTTGCACCTCCTCTGAAGCCCTCAGCAGCCCCACCTAGTCCACTGTGGAGGCGTGACGCTAGGGCTCAGGGAGGAAGTAAAGGTTGGCATGCTGGTCTTCACTGCTGAGTAGCTCCTGGAGGCCTGGGGGTGCACTTTTGATGCTTAGCGATAAAGATAATGATAAAAATAATTGTCAATGCTTGTATTGAGCTCAACTAAGTGCCAGGCACTGTTTTAAGCTCTCTGAATTTGTTAACTATTTTAATCCTGACAATAATCCTGTGAAGCAGGTATACTATTTGATCTCTGTTTTACAGATGGGGAAACTGATGCAGTCACCCAAGCAGTCAGTGCCGATAGGATTCGGGAAGAGGCAAAGGCTTGGATAATAGGGGCTACTATCTGGGCTCAGATGAGGGTCATGCTGAACTCACTTGCCTCTTCAAACTCTGTCCTTCCCCCTCAAGCCACCAGGGTCTGTCAGGCCCAGGTTCCTTGTGTCCTTAGGAACCATCAGGCTTTCAGCAGGCATCATTGGCCCCTGAATCTCTCTCCCAGGAGTCCTCACATGCCGGCCACTCCCAGCCATAGTCCAGTGGGCAATCAGTGCCCCTCCCCCTCCCTCATATTACTTCCATATCCAAATGCTTCCCTCAACTAGGTGAGGCAGTAGCTTGCTGTACCTTGAAAATGGGGTGTACAGCAGGCAGCTGGCGGTACATGGCGATGCCAAAAACTTCAGATACCAGATGTGTGCGCAGAAGGTGAGTGATAGTCTGGTGGACGTGGAAGTCACTGGAACGCACCCAGATTTTGGCCAGAAGCCAGTCATATTTTGCATCCGAAGGGAGAAAAATAGGGTTCTCATCTCCTGGGACTTGGTTGAGCTGATACATAAGAGAAAGAAAATATACTACAATCTTTCTCTCCAAACTATATCTATAGGAGAGCCTAGCCTCAGGAAGTTCCAGAAGGGTCCAAATTTCATAAACAGTGACTTTGGAATTGTGAGAGGATCATGGAGCAGGGCAGAGGGATCAGGGTTCATGTTTCCCATCCTAGCTACATCATTTACTACCTGTGAGACCCTGGACAACTTACTGAGCCTTTCTTAGCTCTCGTGTCATCATCTGGAATAAGGGAACAGTATGTACTCACCTCACAGAGCTATTATGGGAGTGAGTAAGACGGCATGAAGGCATCGGCACAGAGTGAGCGCATTAAGGTGTTTAGGGCACATTGCTGTGGTCTTCCACCAGCCCCCCATCTCCCCTCTTGCCTTTTCTATCCCTTTCACTCCCTCCTGGTTCTGGCTGCCATTTGGTATCCAGCACTTTCCCTTCCTCTGCTCTTCCCTTTAAATGCTGCTGTTTCCCAGGCTCTGCCTTGGTGCTCTTGACTCTTCTCTTGCCCTGACAAGCTTCTCTAGTTCCCAGGACTCTAGGGTCTTCATGATGCAGTGTCCTGGGTTGCTATCCCTTAAGCCCAGAACTGTGGCCAGATGCCTCCTTTGTAGAGGTCAGACTTGTCTTCCCTCCCCAGTTTCTACTCCATACTGGGCCAAGGTGATTTTTTTTCCTAAAATGGAAATCATGTCATGCCAACCCCTTTCTTAAAAACACTTAGTCACCTCTTAATGCCAGAAAAGAAAGCCCCCAAACTCTGTGGTCTGGCCACTGACAATGGATCCCTTCCTACGTCTCACTCCACCCATGCCAACAGCCACTCGCATTCATTGAGCTAGCACAGCTTCTGGCCCCCACAGCATGATGTCATATGAACCTGTGAAACAGGCACTGTCATTACCCCATCTTTCAGAGGAGGACCCAAACAGACATTTAGGATGACAATGAATTATCCAGACAAGAGAATAGTGGAGGAGAGGCATTCCAGCTGCAGGAGCCATAGGCAAGAACTTGGTCTGGGAAGGGCTGTGCTGGGCGGCAGGCCCTTCCGAGACCAGTGTAGCTACAGCAGTGTGACCAATGAGGAGAACTGCCTGAGAGTGTGGAGAGGGGCCTGACTGAGTGGGCTCCTTAAGGTTATGCTAAGTGATTTGAAAAGTAATTTCCCTGTCTCTCTCTCGCTCGCTCTCTCTCTCTCTCTCTCTCTCGCGTGCGCGCGCGCGCGAACACTGTGCATAGAAATATGATGCCAGCCACAAATAGCATTTAAAATTTTCAGGCAGCCACAGTAATGAAAGTAAAAAGAAACAGGTAAAGTTTATGTTAATAATAAAATTTTGTTTTACTTAATATATGTAAAATATTATCATTTCAACATGAAAATAATATAAAATTGTTAATGAGATATTTTATGTTCTTTTTCTCACTAAGTCTTTGAAATCAGGTGTGTATTTTACACTTACAACATGCCTTGGTTCAGACTAACCACATCTTGATGCTCTAGAGACATGGGTGGCCAGTGGTTCCTGAACTGGACAGGGCAGCTCTAGACAGCCAGCTCCATCCTGCTCACCGGGGATAGACTAGTGCAGGGAGGAGGGGAGAGCAGAATTTGGCCTTCACAATATCCTTGAGTTTGTTTATTAATGCAATTAGTTGACAACCTTTAAATATCAGATAATTTCACATAAAAATTTGGAATACCAGTTATTCTTTGGAAAATTAGGTCTGAACTCTGAACTCATATTCTCATGGGACAACACTTGGGTCCCTTTTAAACAATGCCAGCTCCCCCTCCTACTGCCCCACCCCTCCCTGGTGCTCATTTGCACTAACTACCTGGCCCCACAGGTCTCCCAAAGCACAAGTGAGGCCTGCCATGCTCTGGGACATACTCTGTGGTGGAGCAGACCCTCTGTTACATGCGAGGGGCTGCATGCTATCTCATTTAGTCTTCACTATCACCCTACGAGGTGGGTATTCCTTGCCATCTCCATTTTACAAAGGGGCTTAAGGCTCAGAGTGGTTAAGCAGCTTCCTAAGTCACTAAGTAGGTAACAGCTCAGCTGGGATGGGCCTCAGTGCCTTGCCCATTCCCTTGCAGCCTTTCTCTCCACTCTCAGTGCCTAGTCCAGACCCTCACTTACTTTCTCCCTTGAGCTCTTACACAGGCCTCACGGACACCTCTGATTTTGGCCTTCCCCTCTCACCCTTCCTTCCCATCCTCCCCTCAGGCCTCCAGAGTGCATCCTGAATGGCTTGGTGTTTTTGTTTTTTAAATGTTTTTTTGGGTAAGGAAGTTGTTTTTTGTTTCTGATTAGGAAATAATATATGCATATTATAAAATAATTCTAGTCATTACAGAAGATCGTAGGAAAACATTATAATCTACCTTATTTGCATATGTGCATATTTATCTATTCAGTTTTCCATAAGTTGAACGCTATTATAATGAACATCTATTTCTTCTTTCTTTGGTTTGCCTGTGCCTCAACTAGCCTATCGCAACATTCCTGACCTGGTGACCCTGTGTCCTGCACTTCCACACAACTACACGAGTATCTGGGCACATCCATGCTGTGCTGCTTCCTTGCATTCAGTTTACATAGAAGAGATGATACAATCTCTACTTTGTGTCTTTTCCGATTTGTTAACTTATTGTGGAAACTCCTCCAGGTCAGCTGGGTAGATCTACCTCATTCGTTTTAATGGTGGTAGAACATTTCATGGTCTGGACATAAAAGGTTTCATTCAATTAGTCCTCTATTGCCTTCAGATTTTCCTTGTTTGTTTCACCACCACAAACAGTGCTGTGACAACATGCTCGCACAGGTGTCCATTAGATTTGTGTTTCTTTTCTTCTGCCTGGGAACTAGAGTGCGAGCTCCCGCTGTGCTGTAGGGAAAGCCTGGTTCTGTCTGCTAGACAGTACCCTGCTGCTCAGCTCCCTCAGCTGGCATGCACCCGCTCAGAGGTGCTGGCTGTCAGAACACTTAAATGGTAAAAGTCACGGTCCAGAGCTCCTGAGTGTCCTTCCCCTTGCTCTGGCCATGCTGGCCCCGCTGGCCCGAGGACCCTCTGACCACCCACTGCAGTACAGAACCTCAAGAAGCACACCTGGTATGGCAGGTGCTGTGGAACCTTCTCAGTGCAGGCCCAGGTACCAACTGCGGACTCCCCAGGCCTGCCCAATTACTACAGAGTGAACCATCCCCCCAGGCTGCAAACTCAGGCCTGTGTGTGGAGGCACCTTCCTTGTTAGAAGATGAGCATGGCTTCCCCACTCCCCCACCCCCCACCCCAGTCTGATGGGTCAGAAGTGAGAATTTATTGTAACTTTAATTTGCATTTCCTTAACTAATGGCAAGGTTGAGAGTTTTTCCATATGTTGATTGTCCATTTACATTTCCTCTTCAATCAAATGCCTATGCATACTCCCTGAGATTTTCCTATTAGAATATATGCCTTTTCCTTAGCAATTTGAAAGAGCTATTTGCATGTTATAGATAGCCATCCTTTATCTGTCACTGTGTGGCAGTTATTTTCCCCAATCTATTATTTGCCCTTCGGCTTTGTTTATGGTAAATTTTACCATTCATTTTTAAAAACAGCACATAATCAAACATGCCTATCTTTTCCTTTATAACTTCTTGTTTTTTTATTTTCACCTTTAAAAAATCTCAGTACTCCTATTACTATTTTAATTTTTATTTGTTGTGGCTGCTAAATGTTATTAAATTTCCTTTTAGTTTCAATTGATACAACCAGAAGATTTTTTTCTTATTGCTGTAGTGAATTATGCTGATAGTTTTCCTGATATTGAGACATCTGGAATAAACTCTACTTGGTTGTGACATATTAGTTTTCACCACACTGCTGCATTCACTTTGCTAATATATTTAGATTTCTCTTAAACTCTATATTTGTAACTTGGAGTGGTCCTCAGCTTTCTTTTGGAGCCTGTATCAGTTTCAGCACTGAGGTTATGCCAGCTTCACAGAATGAATTGTGGGGGTGAAATGCCTTAAAGAGCTCCGAAAATGTCTGTTGTCTTAAAAGCTGCCTAAAACTCGGCTGTTCATCATACAGGTTTCTCACCAGTCAAGACATTTAATTGGCTTTCTAATCACTTATGTGGAAATTGGCCTATTCTCTACAATTTTTTTCTCATAATTTATATTTCCCTAGGTATCCATGTCTTCTGGTTTTTCAAATTTGTTGCCACGTTATTACTTTTTTAAAAAATCTGTGATTATATCTTTTTTCTTATGTCTCATCTTGTATATTTTTACTTTTTTTTTTTTCTTCTTTCATTAGCCTCATAAGGGGGTTATTTATTTTTCCAGACCCTTTAAAGAACTCGATTTTGGATTTACTATCCTCTGGCTTTTATTAGCATGGTTTTTTATAGTTTGCAAAGTTCTCATTTTCAGGAGAGGGAAGATATTTAGGAATGTTCTGGGACTTGCCCAAAGTCCCATGGCCTGTTAGCAAGAGTCAGAGCTGGGACTTAAGCAAGGGCCCTAACTCCAGGCCACTCCAACTCTCCGGAGGATAGGCTGCTTCAGAGGTGCCTGCCCGTGGTAAATGGCCCCCCACCTTGCATCTCCTAGCTGTTCAGTTCTCTCACATCACCTGTCCCTTTACCTTTTGCTTCAGTTTCTTGAGCACAGGGCTTCTCTCTGATAACAGGCTGGAACTCCTTTGGGGGAGATGTGCCCCAGAGACTGGGCGACTTGAGGTGGACACAGACTTTGGAGCCAGATGGCCTGACGTGAGTCCCAGCTCTACTACTCACTGTGTGCACCTGTGCCTCAGTTTTACAATCTGAGGAAAATGATCCCCAGCAGAAGTGTTTGCCTACCTTGCAGGGTTGTAGTGACAATTATATGAATAGAGGCAGGTCCAAATGTTTCAGAATCTGGGATTTTTAAGATTTTTAGCAATGTGTATACTTCATTATGTGACACTTCTGTTTCCCTCCCTGGGTCTCAGGCAACATAATATTTTACAATCAAACATATTAGTACTTCTGCAGTGACACATACGCATTTCACATAGACTGGGACAAAGCCTTTAGTGGTCTCTTCTATTGGTTCAGAGCAAGTTTTGCTGCCAGTGAATTTGCTTTCAGTCTTTGAAAAACCTAGCAGTATTAGGACTTTTTTGAATTTCGGAATTGAGGGTAAGAGATTGTGGACTGTGCAGCTTAACCCTGAGGATAGTCTTGGCATCTGGTTAGCACCTGGCAAAAACAGTTGCTATCATGTCCTGAGCATCCAATGCCCGGTTCATGGTTGGCTCAAACTACTGTTTGCTGAATGCATGTCTGCCTGTCCCCCGTGGGGCCTGCGCAGACCACCCCCACAGACCTACACCTTGTCCTGTCCTGGGTGTTGTTTCCTGCTGTCTGCATACCAGCTCCCACTGTATTTCAGCTTCCTGGTGTTCTGAGGAAGCAGAAGGCAGCCAGGAACAGGGAGAGATGAAACTCTGTTCCACTTGTCTCTCCCCTAAACTGCTGCCCTCTCTCCTCCTCTATTGTCCCTGGTGGAAACGAGAACCGTGGGCACTCAAAGGCAGCTTCCTAGGACCGGCACGTTACCTGACCAGCCTCCATGGTGCCTCTCAGAGGCTTCAGTCTCTAGTTTATCTCCCTGCTTCATCTGCCTGGCCTCTGTTGGTGTTTTGATTTGGGGCCCCTGCTCAGGATGCTGGGGTTGGGGCGAAGTATGTTATTTCAGGGCAGGTCCTCTGTAGAGCACTTTGCCTTGCCAGGAATTCTCGAATGTATCTTGGGGAGTGGAGCCCTGTCTTCCCCTGTGGACAGCCTTCCCTATGGCTGGCAGGAAGCTCTAGGTCCTTATTTTTCCTGTCTACCTGGTAGAGCCTTTAGCAGCCTTCTTAGAAAATACAAGGCAGAACTACCTCCTTCTCCTGGAGTTAAGATGGAGCCTTCCAGGAAAAATCCTCCCTGAGGCCTGGCCGCTGAGGGCAGAGCCACCCATGATAAGAACAGGGCCTGGCAGCCTACCTGGATAGCAATGGGGACCATCTTGTTGGCCAGGTTCTTGTACAGCAAGCAGATGGGCGCAGCCAGGAACTGCAGAGTGCAGGGGTCTGTTTTGTTGGCATCGATGCCATCCAGCAGTTCAAAGTCCACGATGAAGATGTTCCCTTGCTGTAGAGGCAAAAAGGAATACGTCTAAGTCAGTGTCAGTCAGATGGACCCAAGAATAAAGCCCAGAGGGAAGGATAGGCAGCTTTGGAGGCCCCTGGCATCTCAGTGGAGTTAAGAATCTGTAGTTCTTTCGTCATCCAACTCAAAGGCTGATTCACGCCACGAGTTTTCACAGGTTGTAGAGGTTTTTCCATAAGGTGGAGAAATGGTGGTAGCCAATTTAGCATTTGTTGTACCTGAAATCTGCTTGACCCTTATGAAAGATGTTGAAAGACCACTCAGAGTGGCAATTTAATAATAATAAGAGTTTAGGTAAAATAGATGAGAGAAGTCAAATAGCAAAGAGTGATGTGACTCCAGGTACAAAAAATTCAACACTGGGCAAATCTGAGGGTCAAAGTCACCCTTGGGACAGAGATGGAAAGTGGGTGGGTCTTCAGGAGTGGGATCCTCTGCAGAGGGGTGGGTCTATATGGGGGTTACACAGGGTCATGGTGGCTTCTTCAGATGCTGGAGGTGCTCTTCTGGGGCAGGGAGAAGCTGCAGGGGCTGGGGTTGGGCGTTTTGTAGGAGTGGTGTGCTCTGTCCTGGTCTGAGGTTGGTGGCACAGTGGGGTGGGTCACTTGGTGCAAGTTCATTGAGCTTGCTGACACTCCTGATTTGTGCCCTTTTCTGTAGTTATTATGCTTCACTACAGAACGAATGTGCCTATGATTTGGGGAAAGTAGAAAACTGCCCTTTCCAAACTATACAGAGTCTTCTAGAGTAGCAGTCCCTATCCTTTTTGGCACAAGGGTCTGGTGCTCTTATGAGAATCTAATGCCTGATGATCTGAACGGGAGCTGAGGCAGTGATGCTAGCGCTGGGGAGTGGCTGCAAATACAGATGAAGCTTTGCTTGCTGACCCGCCGCTCACTTCCTACTGTGTGGCCTGGTTCCTAACAGGCCACGGACTGGTACAGATCTGCGGCCCAGGGGTTGGGGACCCCTCTATTAGATTACTGCTTCACAACCAAAAGCCAGTTGAATGTCCAGACCATTGCTCAAAAGTAAGATGACCATTGTGACAAAGATACCTACAACCTACCTGCCCAGGAAGTGATAAAGACCCCGGAGTGGAGGCTGTTCCATGCCAGGGTAACTAGATGCAGAGATGGCTGCTCAGTCCCTTCCAATTCTAGGATTCTCTGGCTTTTAATGTTCTGTGATTATCTGATTTGAAGTTTGAAACCTATAGCACTGATTCAATGTTAATATATCCAGCAATTAATCTACAGAGAAATACTGCTGTGTGTGCTGCCTGTGTGGGGCCACATGTTGTTCTCAGCTGTGCATGTAACCAGATGGTATCTGAGGGCCTGGGCAGGTCCAGGAGGGGTCTAGGAATGCATGCCCTGGGGCAAGGGCCTTTCCTAAGGACTTCAGCTGGCCAATGGCCCCCCAAAGACAGGTGGGCAGGGTGTGGGGGCTGGGAGATCTGTCCACAGATGGCACTGATCACCCCTCTCTGGCTGGAGCCCCAAAGTTAGCTGAGCAAGCAAGACAGGGTAACCAGAAACAGAAGACCACCTAGACACCTGGGGGCAGGTGGCAGGAGGCCCAGTCATCCTGGTTCTAGTAGGAAAAAGCCAAATGACAGGAGACCAAAGGCCATTCCTGGGTCCTCAAGTCCCCAGCATGGAAGGTACCCAACACTGAGTCCCATCAGACCCACAGTGGAGGTGGTTTGAACTCTTTCTGTCTTAAGACTAGGTTATTCTTAGAACTAGAGAGGGCTGACTGTGTAGGTAAGGGCCAGAAGAAGGTTTGGGGAGTGGGTGAGGGCAGAAGCAGATGCCACCAATGTTTCTGATTAGAAAGTCAAAAATTCCATCAGTTTTCTCCTTTATTTTATTTTTGTTCTGCGGAAGGCTAATTCTTTCTCCAGTTTCCTCACCTTTGCAAGGTGGGTGACAATTTGAAGGCCATGTGTGTAAAACATTTCTCATAATGCCTGGTCCACAATAGCCCCTAGTCAGAGGGAGCTCTTTGAATTACTTATATTGACATTGATAATATTGATATTATGCTCCTAGCCTTACGGGGAAATATCACCTTCAATTCCTCTTTCTACATTGGACAAGACAGATTTCATAAATGCCCAGCGATGCCAAGAACAGTTGATCTCGCCATCGGCCCAGCAGACAAGCCTGGAAGATGGTGGCCTGGGAGCCAGTGAGTACTGGTCAACAGCAAGTGGTTTCTGCCCAATAGAGTGTGATACAGACATCTGAGCTGAGCCTCTGGCCTGGACCATCATCTCTAGCCAACCAGGTCTTACCTCGACCTCCTGCTCCAAGGTGAGCTGCCGCTCTAGGCTGCACTCCACCATCTCCGTAGTCACTGGGAGCTTCTCAGGAAGCTTCGTGCATCGCTGGATCAACACAGGGTTGCAGCCATTCAGGAACTGGTAACCGAACATGAGATCTTCCTGCCAGTGATTCATGACCCGCTCTGTGGGGGAGAGAATCATGGCACAGCCTGAGCTCTCAGGGGGAGGGGGGAGCTTGGGCTCTGCTTGGTCCCCTCTCCCAGGCACTTATTGGACAGCTGACTGACTGCAGGCTCTGCCTGCCATGCCAAACTGCCTGTCCCCCTGCCCATCTCTGAGTCAGGTCATGGCACTACCTGGTCCTCCCTGAGATGGCCCTTAGGCTCAGAAGGTTACTGGGGCACCCCTTTCTTAAGTACAAAACAAAAATAGGCAAATGGGATTGCATCAAACTAAAAACCTTTTGCACAGCAAAGGAAACAATCAACGGAATAAAAAGGCAACCCACAGAATGGGAGAAAATATTTGCAAAGCATGTATCCGATAAAGGGTTAATGTGATATATATATGGAACTCTTGCAATTCGATAGTAAAAAGGACTAATAATTCAATTAAAAAATGGGCAAAAGACTTGAACAGACATTTCTCCAAAGACATACAAATACTAGCAAGTATATAAAAATTGCTCAATGACCCTAACCACCAGGGAAATGCAAATTAAAACCACAATAAGATATCATATTACACCTGTCAGGAGGGCTATTATAAAAAGATGAAACAAAAGACAAGTGAGGATGTGGAGAAGTTGGAACCCTTGTGCAGTGCTGGTAGGAATACAAAATGTGCAGCCATTATGGAAAACAGCATGGGGTGCAGGGGATGATGGCCTGGGTGAAGGGGCAGCCTGGGAAGTTGGGCCAGGTGGGCCAGCCCTGCTGGAGCAGGGTGCGGCAATCTTTTCTAATTCCAAGCTAGTCTCCCCAGCAACATGAGAACTCCCAATGGCACACTCACCAGAAATAGTGTTGCTGATTTTGACGAAGATTTTTTCAAAGTCGGCAAAGTCATTCCAGGAAGACTGGAACATGTGCATGAAGGAATTGATGAACAGGTTCTCCATCCTGCACACCAGGAGACAGTGTCATCCTTTGCACATGCTCTGGCTTCACCTTCCTGCAAAGCCTCTTCACACTGTGGTCTCATGGAACCTCTAGGTGTCATCTGGGCAGCAGGAACTTGAACCCAGGGCAGCTGCTGGAGACAGCTGATTGGCCTTGTGGAACCAGGACAGAAACTGGATGCTCTTCCTACTATCCCTTTCCAATGAAAGAGATGGGTCACCTGTCTAATCTCTTTCATGCATGCATGCATTCATTCATTCATTCTCAGCACAAGTTTCCAGGGAGAGTGCCACATTTCCTATGCAGCTGCTCTACTGAGTCTCCTGGATTTTGGAGGGATGAGCCGTTCAGTTGAGTTTGACCTTCATTTACTTTCTGTCTAACCTTGCCTCTGTGCCTGGTGCTTACACAGTATCCAAATGCTCATTACACGGGACAGCAAAACAATCCAGAACAGGAGCTCGATAAATTCCAAATGCAGGCTGCAGGCAGGTAAGGAGGCCTGAATACTAGAGGAGTGGGGAGGAAACAGGTAACTGCTTGTTACTCTGCCCACCCCTCCAGTATTCAGGCCTCCTTATCTGCTCTGTCTTTTGTATGTCACAACTTGGGGGCCTTTGCATGTGCAGTTTGCCTTGAAACACTCTGCACCCCTCTTTCTTCTTTTATGAGGATGTAGCGCGAGTGTATCTTGAAGCCTCATCCAATGCACCCCTACTCCTCCTTCAATGCTGGGGAAGCTGTTCCTTCTCCATATCAGGCTGGCCCTGTGGTGCTGTCTCTGCAATGCTGATGGAAGATTACATACGAACCCATTTGTGTGAATACTTGCCTGCTGCCTTAGATACAGGAGCTCAAAAGCATGTCTGCATTGCTCGGCTCTGAGCGCAAGCCTCCTTGCACTAAAGGGGACTGTGCAGAAGTGCTCCTCCAGTGGGCTCCCCTTCCTATCGTCCCTTACCCCCGAGAATGCCAGGCAGAGTGGAGCCTTTCCCCACGGAAGCAGCCCCACTCTCCTTAGACAGTGGGCTGTCTTTGGGTGAGTGTTGTTGTGGAAAGGTTTGGGAGTTCCGTAGCCTCCTCACATCCTCCCCAACTACCAGAATCAAAGGATGGAAATTTGGGTGTTTTATCCAAAATGAACTTGGCTGATGGGAACAGAGGTCTCTGCCATCCCAAGGGAGCCACCTGTGAGCATGGATGAGGGCAGCAAGTCTGAGTGACCAAAGGCGGGAGCTTGGCAGACAAGCAGGAGATGCCGTGGCCCATTCCTGGCCCTGCCAAGCAGGAGAAAGACACTTGAGATAGAACTTGACACATCTCCTTGCAGACTCCCCTTCTGGATCTGCCTCAGTTTAGCAAATGTTTCTCTCCTTTGTACTGATCATCCAGGGACCTCTAGGACCCCACGATGTTCAGGAGAGGGTCTTGGGGGCTACAAGGCTGGTAACCTTTGTGAGCCTCAACTTCTCCTCTGTGTGTTGGACCATCCAGCTGCCTGCAGGCTACTGAGATGCTGAAATGGAAGAGGCTGGAACACAGACAGGGCATTGGTGGCGGCACATAGCAGGCACTCAGTGCTTTGGAGCCTGGGAGTAATGCCAGCATCGTATTCTCGTCCGTGGCTGGTATCTTTATCACTTTTATCACAGCCCCTCGTGGGGAAGTAAGAACTTTTACACCCATGCTTGTTGCAGCCTCTCTATCAGTAGGAAGGCTGCCAGGGCCCAGGAATGCCCCCAGCTAAACTTCTTTCAGCCATTTACCTCCTTCCTCACCTAGCATCCATGGCCCTCCTATAACTCCCTTGCTAGCTGAGTCTCCAGGGATAGTAATCCTTCTTAAGCTAAAGGAGTAAACCTCAGGGTGACATCTCATGTCAATCTGGGTGTGGAAAGGACTTGTTTTTGGGAAAAGAGAGGCCTTCCCAGGCCCCTCCTATCCCCACAGCCCTGAGGATAGCCTGGCATCAGAACATGCCCAGGAAAGAAGTCTTGGAATTCGTGGGGAACTGGGAGTGAGTCACAAGTCCATAACCCAGTCACTCCCCACCAGGAGTGGGTCACAGTCTTTCCAGCTGGGTCTCTTTGACCTCAAAATAGGGTGGGGTGTGGTAGCACTCGGAGGAAGCCACAGATCTAGGAAGAAGTGGAGTTAGGAGGAAAATATTTGCATGTCCTCTAGAGGCAAAATATTTCTACATACTTAAAGACAATTGAATATGAGGGACTTCAAAAATCTGTTATTGCTACAAAGAGGAATCCGTAGTAGCCTAGAGAGGGCACCTAGCTCATTTGAGGTCACACAGCCAGGTAACAACATGGCCAGATAGCAGCACAGGCAATGGCACAGCCAGGAGAGAATCTGTGCTGAGTTGCTGACCTGGGCTGAGAAAGGTGGGAGCTTTCGCTTTCTCTACTTCCCCTGCTAACTTTCCTTCTTCTAACAGCCTCTTCATTTCTCATTTCACTGTTTGGCTGATTGGGGTCAGGGGCACAGCTCACTGAGGAGGCCTGGCCTAGTTCCAGGCACAGCAGGTGGCTTGGAGGAAACGAGCCACCAGAGTTACCCAGAAGTGGTGCGGAAATTGAGCTGCCTAGAAGCGGACGTTCAATGGGGAAGTGCTTTTTGGGGACCTCAGCCATGAGTTTCGGTTTTCCAAAGGAGGGCTGGGTTTAGCCATGGTGAGAGTGGCACTGCTATGGCATGAGCCGCAGAGACGCAGGCCAGGCCTTGGGTCTGTGTATTCTGTCTATCAGAGACCTTTAGTGCAGAGCAGGCTGCCAGGCACTGGGTGGGCATCCTTTCCCCATCAGACCACTCAAGGGCTGGACCAGAGGCTCTCAGAGCCCCCCATCCTATGTGCTGAAGTCCGGATATCAGAATCCTAGATGGGCCTGGGAGTCCACATGCAAGAAGAGAAAAGAAGAGAAAAGGCAGCTGAGATGGGTGTAGGTCAGCACAGAGTGTTAAGGACCTGGCCTGAAATTCCAGCCCCAATGCTTCCCAGCCATGTAGGCTTGGGCAAGTCCCTAACCTCACTGTGCCTCAATTTCTTCATCTTTTAAATGAGCATGATTTTCCCTGACTCACAGGGGTGACATGATGTATAGAAAGCATCGGTATGTAAAAAGAGTTCAACAAATATTAGCAACTAGTACCATGATTATCACTTATTGTTGACATTAAAGTCTGCAGCCTTAGGCCACAGTGTTTTAGGGGGACCAGTGGGTAAGTCCATAATGCAGTCTGCAGCACAGCACTTTGCATCTCCCTTTCCCCCCAGGGCTTTCTGTCTAATTCACTCATCCCCTTTCTTCCTTCACTCCCAATTCATGAAAGAATCTTCACTTACTAACTCTTCTTTACTGCCTTTCCTCCTTTCTGCCCCCACAAAGTGCTCCTGCCCAGAGCACTGGTGATTTCTGAGTGATTGTACCCAAAGGGCCTGGTCAGCCCTAAACTTCCCTGATCTTTCTGAAGCATCTGACAAGCAACTCAGTCTTACTTCCCTACACACATCACAACTCCAGACCTCCTGGATCATCAGAGTTCTCACTTCCCAGAATACCATCTCTTCTGCTCCTCTAATCAGTGCGGTGAACTCCTATGAATCTTCAAAACCCAGGTGGGGCTTTTCTCTTAGAAAGCATTTTTCTGATGCTGTCTCCTAGAGTTACTTCCTCCCTTATCTCATTTCCCTAGTGATCTTTTCCTAAGGAATATCTACCATATGCTATTGTGATGGGCTATCCTATCCATAGCTCAGTCCCCACTAGACTATGAGCTCCTTGGAGCTAGGACAAAGGGGCCACTTTTCATTCATCTTGGATCCCCACCAACCAGGATCTGTCAAAAAAGGAGCAGCAGGTAGCCTCCTCCTCCAGGCTTGCTCTCAGGGGGGCTGAGGAAGCCGAGGAGAGCTAGCAAATAGAAAGTGACATGCCTGATAAGGCAGCTCCCTGGCAGGTCCCCTTTTCCGAACTCAGGACTGAGGAGAAAGTCTTCCTGAGGTGCCTAGAATGGAGACACTAGAGAGTATTCACCTACATTGTGCCAGACACCACCATAGGGACATTGCACACACAAGTTGATTTAAATCTCATAATAATTCTAGCAGCTAGGCATGATTGGCCTCAGATTATAGGAAGAAATCTTTGAATTGGAAAACTTAACTCCTCCAAAATGGTGCAGATAGAGTTTGAATCAACCCCAGCTGGCCAAGCTTTAACTAAGCAACCTTTGCTTTTAAAGGATAATTAGATATAAGTTGATAATTCTTGCTAATTTTAATAGATAATAGATTTTCCCCCAGGAAAGCAACGTATAACCTGGTACTGCAAGTGTGGTCCATGGACCACCAACATTAGCATCACTTGAGGGCTTACTGGGACTGCAGACTCTTACCCCACTGGAACCCACTGATCGGAACCTGTGGGCCAATATTCCACAGAGGCCCATGTACACGGGAATGTTTGAGGGATGCTGTCTAGACCCAGGTTTTCTCACTGGGAAGCCTGGCTGCTTGTCCTTGACATCGTAAGCAAGGATGGCTTGATGGAGCTGCCTAGTGTCCAGGAGAGAAGCTCAATTGCCCTAAGATGGGCCTCGCAAAAAACAAAACAAAACAAAACAAAAAAACAGCCAAGTTAAACCTGCATCTTCCTTTATGGAGTTTGTTTCAAGGCAGAAATCAACATTTTCTTTATCTAGTCCCAGGGCAGGTATAATGCAGATGTAAGGGAGGGGCACCAGAAAATAACAGACAAAGATTGCAGGGACCTAGAACACTACTGGAGTCAGGCATACAGTAGGCACTCCATAAATTCCATTTGAGTTAAATTGAAGAGCAGAGAAGGACATAGAGAAGAGATGAAAATGAAAAGAGGGGAAAGGTAAATGAACCTTTAGCCCCGGTTTTCCCACTCGTACACTGAGGGAGACCTGTGTCCCTCTGAGGAGTCTGGAGAACAACATTAAGCAGATTTCTTTATGTCAGGATTTCTCAAGCCTTTACAATTCTCTAGAGCAGGGCTGTCTGTGATCCCCAGACCAGCTGCATCCACACCTCTTGGGGCCTTGTTAGAAATGCAGATTATCAGGCCCCACCTAAGGCCTCTTTTTCAGACACTTGGGGGTCGGTCTAGAAATCCAGATTTTAACAAGCCTCCAGGGGATTCTGATGCAAGCTATAGTTTGAGAACCACTGCTGAAGAGGTTGCAATATTTTCCAAATTAATTTGACTATAGAACAAACCCCCTTTTAGGGAAACACTACTTTACACTTTGTGTTAACTCTTGCTCTTATTCTATGACCTATTTTCAACAAGAAAAAAAATGCTGCTTTAGCAAATATAATTAAAAATTTTTCAGGTTTGTCTAACTTTTAGGTGGGATTTTCCTCCTACATTTCCCAACAAATTTCTTTTCCAAAGGGACAGAGCTCTGATTTGATAATAAAATTCAATACAGGTAAATAGGATTGGTATATAGACATACAAGCATCAGTTAGAAAAAGAAGATGACTTTTAAAATTTTCAAGATCAGGAGATTTTGGGTAGCACTTGTGAAATTAAAGGGGAGAAACCTATTTTCTATGAGTGCTTTGGTGATATGGAGCCAACTTATTCCTGAGTGTCAATAAGAGGGCATGGGGGTGGGGTTTTTCCAGCACAAAATTCATGGCTTTGGCTTCCAAAGCCAAGAGAATGAGCTCGCTTAACTTTTCTCCTCTCCATCCCTTCATCTTACCCTCTAGCCTTGGGGAGCCCCACCCCCATGTCTCAGCAGATTGCTTTCATCTCTTCCTTCTCTCCCCAGAACTCTGCCCCATCCATTGTCATTCCATCTCATCTCTCTAGGTTCCTGCTCTTCATCTCAGGGACAGGCTCTTTCCTTCCCTTCACAACCAGCTCCTTTCAAGGAGCTGCCATATATATGTAACAATTTGGCATATAAAACAAGCACTGGGTGGCCAAATTATATGCCAAATTGTTACATATATGTCTGCAATGTGGCTCTGATTCCCCTCACATCTTCCCACCTTTCACTGAACATTGCAAATTCAGTGTGGGGGGCGAGGAGCAGGGGTGGGGAGCAGTTATTGCTGTCAGACCACACTCCCCTTCCTTTCCCATCCCAATAACAAAGCCTCTATCTGGGCCTTGGCCCTTTCCCCTGTCCCTCACAGAGCTCGCAACTTACTTGGCCTCAATACCCTCCAAAGCCTTTCTGCATAGCCACAAGCCCACAAGTCCTACTGCCCGCTGAGCATTGCCAGCAGATGCTGCACAGGTTTCTTGATCTTAACATGCCCCCAAACTGGACTCATGTTCCCCTCCAAAATTCTTCTTCCCCAGCTTCCCCTTTTAAGGGCCACCTACTTTCCCTATAAGCCAGATGCACAATGTCAAAGATGTCTTGGGTTCTCCCCTCAGCCTCTCCCCATTGTGACCTGAATTCCAACTAGATCTTAGGTCTATCTATTCCACATCCCACAGTCTTCCCTACTCTACTGTTCCCTGCCTTCATTCAGCTTCCTCCATATCTCTGGGCTCCCTTGTCTCACCCTCAAGGGCGCCAGGTCAAGCATCTGCAATGTGGCTCTGATTCCCCTCACATCTTCCTACCTTTCACTGAACATGACAAATTCAGACTCATAGTGGTCAACTGCAGCTCGTGGCAGTATTTCTGGTGCTGCCTTCCTTGGAAGACATCTGTGGTATGGGTGAGGTGTCTCTGTACTCAGGGAGAAGGTTGTCCCATTCCAGGAGCTGCCCTCACCCAGTCTCATCTGATAGGAAAGGCACAATGGATGAGGGTCTGAGCACCCTAGTCCTTGCATGAGGCTGGTCACCTCTGCACCTTTGGGAAGGAAGCTCTTTTTCTAAATTTCCTTTAAAGAGGACATTCTCTTATTAGCTTGGCAACCTCCTGCAATCAAGCTCCACACAGCAAATGGTGAATAGTGAGTAAACATATAAGCTGCTGCTCCTTTGATGCCATCAGAAAATTTCACAACTCACCTGGTTCTGTGAGCAGGCCCAGCCACATCCGGTGCTCTCTCTGCCCCTGAATCCTTGCCCCATTTCTGTGTCTGTTTGTTCAGCAGCAAGGCCAGGCCAGATGCCCTTCTGCTGTGAAGCCTTCCTGGACCCCATAATAAGATAACATCAGACAGAGTGAGAGTCCTTCTATGAGGCCTTGAGGGCAGAGGCCGATCTGAGGGAGCAGGTGCTCAGCATGTGTGTGATGATGGAGAAGTGGTCCTGCCTGGCCTGACCCCATTACCAGGAATGAATAAAGATTAATGCTGTCTTTAGGGAGAAGCTTCTCTGTTCATGGTTAATATATGTGGTCCCACTATATTCTCACAAGCCCGAGGGGCTGTGGTCTTGCTTTTTAGATGAACATACCAAGGTTGAGAGAAGTTAGATATTTTCCCTAGGATCACCTTTTACTGGTCTAGGCTCCTCTCTCATGCACCTCTCATCTCCCCAAGATGGGGTTCTGCTGAGCTGCTTCTCTGAGGTCCAGCTCCCTTGACTCAGGCTGTATCCCCTTCAAATGCAGAGGCCATGTCTCTTACCTCCTCCCTAGTACCTCATGGACCTTAGTTCACTGTGCCAACAGAGATGGTTCTCAGCTGACTGCCCTACATGTGCTGTGCCAGGAGAGGCAAAGGACCCATCTCAGGATTTCTTTGTTCGTTTCCTGCCAAATAGTCCATAGCTCAAGAGGCCAAGTGACATGGATGATGTAAAGAAATATGGGCTATGGTATTGCTGGAGAGATGGTGGCCCGCATGGCTAGTACTAGGGAGCACAGAGGAGAAGACTCAGGGGCTTCTAGGAGCTTCTGGGAGAAGAGGCACCTCACCCAAGTCCTGAAACGCGATGATTTGGACTTAGCTAGGCAAAGAAAAAAGAAGGGCATTTGAACAGAGGAAACAGCATGGGCAAAGACAAAGGGCCTGAAGACAACCTGCAAACCAGTTCTGGATGCATATGGCTAGAATGTACGGTGAATGTGAGGGCAGGAGAGAAGGCTGGAGAGCTGGGCAGAGATGCCTGGGCTCTCAACAGCAATTGTGGCAATTATTTAAGGATTTTAGACAGGGAAATAAAAGAACTATATTTGCCTTTGTAGACAGAGCCTCCAACAGACTGTATGTCTACTTGATAATAACCTTCCAATTATGTGAAATAGGGCTCAGAGAAGCAGGTAGAAGAATGTTCTTGAATGTCCCAGGGAGAGATGGAGGGGCTGGGAGTGGAAGACATGCATACTGAGACCCAGGAGGTGGACTTGACCCCAAGTGCAACTGGGTGGAGGATAAGCTCAAGGAAAGAATCAACTTTGGCTATATACTGGAATTCTCCAGGGAGCTTTTAAAATATACCTATGTCTGGACTGGCAGGTCCAGGAGGGGCGGGGTAGGGGAAGGGAAGGTAGCATGGAATCTATAACATTAAATGCAAAATCAGAATTGAGAACCACTGATCTAGGTAGTGCTGCCTTCCTTGGATGGGGATACACATCCTTAGCCACGAAGGGGACATATGAGAAGGAAAGGTAATTATATATGTGTGTGTGTGTGAAGTGAGGGTCTGTGAGGTAACAAAAAAGGGTCCTGAGAGGACATCTGGGTCACACTCAATTCATTTTGACACACTCAATTCATTTTTACTTATCACTTATTCTGCGACAGCTGTTGTGCTAGGCTCCTGAAATACAAAGATGACAATGACCTTAAGCTTTCATTCCACCATCCATTCACCATCCATCCATCCATCCATCCATCCTCCCATTCACCATGCTTCTACTCACCCACCGTCCATCCATCCGTCCGTCCGTCCATCCGTCCATCCATCCACCATCTGCCATCTAGTCATTCCTCCCTCCCTTTACCATCCATCCATTCATTCTTCCACCAACCACCCTTCCATCTCTCCACCATCCATCCACCATCCTTCCTTCCACCATTAGTAAGCAAGGTGGCACTACTCCCCAAAGCAGTATCATCTCCTCTGACCTCACTGCTTCTCCATTCTTATCATTTTCTCTCCAAACTGTTCCTTTCACAAGGGCCTTTTGTCCTGCTTGTCCCATCCTGGTGTGGGCTGTACTCTACTAAAGACATATGCCTTTGATTCAACAATGCCAACCTCTGGGTGGGAAGTAAGACATTTAATTGTTATGATGCTTCTAGGGAGCCAGGTGTTTTGTTTTAATTTTTTTCTCTAATTGATCCCAATTGTAATGATGTGTGTTGGGGGTGAGGGGAGATTTCCCAACTTTGGACCCAAATAGACCTGGATTCAAATTCTGGTTTTGACAATTTCTAAATTTTAGGCAAATTCCTTGATCTGGACCAGCAGAACCTCAGTTTACTCATCCGGAAACACAGTACTTACCTCTCGGGGTGCTGTGAAGGTTACATTAGATTATTCTGTGTAGAAACCACACACATCTAGAAGCCTGGCACTTAGCAGAGGCTAGTTAAGTCAGGCACTTACTATGCCTCTTTCCTACTTATATGCGACCTCAGGAAGACAGATATATATAGGGGATTCTCTACAAAGGCTGATTGTGAGTGTGTGAGTGTGTGTGTGTGTGTGTGCGTGTGTATGTGTGTGTGTACGTGTACAGTTCTTTCATTATGTCCAAAGGAGGAAGGCCTTGGCGCAGGCCTAGGAGTGTGGCTTCCTGCACTTTCCTTTCAGAAATATGATGAAATGAGGCATGCTTCTTTAGGGGAGCAGCTATGCAACTAAACAAATGGAAATTGGCTGAGTTGGTGGTTTTCCACCTGCTTGTTTCCTGGATATGCCTACCTGGGGCAGAGTCCCACCCTGGGAGACTCAGCTCCTGGCTGTGGAGTTGGGCGGTGCTGAAGCTCCTTGGGGCATTATAAGTCTTGGTCAGATTGCAGAACCAGGATTTAGAGTTTTCTGGATTTCCGTGATTGTGAGAATTCCCTAAAATGTCCAAGTACAGATTCAAAGGTCCTTCACCTAGCCCTCGGGTAGGGCAGGGGCTCCATATTTTTAACAAGCACCCAGAAGACTCAGGGTTAGCCAAACTTTAAAAAACTGCTGTAATTCAACCGCAAAGAGGAAGCACAGAACTTGATCTCTGCCATTTATTAGCAGGGGACTTGGGCAAGGTACTTGACTTCCTCAGGTTCTTTAGCTGCAAATGGGGATAATGACTCTGGCTACTGCATGGGGACACAGTGTACATGCCAGTAATCAGCACGGGCATGGCGGCCATTATTACTGCAGAGACCTGCCATTTAGGTGACAGCCTGGACACTGACTACTCCTGTGTTGGCCATAGAGGGGATGAGATGTGCATGGGAATGGGGCATTCTGAGTAAAGAACTTCTCTTGGGCTGAAACATAGCTATGTTTGGTGTCTGGAATACTCCAGGTTGTAACTTTGTTTAGATACAGGATATCCTGTGATTATGCATTGAGAATCCACTCTATGGCCAAGATGTAATCAAATGTGTTAGGGAAGAGGTGCTTGGCTGAGCTTCTCCTTCAGCCCAAGGCCCCCATGAGGAAAGTAGTGAGGTCTCACTTCTGGCCCTGGCCACTGGAGGAGCTGCCCAGTGTCTTTAAGTTTTCATAGACTTACGCTTTAGAGTAGTTCAGAACAAAGTCCACTCCTTTCTCACTATCAAACTGGATATCGCGAGGTAAATCCTTGTGGTATTTGGCATCAATACTCAAGGGGAAGCCAGGGTTCCATTCCATCCATCTGAGCATCAACAAGAACAAAACTGGGTTAAGTGTTTTGGGTTGGGACTCTCAGGCTGAGAAGGCTGCCTATGTGGTCTGAGGATGTGCCTGCCATTAAGTCAACAAGTTATAGCTGAGCATACATCTAGTAAGGTACTGTGACCCCTCCCACTTTGCTGTTCCCTGAACATCACAATGAGAGGCCTGAGGCCTCCTAAACCTGATACTGGGCTTACAGCAGGTGTAGCAAATGGTAGGTGTGCACTAGTCTGTAAAAAGGAATTGGAAAAGGAAGCATCAGAAGACCTCATTTATTTGAGGTAAGACTCAATAGCAATGTCTCTCAATGTTCTCCCCAGTACAGAACTGCCTTGCCAGTTATGGGAATTAAATGTGGTTAAGGCTGTCCCACCATGCCTGACCGGGACATCCAATGTCGTACTGGCTTGGTCAGTGGACCCAGAACTGCGTGTGGTGGTCAGGGGAAAGTGGACAGTTTTATGTCTGTGTGGTAGGGTACACAAGGCTATGGGTGGCTGAATGAGCCCATTGGGCATAGATAGCTGCCAATAGCAGGTTTAGAGATTGTTATAATCAAAATAGCTCCCCCAAAGACAGATCATACACTCTATCCATTCAAAAATTTTAAATCCTGGTGTCCTTGAAACATAAATGTCCATAGCATTGGACATTTATTTCTTTTATTTTTTAACTTAGATTTCATTTTTGTTTATTGCAAAAAAAACCAAAACAAACCTTGTCAATTTTTTTTAAGGCAGGGAGAATGATCTTGTATATGTTTAAAAACAAAAATTATATTCTGAGATTTCAGCTTTTCCATTTATATTCCTAATTCTCCTTCCTTTTTGACCTTTCTTATGAGAAGAAAGTAAAACATTGAGATTTTTAGTCATTAAAAAGTTTTGAGTCCCTGCACCCCTATGTTAATTGCAGCATTATTTCCATAGCCAAGATATGGAAGCAACGAGAGAGAGAGAGAGAGAGAGAGAGAGAGAGAGAGAG
>NW_024344378.1:60594853-60645062 GCF_902729225.1 Pteropus medius
GAATGAAGGGAGAGAGAGAGAAGAGAGAGATGCTCCTGCAAGCTCATAAGCTTCTGAGAAAAGAAAAATAATCAAACTATCATTAGGTTTCTCATTTTCCATATTGAAAATGGGAAGACAGTGTAAAGTATTTACAGACTTTTTTTTTAAGATCATCATCTAAGCCTCTTATATCAAGTCAAATAATTGGTGAGGGCAGGATAATTTTAGGAGAGGGCTAGGAACAAGCACATATCCTTTCTGAAGAAATTAACTGAACAAGTTCATCCAGACAAAAATGAAATTAGAATGAACCAAGAAGTTCCTAAATATAGTAAAGAGTATTCATCTGAAAACAATAGCAGATATAATTTTAAACAATCAAAAATATCAGTCGTTTTTTTTCAAAAATCAAGACCCAGTGAGGATTTTCATCATTGTTACTCTTACTTGTTTTTGGAATCCCAGCCAAGCATTAAGAAAACAATATCAGTGGTATAAATAATGGAAAATAGACAAAATTATCGTCATTTAAATAATGTGATCAAACAACTAGGTAACAAAAAAGACTCACTAAAAATGAGTAGTGCCAATAAAAGAGTTTAGTAAGATGTTACTACAAGGTAAATATGGAAAAAAATGAGTAATTTATTTTTATCCCAGCAATATTTGTTTACAAACAGAAAAATCTCCCACTCAGAATTGTGTGAGCTATAATTTCCCTTGTTATAAAGAAACTAGAAAGAAGAAAGATCTGCATGAAAAAAAATAGAAATTCTATTGAAAGATATTACACAAGCTCTAGATAGGTGGAAAGACACACTATGTTCTTGAGTGGAAAGGCTGATTATCATTAAAATGTCAGTATAACACAGTTATATGTAACTCAAAGTAATTCTCATAATAAAAATCTTTAAAAAGATCAATGAGATAACAAAACAGCTATTAACATATATTAGAAAGTGTGACAATCAAAAGATGGAGCTGGGCTAACACACAAAGTCTGGAAAAAGACCCCCAAAATATGTGAATATAATATAAAACTAGCTAATACTTATTGTGTGCTTTCTATGTGCCAAATACTTTTCTATGTGTTTTCATGGTTTAACCTATTTAATTATCTCAAAAAACCCATGAGGTAGTACTATCATTCTGCCCATTTTATAGATTGAGGAGATTGAGGCACAGAGAGATTCAACAACTTTCACAGGACATGGAGTAAGTGGCTGTGAGAGCTGAGCCCAGGAACTGGCTACTGTGAGTGTCACCCTAAAGCAGTAGAAAGAAATGTATTATGTAATAAATAATACTGGGACCTTGGACCACTACTTTACATTATGTGTAAAAATATACGGCATATGAATTAAAGGCCTAAAGTTAAAAAAAATTATAAAGTGTTATACGGAAATATAGGAGTACTTATGTAACATTGGGGTAGGGAGAGCCTTCTTAAGCAAAGTGTGAAATCCAAAAGTTTTAAAGGAAAAACAATACATATAGTTTAGCAAATAAAGAACTGAAATCCTAAGTGACAAATAATATATATGCTATATGCCATACCAATGGGATACCATCCTAACATATAAAGAGCTCCTTTAGATTAAGGATTAAAAATGAAAACAAACAAACAAACAAAAAAAACAAAAATAAAGTATATAAATAGGCATTTCAGAGATGAGGCATTGCAGAGATGCTTAACTCATCAGCAGTCAGGGGAATGCAGATTAAAACAACAATGGGGGTCTCAGGGATTTTTAGGTTGTCAACAATTTAAAAGATCAATGTCACCAGGAACTGGCAAAAGTATATTTTCATAGACAATTGGTGGGACTGAAAATTACTATAACATTTTGGGAAAGGATTTTTGTCAGAATTTCTTAAAATGATAAATGCTGATTTGACCTAGCAATGTGAGTTCTGAGTATCAATGTAAGAGTACTTAAAACACCCGCACATCAGGATTTTTGTACAAGGTTGCCTCTTGCAGTGTTGTTAGTAATACCAAAAACAAATAAACAAATACACAAATGAGAAACAAAATGAATGTTCATCAGTAGGGAATTGTTGAATAAATTATGGTACATTCACATAAAGCAAGAATTTATGGAGGAGGAAAACAATGAGATACTATTTCACACATTAGATTGACAAGAATGAAAAAAGTCTCAAGATGTAAAGTGTGTTGATAATGTAGGGAAATAGTAATCCTCAGAAACAGCTGCTAGGGGTGAAAATTGGCAGAAACCCATTGAAAAACATTGGCAATAACTAGAAAACTTAAAATGTGGTCTACAACCCTGCAAGTCTACTAGGAATATTCCCTAGAGTAACTCTTCCATGAAAGCACCAGGAGATAATATGAGAAAGCTCACTGAAATGTGGCTTGTAATAGCCAGAAATTAAAGACAGCCCACATGTCCATCATCAGGCAAGTAGGAGAATGGTGGTTGATTCATATGATGGTTCATTATACAGAAGCTACAATAACGGACAACACCTATCTGTATCAACTGGTTGCTCTTCAAAACAGAAAGGATGAGTGGAAAAAAAGCAAGGCACAGAATGATTAGATTAAATGACATAGATTAAAAATCGCTATACTATATATTGCTTTGTGTGTGTGCATGTGTGTGCATGCCACATAGGTACATGAAGTCATGATTAGAGAACATGGGCAGTGGGTTATGACCTGTATTGGCTTCTCCATATTCCTGACTGGCTAAGGGAGCAATGAGAGTTGGTTAGACTTGCTGGCTTTCTGGCATATTAGAGACTGGTTTTAATAGTTACTTTACTTCCAAACTCTAATCTGGAAGCCTGGGAGTTCATGTGAAAGAGGAACTCCGAGATTATGCAAACGGTGCAAAGTTCATTACTTCCTGAATGGAAGCAGAGGAGTGGGTCTGAAAAGGACAGATTAGTAGAAAGAGGAAGAAGAAAATAATGATTAGATCTATGAAAGGGGAAAACTATCACATCAGAAAACCTCTCTACCCCCATCTCTCTATACTTGATCTTAGCTAAAAGGCCAAGAAGAGATGCCTCATTTTTCTAGACCCTGCCAAAGCTCCATTCCTGTGAAAACACCACTGAATCCACCTCTCCCTGGTAAAGGGATGTTTTCTAAAAGGTGCTCCATAGAGCACTTTTTCTGAAGGATGGTAGGAATTGTAGGTCAAATTATCTTGGGAAACACTGGGTTGAAAAGAAATTAAGGGCTTGCAGTCAAGATGGTAGAGTAGGTAAATGCTGTGCTCACCTATTCTCACATCCATGTCAAAATTACAGCTATATAGCTGAAACTTATTGGATTTCATTAACCAATATCACCATAAAAATAAATTAATTAATTTAAAAAATTACAGCTAACCTACAGACTAGCCATCATGGTGAGTTCACCTGAAGTCTAGCTGAACAGAAGTCCTACAACTGAGGACACACAGAAGAGGCCACCTCAAGACTGGTAGGAGATGTGTAGACGTGAAATGGGTGGGCTCCACACCCACATGTAGCGGTTGAGAATTGGGAGAAATATCGCAGCTGCAAAGGTCCCTCCCAGGAGGGCGAAGAGTCCTGGCCCCACACTGGACTCCCCATCTCAGATTTTCAGTACCAGGAAGAAAAGTCCCCATAACTTCTGGCTGTGAAAATCAGTGGAGATTGTGTCTAAGTGAGATGGAGGGCTGAGGGAGTTGCAGACTTTCTTCTTAAAAGGCCCATGTGTGGACTTATTCAGTGATGGACTCACTTGCTCTGAGCTCCAGCTCTGGGGCAGCAGCTCAAAAAGTGCCAGAAAGATATAGAGAGAAACTGAGTCGTCTGGCTTCAGGGCAAGAGCTGTAGGGGAAGCTTTGTCTCAGACAGAAGTGTTGGCAGAGAGCATTGTTCCTTTGTTAAGCCCTCCCCCACGCAGCTTGTAGACTCAGGCAGGCACAAAACCTGAGTCTCTATCAATGTAGCTAACAGTGGTCGCCCTGTCCTGGTGATTCCCTGAGACCCTACCCCTCTCAACGCGCAGGGCCTAACCAAGCCATTTCTAGTGGATTTTCCATACAAATGACCTGTCTCAGCTCATGCTGCGGACTTTCCTAAAATCTCTCAAAGGTTCACAGAACTTAAACAAGCAGCATGTGGTGTCAGCATGCCTTGTACTTCTTGCTGAGCAACCTCAATCCCAGCAGTAGTGGCGGCCGGCCTTTGTTTGCAGCTTGGCCTCTTGAGGCACTTCCAAATCCAGCGTAGGTGGTGGCCATCTGTGGATTTCTTGGTAGCTTATGCCAGGTGGCTCTGAACAGGGCACGGGCTGCAGCTGAACTTGGCTTGTGAGTGCTCCTCCTAGGAAGCCCTAGCCTCCATGCTGGGAAACCAGGAGCACCACCTAGAGTCGCATCTGAGGACAACACACCCAAAGGCCAAACGGGGCAGGCACCAGAGCCCTGCTATAGCGAATCCTGCTTTGTAGGGTCAGCCTGTGCACGACATCTCCACTGGTCACAGCCAGTCATCACAACAAATCAGCCCAAGGGTCAATCCTTCCCATTGATGAGCAAAGAGCAACCAAGGCTCAAATACAACAGGAGGGCACACACAATGCATACAAGGGACATACCTTGAGCACTTGTCTCAAGTGACCAAAAAAGACTGTGCCACTGGGACCCAAAGGACAGCTACCACATAAGGCCACTCTAGTAATACTGGGAGACATCACGACCCTACCTAACACATAGAAACAAATACAAGTAGGCAGCCAATATGAGAAGACAAAAAACATGTCTCAAAGGCAAGAACAGAACAAACTCCAGAAAAAGAACTAAACAGAATGGAGATAAGCAATCTACCATATGCAGAGTTCAAAACACTGGTTATAAGGATGCTCAACTTAGGGGAAGAGTAGATGACCTCAGTGAGAACTTTAACAAAGAGACAGAAGACATAACAGTGGAGATAGAAAACATAAAAATGAACTAGTCAGAAATGAAGAATACAATAACTGAAATGAAGAACACCTTAGGAGGAATTAACAGTAGATTAGACGAAGCGGAGGATCGAATCAGTGATTTAGAAGATAAGGTAGCAGAAAATACCATTTCAGAAGAGCAACAAGAAAAAAGAATCTGAAACAATGAGGATAGTTAAGGGTGCTCTGGGACAATATCAAGTGTAACAACATTCTCATCATAGGGATACCAGAAAGAGAAGAGAGAGAGCAAGGAAATGAAAACTTATTTCGAGAAATAATGATGGAAAACTTCACTAACCTGGCAAAGGAATAGACATACAAACCCAGGAAGCACAGAGAGTCCCAAATAAGATGAACCCAAAGAGGCTCACACCGAGACACATTATAATTCAAATGCTGAAGGTTAAATACAAAGTGAGAATCTTAAAAGCAGCAAGAGAAAAGTAGTCAGTTACCCACGGGGGAGCTCCTATAAGACTACAAGTTGAGTTCTCAGCAGAATCTTTGCAGGTCAGAAGGGACTAGCACAAAATATTCAAAGTGATGAAAAGCAAGGACCTATAATAAAGATTACTCTACCCCGTGAAGCTATTATTTAGGATTGAAGGACAGATGAAGAGCTTCCCAGACAAGAAAAAGCTAAAGATATTCATCATCACCAAGTCAGTATTACAGGAAATATTAGTAGGACTTCTTTAAGAAGAAGAAGGGAAAAAAAAAGATTAAAAATATGAATAATAAAATGGCAATAACTCTATATGCAGTAGCAATTAGTTTAAATATAATGGATTAAATGCTCCAATCAAAAGATAGGGTGGCTAAATAGATAAGAAAATAAGAAAAAAGATGCTTACATATGCTGCCTATAGGAGACTCATCTCAGATTGAAAGACACACACAGACTGAAAGTAAAAGGATGAAGAAAGATGTTTCATAAAAATGAAAACAAACAAAAAAGCCGGGGTAGCAATACTTATACCATACAGAATAAGACTTTAAAACAAAGGCTGTATAACAAGAGACAAAGCAGAACCCAATTATCCCACTTCTGGGTATTTATCTGAAGAAATCCAAAACACTACTTTGAAAAGATATGTGAATCCATATGTTAATTGCAGCATTATTTACAGTAGCCAAGATATGGAGGCATCCTGGGTGTCTATCGATGGATGAATAGATAAAGAAGAGGTGGTTTATAGATACAATGGAATATTAGTCAACCATAACAAAGAATGAAATATTGCCATCTGCAACAACATGGATGAACCTAGAGGGTATTGTGCTGAGTGGAGTAAGTCAGACAAAAAAGGACAAATGTCATGTGGAATCTACAGAACAGGATAAACAAACAACAGAAACAAGCTCACAGATACAGAGAACATTTTGATGTTTGTCAGATTAGGGATGGGGGTATGGATGAAGTGGGGAGAGAATTAAGAGTTACAAATTGGTAGTTACAAAATAGTCATGGAGATGTAGAGTATAGCATGGGGAATACAGTCAGTAGTATTATAATGACTATGTATGGTGTCAGATGGGTACTGGACTTATTGTGGTAATCACTTCAAAAGTTATATAAATCACTAATAACTGTCTTGCACACCTGAAACTAATATAATATTGTATGTCAACAACAATTAAAAACTAAAAATATAAAAATTTAAAATTTAAAATTAAAAAGATAAAATAAAATGAAATTAGCCATGTCTCATCACCACAGGACTTCTCAGAATCATCAACGCTTATGCGCATTGTGAGCCTCCAGAAGCGGGGTGAGATAAACGGTTTCCCAAACTTGTTTTACCATGGG
This sequence comes from Pteropus medius, assembly GCF_902729225.1. NCBI lineage: Eukaryota > Metazoa > Chordata > Mammalia > Chiroptera > Pteropodidae > Pteropus > Pteropus medius. Next base: position 60,601,603 of record NW_024344378.1, read on the forward strand.
ATATTTTTTCAGGGAAAAAGTTTGGGGACCAATACCCCAGGGCACATTTTGGGAAATACTGGGTTAAGCAAAATGCTTGTAAGACTAATTTATCAGTCATTAACATCTTACTCTGAAATTGGTGTAGAACTGATAAGTCTTGCTGTCCATTCACCTAACAAGAAAAAAACAGCCTGATTCTCTAGAAGCTGTAGAACTTCCTTCTACAAGGCCAGAAGCAGGTAGGGGTTTTGCCACAGGTGGCTGAAGAGAGGATAGCCAAGAAAGGAGCATGGGGATGGATGGTGCAGAGCTCTTGGACATTTCCTTGTGCACTGTACCAAGTATAAAAGTCTGAAAATGCATCATATGGTATCTGAGCTGAGAGGCTTACACAAATATTCTAAAACAAATCACAAATTCATAAATCCTTAACATTACCCACAGTATAATCCAATTACTCTCCCCTACCAGGTATAAAGACATAAATTTTATTTAAAAATTTTTATTATGAAATAGGATATATAAATATAAATATAAATATATATAAATAAATATATATATATAAATATATATATATATGCACACACACACACACACACACACACACACACACACCTGCAGGAAAATGCACCAAACATCTGTATAACCAACACTGAGATCAAGAATCAGAACATTACTGGTACCCTTAAATCCAATTCCCACTCAACCTCCCCCAATCACTATCCTTGCTTTTATGATAATCATTTTCTTGCAATTGTTTATTGTTCCACTGCTATACAAGTTTCCCTAACCAATATAATTCCAAACTTTATGGATTGGCCAGACTTATTGTGTCTGGTTTCAATTTTGCAACACAGTAGTTGTGAGGTTTGTCCACGGTGCTCTGTAAAGCAACAGTTCACTGATTTTTCTTGCAGGTTAGAATGATCACAATTTATCTGTTCTACTGTTGATGGGCATTGCATGGTTTCCATTTTTCTGGCTCTAATAAATAATGCTATTGTGAACATCTATGCACATGTATCCAGGTGCAAAGGCACAAGGATTTGGATCCACGAACAGAATTTTTGGATCATAGATTATAATGTAGCTTCAATTTTATTATTGTTGCAAAATTGTTTTCTATTTATATTCAATTTATATTGATGTATCAATTTATATTCCTGCCAGCAGTGAGTGAGACTTCCCACTCCTCAACAGCTTCTTTAACACTTGGGTATTGTCAGGTTTCAGTTTTGCCCACCTGGTGTGTGTGTGTGTGTGTGTGTGTGTGTGTGTGTGTGTGTGTGTGGTGGTAGTAGTGATCTAATTAATAGATCTTCATTGTGATATTACTTTTGATTTTCTTGGTTACAAATGAAGCTGAGCGCCTTTCTTGTACATTTGCTCCTTATACTTTGTGTAATGACTGCTCAAATCTCTTGCCTATCTTTCTACTGAATTGACAACCCTCATAGATTTGTAGGGGTCTTTGGTATATTATAAATCATGATTCTTGTCCATCACTGTGAATTGCCCTCTCACTCTATTCTTCATCTTGAGGTAGGTGAACTTAATATTTTCTTTTATGGTTAGTGCATTTTCAGTCTTGTTTGAAAAATCTTTTTTCCTTGAGGCCATGAAGAATAATCCCCTACAGTCTAAAAGTTTTATAGTTTTGCCTTTAGTTTTTAAGCTTATTCAACCCCAAACTGAGTTTTCTGAATGACATGATGATATTGAATCAATTTCTTATTCTTCTCTTCCTTCTCCTATCTCTCCCGCTTTTGTATGGATGCCCAAAAGCCCCAGCACTGCCCATTGCTAGTGCCCTCTGTAATAGATCAAATGTCCATGTATGTATGTCCTGTTTCCTATTTTTTCATTCTGTTTTACGGAAATGTAAATTTTTGTGAAAAGAGGATAGAGCTAAAGATAATTTTGAGGCTGGGGCAACCAATGATCTCAGTGGGAATATCAACGACTTGACAGCAGTATGTCCCTGAGAGTTAGGGGGAAGAATAAAGAGCTAAGAGATAAGACACACCTTCACAAAATAAAAAGTTAAAAAAAAGATGCTACCTAGCTACGGCAAGAACTGGTGAAATGGGTACTCGCACACTGCTCGTGAAAACTGGTTAAAGACTTTTGAAGAAAAATTTGTCTATATAACTATTTGCATTAGTAATTTTATTTCTGGGTACCTACCATAAGGAAATACTTAAAAAGGCACAAAAAGTTTCACACAAAGCTTTTCACATTGTTTATAAGGATAAAAAATTAGAAACTCTCAAAATGTCCAGTCATACTGGTGTTAAGTAAATTATGGTGCATCCATACAATGGAATAATATATAAAACCTAGAATAATGTTTGAAATGAGATTTTTAAAATATGGGGAAATGTTTCTGCAATACTTCTAAGAGGATGTCAAGTCACATATATAGTACAATCCCAAATAAGTAAAAGTAAAATGGATGAATTACAGGTATTTTTCTGCTTCTACATTATTCCCCTTCCTTTGCTTTACTGGATTAAAAAAACAAAACAAAACAAAAAAAAACCTGACATACTACATATTCTTTGTAAGAAGTTAAGCTATAGAGGAACATGTAAAAATGTGTAATAGTCATTGCTCCTCCAAAGCCCCAGTAACCAGGCTGGCTGTTTAGCATGATTCTTTCCACCATTTTCTCTTGAAAGAAGTCTCAAACTCAAATGTAGGAAACAAAATGAAAAAAAAAAAAGCCTTGATATAGACAATAAACAAGTGTGGACTGTGGAAACCATAATAAAAACCCTGTTTGCTTGAAACTCCATAATGACCCACCAAACACATTTAGGGCCTGGATATAGCCCACTGACCACTAGTTTCCACATGAGCACTCTAGATCATGTATTATTATTATTTTTAAATGGAGTTATTGAGATATAATTTACATACCGGAAAATTCACCCTTTAAAATTATCCAATTAAAAGTTTTTTCGTATATTTACAGATTTGTGCATCTATCACCATAATCTAATTTGGGACTATTTTCATCCCAAATGGAAAACTTGTACCCATAATAGTCACTCCCTATTACCCATCTCTAACTTCCAGCCGTAGGCAATCACTAATCTACTAATCTGTGTCTATAGATTTGTCATTCAGACATTCCATATAAATAGAATCATACAATATTTGGTCTTTTTTAAATAACTTTTTCATGTAGCAGAATGTTTTGAATTTCATCCATGATTTAGTATATATCCATGATTCACTATTTCTTTCTTTTTTTTAATTCACTATTTCTTAATGACAAATAATATTCTCTTGTATGAACATACAATGTTTTGTTTATCCATTCATCACTTATTGGAATTTAGGTTGTTTCCACTTTCAGGTTATTATGAATAATATTGCTATGAATATTTGCATATAAATTTTAGTGTGTAGAAATATTTTTTTATTACTCTATGTAGATACCTAGGAGTAGAATTGCTAGGTCATGTGGTAAAACTCTGATTAAGATTTTGAGGAAATGCTAAACTATTTTCTAAAGTGGCTGCATCATTTTACATTCCACCAGCAGTGACTTTCTCCACATCCTTGGCAGCACTTGTTATTATCTACACTAATGCATGTGAAGTGGTATCTCATGGTGCTTTCAATTTGCATTTTCCTGATGACTAACAGTGTCGAGCATCTTTTCTTGTGCTTATTGACCATTTGTATATTTTCTCTGGAAGTGTTCATTCCTTTTTGTTACGGAAATATATTCCGTTATATAGATATATTGCTGACATTCATCAGTTAATGGACATTTAGGTTGCTATTACGGATAATGCTGCTATAAACATTCATGTAGAAGTTTTTCCATGGATATATGTTTTCGTTTTTCTTGGGTATATGCCTAGGTGTGGAATTGCTGAATCATATGATGACTCTCTAATAGTCTGAGGAACCAGACTGTCTTCGAAGCACCTGCACCATTTTATATTCCTATCAGCAGTGTATGAGGGTTCTGATTCCTCCACATCCTTGTCAATACTTGCTATTTTATTCCATTCTGTATGCTGTCTTTTCATTTTCTTGAGGGTATCCTTTGAAGCATAAAAGTATGCTGTCTTTTCATTTTCTTAAGGGTATCCTTTGAAGCATAAAAATGACATCAATTTATCTATTTTTCTTTTGTTGCTTATGCTTTTGTTGTTACATCTAAAAATCTTTTGCCAAATCCAAGGTCATGAAGGTTTACCCATGTTTTCTTCAAAGCTTTTCTGCTCTTAAATTTAGGTATTTTATCCATTTTAAGTTAATTTATGTTTGTGGTATGAAGGGTTCAACTTCATTCTTTTACATTTGGCTATTCTTTTGTCCCATTTGTTGAAAAGACTAGTCTTCCTCTAATTGTCTTACTACCTCTGTTGAAAATTAATTGACCATACATGTAAGGACTTATTCTTGAACTCTCAATCCTATTTGATTGATCTATCCTATGCCAGTACCAGATTGTCTTGATTACTGCAGTAATGTAGTAATTCTGATATTGAGAAGTGCGAGTCCTTCAACTTTGTTTTCTTATATTTTTTTCAAGATTGTTTTGACTATTCTGGGTTTCTTGCATTTCAATATGAATTTTAGGATCTACTAGCCAATTTCTGCAAAAAGTCAGCTGGGATTTTGATAGGGATGGTGTTGAATTTATTTATCACTTTGGAGAATATTGCCATTTAAACAGTATTAAGTCCTCTGGTCCATGGATATGAGATATCTTTCACCTTATTTATATCTTCTTTAATTACCTTCAACAATGTGTTGTAGTTTTCATTGTACAAGTCTTGGACTTCTTCTGTTAAACTTATTCATAAATATTTTATTCCTTTTGATGCAATTGTAAATTGAATTTTTTAATTTACATTTTCAGATTGCTGATTGCTAGCATATAGAAAAACAATTGAATTTTGTATATTATCTTGTATCCTGCAACCTTGCTGGTTTTTTAGTTTCAATAGTTTTTTGGTGAATTCCTTAGAATTTTCTATATATGAGATCATGTCATCTGTAAATGGTGATGGTTTTATTTATTGTTCTTCGATGTGGGTACTTTTGTCATTTTTCTCTTGCCCTGGCTAGACCCTCCAGTACAATGTTGAATATAAGTGCTAAAAGCTGACACTTTTATCTTGTTCCTAGATCTTAGGAGAAAATTATGCGAACTTCTCCCATTAAGTATGATGTTAATTGTGAGTTTTCTGTAGATGCTCTTTATCAGGTTGAGGAAGTTCCCTTCAATTCCTATTTTTAAATACTTTTTTAATCATAAAGGAATGCTGAATTTTGTCACATGCTTTCTGTGTGTCTATTGAGATGATCATATGCTTTCTTGTTCTTTATTGATATGGTATATCACATTAATTGATTTTTGGATGTTAAACCAGTCTTGAATATTTGGGATAAATTTTATCTGATTTTATTGTATAATGCCTATTATGTGCTGCTTGATTTGGTTTGCTAGCATTTTATTGAAAATGTTTTCATCTATATTCATAAAAGATATTGGTGTACAGTTTTCTTTTTTTATGATGTCTTTGACTGGTTTCGGTATAATACTGGTTTCATACAATAAGTTAAGATTTGTTCCCTCCCTTTCTGTTTTTTGTAAAGATCAGCATTAATTCTTTAAATGTTGGTAGAATTCACAAGTGAAGCCATCTAGGCCTGGGCTTTTCTTTGTGAGACGTTTTAAGATTACTAATTCAATCTCTTTGCTTGTGATTGTTCTATTCAGATTATTTTGTCTTGAGTCAGTTTCGGCAGTTTCTGTTTTTCTAGGAATTTGTCCATTTCACCTAACTTATCTAATGGGTTGGCATACAGTTATTCATAGTATTCTTTTTTATTCATTTTAATTTCTATGAGTTGATATTCACCTTCTCGTTCTTATTTCTAATTTTAATAATTTGTGTCCTCTCTTTTTTCTTAGTAATATAGATATTTATCAATTTTGCTCTGGATTATGTATCACTTTTACAAGTGAACTATTATTATCAATAGACATAAAAAGTGAGAGGTAATCCCTACAATGGGAGGTGGGAGAACATTAAGATAAATTCACTCTTTTGCTGCCCAGTTCCTCCTAAGTACCAATATGGTTGATCCCAAGTTTTTTTTTTCAAAAAACCCTGTTCACCATTCTCTGCCTGGAGAGGTAGTCAGGGGGAACTTGGGGATTGAGGAGAGTCATAGGGAAGCTGATGCCTTTGTCATCATGTACCAATAGCAATAGGCCATAAGTTGTGAGCAGGGTTCATTTCATACCATGCCTCTGAAATAGAAGAAACCATGGTCCCATGTCCATTTGGTCTGGTGTCATAACTTACCTATACTGTTTTTGCCGTGTTTCCAGTTCTTTACGTCTGTGCTGCTTGAGAATGTGAATTTGGTCATCACGGGCCAACTTTGCTGTGAGAAAAGAACAAGTGTGAGAAGAACCTAAGGAAAAATTATAACAAAGTCCAATAATCAGGTTTCTCTCAGACACCCAAGCCATGCTGAGTGTTCCACATGTATTATTTTATTTAAGCATTAGAACACTCTCCTATTTTATTAAATGGGGCTCAAGAAGTTGAATAGCTTTTCCCTTAAACTTTATCCAAGGCCACACACCCAATCAGTGCATTTTTAACACAAGACTCAAATCCCATGCCCCTCATCACTCATTTGAAAAAAGATGAACCCAGTTCCTCCTCCTCCTGCTTGCTCACTCAGCAAGCCCTAGGGATCTGCATCTCATGACATCAGAATCATGTCCAGATGTCCAGATTCATGAGCCAGGCTTCTCATTGGACTTTATGGGGATAGGCTAATGGTTCTCTGCCTCCCTTCTACAGGGACAGGGTATGTCCATCTCTGGCCTGCCTGTAGATTTCCATCTGGGGGCTCTAACTTCCCACTCTGCCCCCCAAGACATTGCCTCTGTCAAGAATCTTGGGCCCCAGTTCAGAGCTGCCTTTCATCTGTCTTTCCTCTCTTCATGGTCCTTGGTGGATTTCTTAAACCATTGCAGAGTAGTTCACTCTTCTTCCCCTTGCAACTCTCATGCAGAATAGAAGTAGCAGCTGCCTGAAGGCTTCTCTGTTGCTTGAGAAAGCAGCAGAGAGTCATGGCTATTGTGTTTCTAAGTCCAGTTGGCTGCTTCCTGGAGAAATGTGTGACTTAAGTCCAAGAAAGAGATGTCGACACTATTTAGTTCCCTGTGGTGCCTACATAGAGGACTGACAATAAAGCTTATTTTAAAACAGTATGTAGTATCCTTGAGCGTGGGCTTTAGAAGAGATACCTGGGTTTGGGTGTGGACTCAGGATCTGTCACTTAAAGCTGTGTGACCTGGAGCAATTTGCCTTGGCTTCCTGACAGGTGAAATGGAGATAATAATGCCTATTTCTAGGGTTATGATGGGATCTAGTGATAGAATGCAGTAAAGCACTCCACACAGTGCTTGGAACCCAATAAATGGAAACAATGGTTATTGTCCTATAATCACAATAGACCTGAGCCTCATCTTCCTCCCTCTGAGCTGGGGCTTCAAAGGCATCTAATCTCTCATTTCAGAGGAGCAAGTGGCTAAGAGCAGGGTCTGGAGCGGTTGGATCATGACTACTCTGTATATTATTATTTAAGATAAAGCTAGTGAACATAGTCAAGGGAATCTGAGTGGCAGAAATTCTAGAGCTTCTCCTGGAAAGGGGACCTATAACAGAGCTTCTCCAGCTCTCTGTGGTAAGGGGCCAGCTTTTTAAAATGTTTGTTCCATCATAGACCAATCTTTTCGTAAATACACAAAAAAATTAGCTACTAGAAAAATGAAACAAAAAACAAACCAAAGACATTCAAAATGTAAGCCCTGTTTTTATTATCAGAGACTACACTTAGAATTATTCTGGCAAGTTGCTGTAAAAGTTTGTAAATGCCTACTCTCAGTCTCTGTACTTACCCCACTGCAGATCAGCCCCAACAGTTCTTAGCCTACACTGCTGTCAAATAGCCACATTACAGAATAAATTTTGTGATCTTTTTCCTGCCATGAGGTCAGGGAACAAAAATCCTGTTGGCTCCAGTCATTCAGTTCAGAAATATTCTTGGAATTTGGTTTCTTAAGTTAAATTCCATGTCAGGAACAATGGGATATGGCCTGAGAATTTAAGAACACCTTGTAGAGAACTTTTTCCTCCTTTATCTTGGTTTTCTTAGCTAAAAAATGGGGGTAATAATCATTCTCTTTTTATCTACCTTGCTTAACTTCTGTAAAGAACAAATGAACTAGTGATAAGGAAATGCATCGCAACCAGGAAGTGCTGAATGGTGCCACCGATAGAAGCAGCTGTAGATGCATATTCTAGTGGATGCACAGCATCTGAAGATTTATTTTTCCAAGTTTTTAGTGTGAGCAAACTAAAGGGCCATGACTTGAAGTAAGGTGGAATTTTGCCGAGGCATGGATGTGACTTATGTATGTTAAGAGGCTAGTGTGCAAGGGGCAGTCATTCAGATAGCTAGCATCCTTGGCTGACCTCTGCCATTTGCTTCTCTCTCTTATTCTCCATATCAAGCTAGCAGCATATCTCTTATGAAGAATGGCTTCCTTAAGAAGTGCCAGATTGGGGTCTGAACATTTGAGGGTCTTGCTTAAGAGGGAAGATTTTAGGTTCCTTTCTCTTTCAGCGGAAAGTGGGACTTCAGGTTTAACAACAGATGACTGTGCTGACTGGGCCTGCCCATAGCTCTTCGGCATGGGGGGCCTGTAGCCCAAAACCTACTGTGACCTCACAGAAGGCAGCGTGGGCCTGGGTATTTGTGAATCTGTAAAGCGATGTTACAGCTTTGACATCTGGAGAACTGCCCACTTAGGTGTACGTCCCAGGGGTATTTGCTAGCAGGGAGCCTAGCTATCCTCTGACAAAGAGGACTGTTGCTCAGAGGAAGGACATAGCTGGTTGTATGCCTGGGGACTCTCACTCTACCCTCTGAGCCTGGGGCTCATTAGTACCAGGAGGAAGGTCACACCTCCTGCAGGTGCTTTGAGTCACAGAGCAGTATCCAATGATGACACTGTTATCATCCCATGGATGTAGTTCTTTGAGGAAGGGGAGGTCTGCAAGCCCTCCTGGTTTCTGGGGAGCTCAGAGAGTGGAAGGAGCCTAAGCTGCTCACCTCGTCCATCTCTCAGGATAATTTCGCCCTCACCAGTGATCCAGCGGTAGCAGGGGAACTCTATGTAATCCCCATAGGGTGTCTTCAGCGTGACATACTTCAGGTACCAGTCGTCATGAATCCAGTACTTGCGCTTCTCAATTTTGATCAGTTGGATGTCACCCAGTTCTTCATCTACTGTCACATCATAAGAATCAACCTGAGAAGGAGAAAAGGTATATCAGACCGTCTGAGTTCTCCTGAGCCTGTGTGTCACCTTGAGTTAATTTAGCCAAGATGCCTGCCAAATGCCTGTCTTCAATAAGGCTCTGTGCTGTGCCATGCACCAGGCTTCTAGATGACCTGTGTGTCTGCAGCTCTCAATGGCAGATGGGGAAGGAAGGGTGAGCGGCTCAAAAACTGCATTGGGTCTTTCAAAGACCAGCAGGTTTGGGAATCCCTGACTCCATGCCTTCCCAAGATACTTTCTAAGCCAAATTTCACCAGTCCTTGAGCTTTTTCCTTGGCGGCAGAACCTAGAGTTCTCAGCATGCCGGGGGCAGAAGTGTTCATCCTGCATGTGACTCTAGAAGTCTTCCATCCCTCTCACATCAAGCTGCCAGTAGAACTCTGAGAGGACTTTATAAAGGGAACAGGAAGTTGGATATTTTCAGCAAACCTTTTGGCTCTGAGCACAGTGAACAGTTTGCATGCTGTGGTTGCTGCAAATGTCAGACACTTGTGGTTAGAAAGCAGAAGCCTCCTTCCTGTGCCCTGTGGTCTGAGCCTGGGTCCTGAGGACCAAGGAGCCAGGAATGTGTGTGAAATGACACTCCTTGGTCCTTAACAGGTATGCGAGTACATCTGTCCTGCTAGGATGCTCATCTTTCAGAGTGGAAGGACTTCTTGTCCCACAGCATGTCCTGTGGGAGAGCAGGGGCCACAGATGAGGTCACAGAGAACACTGACCTCCAGGGCCTGTGGGACTTCAGGATGTAGCCTGTATGTACCACAGGGCCTATCTGATTCCTGAGGAGAAGCCAGGAGGCTCCAGGTGCATAGTTGAGAGAAGAGTCCCAGTAGGAGGCTGGATGACCCAAGGAGCTGGAAGGAGTGGGGAAGAAAGGAAGGACACAGCTCTGATTGGGTGGCTCTGAGAGTGGGAAGAGGTGAGAGAGCCCTGAGCTGAGACATCAGTGGGCCAGGACAAGAAGGTTCTGATGGGACATGAAGCCCACTCTAGTCCCCATCTGCCAGGGGGATCTGCAGAGACCTCAGACCTCATATGAGGCCAAGAGATTCCCATAGGAGTGCAGGGAGGTCAGTGAGGGGCAGAGGGTGAAGTGAGCCCTCAAGGGATGCCAAAGTGACTGATCCTGAGCCTCAGCAAATTCTTTACTCCCTGAGGCTCTGTTTCTTCATCTATTGAGGGGAGATAATGCCTGGTTTCCAGGACCATTGAGAAATTCATGCCTGAATGGCTCCTTTCTTCAAGGTTGCAGGCCACTTGCTGCTGTGTACATCAGAACCACCTAGTCCTCCCTCCCTGACTCCTGGGGAGGGGAATTCAAAAGGTAGCAGGCCCTTCAGTGCCTGTGAGCCGCTGTGAGCTAGCCTGGGCCCCTGCTGTGAGCTAGCCTGGGCCCCTGCACTGAGGTCCATCTCTGACTACACATGCTAAATTGAGTAGCCAGAAGTAGATGTTGGAGAAAGAAATTGAGACTGTAAGCTCAAAACTTCTTGGCTCAAAACCTGGAGGGAATTCCTGTGAGGGTGGAAAAGGGGCTGTGAGCCAGAAGGAGAAAAGGAGGTAATTTCAGTGCTGGAAGTGCAAACCCAGCAAAGGGAAGTCAGTGTGTGGTCAGGCCTGAGTCTAGGCCAGGGTTAGTTGCTCCAGAGGATGTGGCTTTCCTGTGGCTCTGAGGGGCTAGAGTGGGGGTGAAGGTGTCTGGTGTCAAGAAGGCTGGGGCCAAGGGGGAGAGGGTGGCCATTCTAAAGTAACAGGTGCCATGAGCATCTGAAGTGGACATTCTCATGGGAAGGGGGAGCCTAGCACCTTGGAATGCAAAAGGAAGGGAGGTGGGGCTCAGAGAGGCTCTCCAGGACTGGGTGATTATCAGAGGGAGGGCCAGATGTCTGGCTAGGGTGATTGACAAGGAAGAAATGGAACAGCTTCTCTGAGGGTCACCCTTCAGCACACTTGTGGTGCAGTCACAGGAGGAAAGGGCCTTCCAGGTCTCACTTCCCCACCTACCACTTCAAGCCTGGCAGTGTGCTTTGGAGTTTCACCTGGGACAAACAGACTGAACAAATTCAGAGGGACTCAATATGCTATCGGACGGGGTCTTTGGCAGAAAGAGAGGGATAGACCTACCAGCCTGGCTTGCCTCTGGCTGACCCTGGCTTTAGACTCAGTACTACAGGAGGTGAACAAGGGTCCAAGGGGTTCAGCCACACCCAAATTGGGAGTCTTTAGGGACAAAGTCTGATGACTGTAGCTCTGGCATCCAAGGGACCCACTATTGGAGAGTCACATAGGGTAGAGAAAGGCCTCCAGGAAGATTGCAGGGTCCTGTGCAATTGCTGTGCATTAAACAGCAAAGTCAGGTCTTAGGAAGGTACACAGTCCTTAGGAAGAGTGTGCTCACTTTACTCCCTCCTCTCTGTGGGACAGTACACTGGGCGGCTACTGTGTTTGTTGTCTATTTTCCCTGACACATTGCATGCTCATGTCCATTCTGCACAGTGGTCACTATCAACAGTGGATGGTCCATTATAGACCCTCAATAAATATAGTACATGTGCATGGCTGCGTGGGATGATTCCCATTTTACTGAGGCTCAGAGAGGTCAGGCAGTTACCGTGCCAGTGAGTGATTGTTGCTCCATGATTAGAATCCACACCTGTGTAAAGGCCAAGTCCAGATTCCTCCCACTGTTCCCTACAGCCACATGGTGGGAAAAGACCTAGACTGGGAGCCAATGACCTGGTTCTGAGCTCTGGTTCAACCCCTTGATGGAGTATGAAGGGGAATTATGGGGGTGGAGTGGAAGGACATGGAAAAGCTTCCTAAGAGATGGCATTTGAGGTATCTCTTGGGAGTTGGTAAGATTTCAGAGGTGAGGTGAGTGGGATGAGAGGGATAGGCAAAGCATTTTGGATGTAGGAAACGAGAGAGCAAGGTCCCCAAAGTGGAGAGGAGGCAGGTGGAGCACAGAGTTCCTTGGGGCAGAGGCATTAGGTTCTGTAGTTAGATGCTAGAGAGAGATGTGGAGCCAGGGAAACATGCAATTCACAGTCTGATTTCACTGTTGCTTTCAACTCTTTTTTGAATATTTCAGCAAAGTGTTAGCTGGTCAGTTTTTATTTGATCTTTATATCAGCATTTTAAGAAAGGTTTCATTTGTCTCTGCCCCAGATTCCTCTGTTGGAGCAAGAACAGAGGAAAGTCATGGCATGGCCAAGCCTGGGATGCCCATTTTGAAGGGGGCTGATAAGGGGCCAGTGGGGTTTGGAAGGGAGGGGAGGAGGCTGTGGAGTAGAGAGGGAGATTAAGGGGTGGACAAGGGAGAGACTTGGGCAGAGAGAAAGAGAGAGAACAGTGGTTAGGGAGATTAAATGGGTAGAAAATTGGGGAGCAGGGGTAAATGGGAGACAGAGTGGAAGGGAGAAAGTGGAACAGAAAAGAAGAGAGAAATAGAGACCTTGGGGGACTGCGGGAAATAGGGAGTAGATGAAGGAAGAGAAGGAGGAAGTGGAGGCAGAATGCAGGGAAGAAAAGGGACAGAGAGGAAAGATAGGGATAGAGATTGAGAGTCAAAAGGAAATATTTATTCTTCATTAATATATTCTGAGAAGGAGGTATTCTAGAATGTATTCTTCATGAATACTTCAGAAGTATATATATTTGTAAGAATTGTTTACACTTACTGAATATATCCAAGGACAATAAACATCACTCTATTGAGCTTAGCTTTCCTAAAAGTACTGTCATTTCCTAAAATGGGTCAAGATTCCCCAGAAATCTTCAGATCTGTTAAAGTCATCCCATCTGATATTAATTACTTTAAATCAACAGAGTTAAACACATCAATCTGTTAAATTTGCCTATACTTGGCCTAGTTTCTGGGGTTCACAGCCAGGGCTTTCCTCAGCTGACAGTGGGGCGGCAATGAAGGTGGACTGTTTACAAGAGAATCTCACCTGCGAAGGACTCAGATACTCAGGCCTATCCTGAATCACTATGCAGAACTCTGATGAGAATAACCAGGGATCTGTGACTAAATTTACTGAGAAAAATCACTATTGTCCATTATTTGACTGCATTGTGCAAGGGGAAGTGGGGGTGTTGACCTGCAAATGAGCTGGAAATAACTGAATAGTTGCCTGGAAACAGTCTTTACTGTTGCTAATCATAATGATTGTAACACTTTTCTAGTAAAATGGGATAGCTTTATCTTCTCAGCAATTATTTTTTCTAAGTTTCTTTCACCTTTACCCAAACGGGACAGATTGTCCTTAAAGAGACATTGGCTGGAGAATCAGGAAGTAGCTTTGGTCTGTGCAAGGAAAAGTGTGGAGTAATTTTGCATCAACAGGAACTTTCTCAAAAGCTGATCTTTTCAAAGAGCCTTTCAGAACTGGGTGGTTCCCCTGCAGTGCAGCAGCCCCTTCCTGACTTGCCCCCTCTCACTGCAATGGAAATGTGACATGCAAATCTCTTCTGAAATTTGCTTCTGGGACACTCACTGATGTGTTTAATCACAGTGGCATTTGAATCAATTCTCAGGGCTAGGAAGACAGAAGAGAGGAAGGGAAGTACTGAACTGAACAATGCTTTCATCCCTCTTCCAACAACCTGTTATTCGGAGAAGCCACACATGGAGTGGCCTGTGCTGCAGTGATGTTTGTGGTATGTGAAGAACAGGGCCCACTGTGGCTCACTTATAAAGGGGAAATATTCTGTATCCTGTCCTCCTCCCTGAGGTATTGGGGGAATCCATGAAATAACAGAAATAAATGAAGGTACTTCAGAAATGGCAAAAGGTGTCATCATCCCAAATGGATGACTCATTAGCCCTACTGCACTTCCGTACTCAGGGCTAGTTTCCTGATTAGGAAAACCAAGCAAGAAGAGGTTGTTCTTATATGCAATGCCTAACTCTTCTTGAAGGGATCTCAAGCCAGACTAACGTGCTGAACTTGGGTAAGTGCCGAGTTGGCTTATAGCGAGATTCTGAGGCTCCAGGGTAGGAATCAAACCCACCTTGAGTTTGGTACCTGGAAAAGGAGTGAGCTATTATTTACTTTAGGCTCTAGAGACCTGAAGCACACTTTACAAATTTTATCCAGGGAGTATTTGGTTGAGCCATATAAAATTGCTGTTTTGTTTTCCAAACATAATCAACTACAATTTTATATGGTTTGACCTTATAATCAAGGAAGAAGTGAGAAGACAGCTATGTGAAGTCTAAATCTTTTTGGTCCAGTTTAGGAGCTGGGGGTGGTGGAGGGGAGCAGATATTCCCTGGGCACCTGCAGCATGTCTGTACTATCACAACAGTCATTTACTTCACACTTCCTACGTGCTTGCCACTGAGCTGGGTGTGTCACTAAACACTCAGTGAGGACTGTGACCAGCTGTGTTCATGAAGAGAGTCACAGGGCTAGAATTCATGCCCAGTTCAGCATCAGGAGCCTGTTTCTGTACAAGGCCATCTGTGCATGGCTTTGCACAGCACCTGGCACCACACAGAGGTGCAATAAACATTGGCTTCCTTTGCTCCCTGAACTCCCCCAGCTCCAGGGTCTCCAGTGAGGAAGGGAGAGGAGAAGTCTTCATCCTCCTTCTTTCTCCACTGAGCCCTCACACCTCAGGTAGAATGCTCTCTGGTGTACACTCTGCTAGGAACCAGTGACAACTTCCAGGTTTGTAGGACTTCTCCTTGCTTGGGTTCTCTTGTCCCCTTCCCTCTAAATTCCTTTGGAGACCTGTCCTCAGAATGGGAGCTGCTCAGGTGTGGAGAAAACTGGTAGTGCCACGCTAGGCCACTAACTGGGCCTGGGCTCAACCAGGACTCCTGGATTAGCCTGAAGCCAACCCTTCTATTTTACATTTGGGGAAACTGAGGCCAAGAGAATTGACAGAGTGCACTAGTGCTCAGGCCCAGATGGAACCCAGGCTTCTGGGCCATGGACCTGCGCTTTCTTCCATAGCTTGTGGCTTCACAACAGGGCAAGGACCTGCAGGGTCCATGAGTACCACCCCTCCCCGCCACCAGGCCATAGAAGGAGCCCTTCCAAGTGGAAGTGGGGTACTAGTAACGCTGCCCACAGCACTTACCCAATTAGGGGCCTTCTCAGAACCTCAGATTCCCATCTGTGAAATGAAGAGCAAACCTTGCATCTTCTCTTGCTCCCTGGGGAGGAGAGACTCACGCTGGAAGCCCCTGCCCCCTACCGTGGGTCCCAACTTCCGAGTCGGAGTCCTGGACGCACTTCCACCTGTTCCAAATCTCCGAGAGGAGTAGCTGGGCGCTTCCCCAGACGGGTCCCAGCCACCCCGATGCACATCGGCCTCTCTCGGCCTCCTTCTGCTTTGGTCCCGCCCCTCCCCAGGTTCCCCCAACCCAGTCGGACCCGTGCCCTCACCGCGCCGCGCTCAAAGTCGTTGTAGAAGGGCTTGTCCAGCAGGTGCTTCTCGCTGCAGCCCGCGGAGCCCACGAGGCTGAGGTAAATGTAGTCGTCGGTGCCAGCGAACCACTGGCTGCCGGTGGCCACAGTGACGGTGTAGGAGGGCATGGCGGCGGGCAGCGAGCGCCACTGGCCGTGAGCGCAGCTAGCTCTAGGAGCCTCTTTGCACTGGTCTCAGCGCGTCAGCACCTCGGGGCACCCGCGCGCCGCTTCCTTCAGGCGCCTGGGCCCAGGCCCCGCCTCCGGCCCCGCCCTCCTGCAGTTCTGACCTCGCTTGAACCTCCTCTGACACCGCTGGAGTCAGCCATTCCTGCCTCTTGCACGTGCTTAGCTTGGCGTCTGCTTTAGTGTTCAGGGGACTGGGGCAACCTCAGCTGCCATCCCCTCATCCATGCATCCGTGCATCCATGAATCTATGCATCTGCCCTTCCGTCTGTCCGTCCATCCGTCCGTCCGTCCGTTCATCCATCCATCCACCCACCCGCCCACCCACTCAGTCTCTCATTCATTGTTATCACTCTTCACCCTTCCTTCCTGCCTCAGCTTCTCTCACTGCCAGGCTCCAGTGAGGGGATAGGGTTGGGCTCCAGGGACTCCTAGAAAACGAGACATACTCCCGCTCTCACCAAGTTCCCAGTGTGAGTGGGAGGCTGTGTGACCGGGACAAACACTCGTGTGTTCTGGAAGTCTACAGCAGAAAGAGGAACCCACCTGAGGAATCAGGAAGGCTTTCTGGAGATCACACCTAAGCTAATACTGAGGGTGAGCTGAGACTTTTGTCAGTACTAGCTTCTCCCACAGGCTCGACTGAATGTTGCTCTGGGACAGCTGCAGGTGGGCGTGCTCAGGCCGTGAGATTGTCCGTGTATAGCGGGAGGCAGGGAAGCCAGAGAGAGGGAGGCCAGAAGAAAAAAAATCCGAATTTGGATAGCTGCAGGTTGTCCGGAGAAGTTAGTGAGCTTTCAGAGATGAGGAGCTGAAGAAACGCAGTCAAATTTCAGTGCGAATGGATTTATTCATCAAAAGACAGGCACCAAGGGGATTCTCTGGCAATCAGATTGGAGGACATGAAAGATCTGGACACAGCCGAGATGAGGGCAGATGAAGATAGCACAAGAGTGGAAAACACCCTCTGCTAGGCAAGATACATGCTCCAGGATACCTTGGAGGAGATATGAAGGATGGCTACGGAATTACCCTTCAAATCTAATAACAAAATGGCTATTTTTTTTTTAAAGGAAATACGCTATATTTTTCGACAAAAGTAGTGAACTATCATTGAAGAAAATATAGAAAAGTTTGAAATGAAAAGATTCTTAACAACACGTGGAAAAAGCAATTAGTAAAAATTCATTACATTAGACATTTTTATACTATTAAAAGCACATTGTATGTGCAACTTCATGTCATATTTTCAATTTACTTAGTATTTCAACATGTATTTTCTTAGGAATTTCACTTTTAAAATATTTTAAAGACTGTATATTTATTTATATAGATATAGCACTTAATTAGTCCACTATTATAGGACATTTAGGTTGCTTTCACCCATAAAAAATATGGTACATATTTTGTGCTTAAAACATAAACAGAATGTTTTTCTTAAGATAAGGACTTAGGAATCAAAGTGTATGACTATTTTGAGACCTTTCTTACATGTTATTAAGCTACTTTCCCAAGGACTGTATTAATTTATATTTGCCATTTACTTTCATGCAGAACATGGAATATTTGTCTCATAGGAATTTTGCCATCACGGGATAGTTTCCAAAATTCTCTGTTTCTCTGCCCTTGTTCAGGTTTTCAGCATCTCCTGTCTGGATTGTAACAACAGTTTCCTACCTAATAATCCCTCTACTTCTGGTTGAACTGCCCCACTCCTCTCCAATTCTCTAGCCAGTTATTTCCCTGTAACATAAATGGGATCATCTCGTTGCCTTACTTGAAGTTCATCATTGCTTTCTTTCTTTAAAATATTTTACAACTTTATTGAGATGTAATTAGCATGACATTCATTTCGCTCACTTAGTGTACAATTCGATGGTGTTTAGTAATATTCACAGAGTTCTGAGACTACCACCATTATCAAGTTTAGAGCATTTTCACTACCCCATTAGCAGTCACTTGCCATTTCCCCCCTCATCCTAATATACTTTCTGCCTTTATAGATTTGCCTGTTTTGGACTTTTTGTATGAATGGAATTATACAATATGTGACCTTCTGTGACTTGCTTCTTTCACTTAAAATAATTTTTTCAATGTTCATCCATGTTGCAGAATGTATCAGTGTATTCCTTCTTGTTGCTGAATAATCTGCTATTTTATGGATATACCATACTGTGTTTATCCATTCATCAGATAATGGAAATTTGAATTTTTTCACTTTGGGGCTATTATTAATGATGATGCTATAAACATCCATGTATAAATTTTTGTGTGGATGTATGTTTTCATTTCTCTTGGGGAGATAACTAGGAGTGGGTCAATTGCTGGGTCATATGGTAACTCTATGCTTAGTATTTTTAAGAAATGCCAGATTGTTTTCCAAAGTGGCTATGCCATTTCCACATCTTTATTGGCTATTTGCATATCTTCTTTGGAGAAATGTATATTCAGATTTTTGACTCATTTAAAAAAGTAGCTTATCTTTTTATTATTGAGTTGTAAGCGTTCACACATCCTGAATAGGTTTCTTATCAACTATATTATTTACAAATATTTTGTTGCTTCTGTGGGTTGTCTTTTCACTTTTTAAAAATTTTATTAAATTTATTGGGGTGACATTGTGTATGATGTATTATTGAATTGTACACTTGAAACCTATATAATTTTATTAACCAATGTCTTTTCACTTTTTGATGGCTATGTTTGAAGCACATAAGTTTTTAATTTTGAATAAGTTCAATTTATATATTTTTTCTTTTGTTGCTTGTGGTTTTAGTACCATATCTAAGAGAATGTTCCTTATGCTAAGATCACAGAAACTTACTCCTATATTTTTTATAAGAATTTTACAGTTTTAGTCTTTCATTTACATCTTTGATCCATTTTGCTAAATTTTATGTGTAGTATGACATAAGGTTCCAAATTTATGCTTTTGCATGTGTCTATCAGTTGCCCGGGTATCATTTTAAAAAAGATGATTCTTTCTCCATTAAATCGTCTTTGAAAGTTAATAAAAAGGTAACTCACCATTAATGTAACTGTTTATTTCTTGGCTTTTAATTCTATTCTGTGGACTAATATGTGTATCATATGTTAGTGCCACCTTGTCTTAATTCTGTAAATTTATAGTAGGTTTTGAAATTGGGAAGTACAAATTCACATTGTTCCTTATTTTTTGAGAATGTTTTGGTTTTCTGTGTTTTTTGAAATTTTATATAAATTATAGAATCAATTTGCCAATTTTTTTGCAAAAAAAAAGGCGGCAAGCTGGGATTTGCATTGGGATTGCACTGAAGCTGTAGATCAGTTTGGGTAGTATTGCTATCTTAACAATATTAAGTCTAATGAATCAGAAATATGAAATATGTTTCAATTTATTTAAATCTTTTCTAATTTATTTCAATAATATTTTCTAGTTTTCAATGTATTCAGGAATATTTTATACATTTTTTTAAAAGAAAGTTATTTGTTTGTTTATTTATTTATTTATTTATTATTTATTTTTTTCTACCAGCTTTATTAGGGTATAATTGACAAATAAAAATTGCATGTATTTAAAGCATACAGTGTGAAGTTTTGATATACAGATGCCTTATGAAATGATTACCACAATCAAGCCAATGAACACATCCATTACTTCACATAGTTACCATTTTTTGGTATGATGAGAACAGAAGATCAACTTTACTAGCAAATTTTAAATTACAATACAATATTATTTATTATAGCTGCTTTGCTATACATTAGATCCTCAGAACTTATAACTGAAAGTTTGTACATTTTGACCAAACTCTCCTGATATTCTCACCCCCCAGACCCTTGTAATCACTGCTCAACTCTCTTGTTCTGAGTTTTACTTCTTTATATTCCACATAAATAAGTGAGATCATACAGCATTTGCTTTCTGTGTCTGGCTTACTTAGTGTAATGTCCATGTTCATCCATTTTG
Source organism: Pteropus medius (assembly GCF_902729225.1). NCBI lineage: Eukaryota > Metazoa > Chordata > Mammalia > Chiroptera > Pteropodidae > Pteropus > Pteropus medius. The sequence continues at coordinate 60,621,545 of NW_024344378.1, forward strand.
TCAGAAATGGCAGAATTTTTTTTGGAATAAGATAGTATTCCATTGTGTGTGTGTGTGTGTGTGTGTGTGTGTGTGTGTGTGTGTGTGTGTGTGTGTGACATTTTCTTTATCCACTCATCCACTGACATTCATTTAGCTTGTTTCCATATCTCGGCCATTGTGAAAAATGCTGCAATGAACATTGAAGTGCAGATATCTCTTTAAGACGCTGATTTCATTCCCTTTGGATATATATCCAGAAGTGGGATAGCTGGATCATATGATAGTTCTGTTTTTAATTTTTGAGGACTTGTCATACTGCTTTCCATAGTGGTTGCTACAATTTAAACTCCCACCAACAGTGTTCCCTTTCTTCTACATCCTTGTGAACACTTGTTATCTTTTTTCTTTTTGATAATAGCCGTTCTTACAAGTATGAAATGATATTTTATTGTGATTTTAATTTGTATTTCTCTGATGATTAGTGATGTTCAGAACCTTTTCATGTACTTGTTGGCCATTTTTATGTCTTCTTTGGAAAAACATCTATTTAGAATCTTTGTCCATTTTATAATCGGGTTGTTTGGGTTTTTTTGCTCTTCAGTTGTATGAATGGATTCTTTACATATTTTCAAGATTAAACCCCTATCAAATATTTGGTTTTAAAATATATTCTCCCATTCAGCAGGTTGCCTTTTCATTTTTTAATGGTTTTTTTTACTGTGCAGAAGCTTTTTACTTTGATGTAGTTCCACTTGTATACTTTTGCTTTTGTTCCCTTGTGCTTTTGGTGTCATATCCAAAAATCATTGCCAACCCCTATTTAAGGAGCTTTTCCCTATATATTCTTTTAGGAGTTTTAGGGTTATAAGGTCTTATATTTAAGTCTTTAATCCATTTAGAGTTGATTTTATATATGGTGTAAAACAAGGGTCCAATTTCATTCTTGCTTGTGAAAATCCAGTTTTCCCAACATTGTTTAGTAAAGAGACTATTCTTTCTCCATTGTGTATTTTTGGCACTCTTGTCATATATCAGTTGATTGTATATATTTGGGTTTATTTCTGGACACTTTATTTTGTTTCATTGGTCTATGTGTCTGTTTTTATGCCAGTATTATATGTTTTAATTATTCTAGCTTTGTAATATAATTTGATATTAGAAATGTGATGCCTCTATCTTTGTTTTTCTTTCTCAAGATTGTTTTGGTTATTTGTAGTTCCATATGAATTTTAGGATTTTTATGTTTCTGTGAAAAATACTGTTGGAATTTTGATAGGGATTGCACTGAATCTGTAAATCACTTTGTGTAGTATGGGAATGTTCACCATATAAATCCTTCCAATCCAAGGACACAGGATATCTTTCCATTTTTGCATGTGTCATTTAATTTATTTTATTATTATCTTATAGTTTTCATTGTACAGATATTTCGTCTCCTTAGTTAAATTTATTTCTAGCTATTTTATTCTTTTTCATTCTACTGTAAATAAAATTTTCTTTTCAGATTGTTCATTGATAGTGTATAGAAAACATTTAATTTTTGTATATTAATTTTATATTCTTCAAACTTGCTGAAATTTTTTTACTAAGTTTAATGATCTTACATGTGAGGTGTGTGTGTGTGTGTGTGTGTGTGTGTGTGTGTGTGTATTCCTTTCATATTCCTTTCATAGCATGTGAGAATAGAGATAACTTTATTTCTCATTCATCTATTTGGATGCTTTTTATTTCTTTTTCTTGCCTAATTGCCTTGGCCAGATCCTCCAGTACAAGGTTAAATAGAAGTAGTAAAATCAGGATTCTTTGTTTTGTTCCTGATTGAAGGGGTGAAAATCTAGTCTTTTATCATTAAGTATGAAGTAAATTTGTGTTGCTGCAGATCTGAAGGGATAAGGTAAGGGATACAAGCCTCGGGCAGTTGGAAGAAAATGCGGGAGCCGTAAACTGCAACATAGTTCTTTGTTCCAGCAAGGGCACAATCAGCTGTGCAGGGCGGCAGTACCTTTTTATACACAGGTTAAACAATAGTGGCACACTGCCAGAAGCCCACAAGTGTGTACCGGGCACATGGTTACATAAGGGGAGAAGTGCTGACCCACTTTTGCTTGGAAGTTGCTAAGGGTGTTAGGAAGGAGCCTGACTATGGTCATCGTTCTTTCTCCGCACAGTTTTAGGTTTTTCATAGGTTCCCTTTACCAAATTGAAGAAGTTCCTTTTATTCTTATTATTTTTTACTGTTTTTATCATGAAAAAGTGTTGGAGTTTATTAAGTGCTTTTTTTCTGCATCAATTAACCATGGTGCAATTTTTCTCCTATATTCTATTAATATGGAGTATTACAGTAATCGATTTTTCAGTTAAGCTGACCTTGCAGTCCTAGATAAATCCCACTTGGTCATGGTGTATACTACTTTTTAAAAAATGTGCTGGATTTAGTGCTAGTATTATGCCAAGAATATTTGTGTCTATAATATTGGTGTCTATATAGTAATGAGATACTGATCTTTAATTTTTTTATTTTGTCTTCTGGTTTGGTATCAGGGTAATACCACCCTCATTAAATAAGTTAGGAAATATTCCTTCACTTCTATTTTTTTGGAAAAATTTGTAAAGAATTGGTGTTAACACGTTCTTGAATATTTGGTAGTATTTAATGGTAAAGGCTTCTGGGCCTGGGCTTTTCTTTGTGGGTAATATTTTTATTATTGATTAGATCTTTTCATTTGTTATAGGTTCATAAAGATCGTCTATTTCTTCTTGAGTCAATTTTGGTGGTTTGCATTTTTCTAGGAATTTGTCCATTTATCCTAATATATACTTATATATATCTTTATATAATTTATTAACATACAATTGTTCATAGTATTACCTTATAATCATTTTATTTTTGTAAGCTCAGTACTGATATCCCTCCTTCATTCCTGATTTTAGTCATTTGTCTCCTCTCCATACCCCCTCCCCAGTCTACCTCTCTCTCTCATTCTAGTTAAAGATTTCTCAGTTGTGCTGATCTTTTCAAAGACCAGCTTTTGATTTCATTGATTTTCAGATTTTCTTTCTTTATTTTCATCCTCTATTTCATTAATTTACACTTTGATTTTTTAGTTCCTTCTTTCCTTGTTTCCTTTTGTTCCTTGTTTTAGGTTAGTTTTCTCTTCTTTTGGTATTGTCTTAAGGTAAAGCTTAGGTTATTTATTTGAGATCTTTCTTTGTTTTTAATATAGATGTTTACAGCTATAAAATGCCCTCTAAGTTTTGGTATTATGTATCATCATTTCCATTCAACTCAAAGTATTTTCTATTTTCCTTTGTGATTTCTCCTTTGACTAATTGGTTATTTAGGAATGTATTAAGTTACATGTATTTTTGGGTTACCCATATTTTTTTCTGTTATTGATTTCTAATTTCATTCTTATAGTCAGAGAACATACTTTGTAAGATTTCATCTGTTAAAAATTTTTGAAGCTTATTTTATAGCCTAGTATATGGTTTATGTTGGGCAATGTTTAATCTGATTTTGAGCAAAATATGCATTCTACTGTTGTTGAGTGGACTGTCTTATACTCGCATGTCAGGTCTAGTTGTTTTATATTATTTTTCAAGTATTCTATATCCTTGTTGATCTATTGCCTGTTGTTCTATCCATTATTGAAAGAAGGGTATTAGAGCCTCCAAATTTTACTACTCAATTATTACTCCCTTTAATTCTCTCAGTTTTTGCTTTATATATTTTGAGATTCTCTCTTAAATTCATATATGTTTACAGTTGTTGCAACTTACTGATGGATTGACCTTTTTATCATTATGAAGTGTACCTGTTTATCTAGAATTACATTTCTTTCTGTCCTAAAGTCTATTTTGTCTGATATTGGCGCAATCACTCCAGCTCTTATAGTTACTATTTGCGTGTTATATCTCTTTCCAGCCTTTTACTTTCAAGTTATTTGTAATTTTGAATCTTAATGTGTCTCTTATAGAAAACATATAGTTCAATCTTGGTTCTTTCTTAATCTAGTCTGACAGTCTCTTCTTTTTGATTGGATTGTTTAATCCATTCACTTTTAATACCATCATTGGTATGGTTGATTTCTGTCTGCCACTTTTCTCCTTATTTTCTATAAAAGTCTCATGTCTTTTTTGTTCCTCTGTTCCTCTTTTACTGCTTTCTTTTCCATTAGTTAATATTTTTTAGTAATATTTAAGTCATTTAATGATTTCTTTGCTCTATTTAAAGTTATTTTCTTAGTGGTTGCTATAGGGTTTCAATATATGTTTTAACCTATCAGAATTAACCTCAGATTTATATAAATTTAATTCCAGTGACATATAGAAAAGATACTCCCATATAGGTCTATTCCCTTTCCTTTTTTCTCCCAATAGTTATACATATTGTGCCTTTGTAATATATATATTATAAACCTGACAATATGTTGTTATAATTATCACTTTAATTTTATGTCTTTTAAAGAAACTGAAAGAAGGAAGAGCATTTATAGAATTTGTTGTTAACCTTCTTTTTTATTATTTCTAGCTTTCTTCACTTTCACTTCTTTTGTAGATTTGAGTTGTCATTTGGTGTCATTTCCTTATTTCAGTACAATTTCGCTCTCACTTACCTCCATGCTTGTTATTATTAAATATCTTATATTTGTACATGTTAGATCCAAATTTTGTATTGTTGGATCTATATACATATATATGTATATACATAATGCAACTGCCTTTTAAATCTGTTAGGAGAAGAAAGTACAGTTGTACTAAATTATACTGTCTTATATAATTACCTATATAATGACATTTACTGGTCCTCTGTTTTTTTGGGTGGGTTCAAATTATTGTCTGATGTCACTTGCTGTATCTTGAAAAACTTCCTTTAGTGTTTCTTTAAAGATTGGCCTGCTAGCAAAAAATTCTCTCAATTATAGTAATCTTGGAATGTTTTTATTTCACCTTTATATTTAAAAGGTAGTTTTGCTGAATATGATTATTTTATTATTGTGGTAAAATATATAAAATAAATTTATTGTTTTTCTTTTCATTTCTTAATTTTCTTTAATTGTATTCTATTAAAGTGTTTTTTTTATTGTGGTAAAAAATGTATAACAAAATTTATTATCATTTTAATAATTTTTAGGTGTACAGTTTGGATACATTAAGTACATTCATAATGTTTTGCTTCTACCACTACCACCCGTCTCCAGAATGTTTTCATTTTCTCAAAGTGAAACTCTTCATCCATGAAAAAGTAACTCTTCATTTCCCTCTATCTGCAGCCCCTGTCAACCACAAATTTATTTTCTGTCTTTATGAATTTCATATATGTAAATGATAAGTATTTGTCTTTTGTAACGTATAACATGTTTTATCCATGTTGTAGCTTATATCTGTTCGTTCCTTTTAAAAGCTGGCTAATATTTCATCACGTGTATACAGGTTTCTCCTGCCTTTCTGAAGGTAGAGTATTTCTATGAAAACTGTAGTAAGCTAAAATTGCATAAATTGTATCTCCTGCTTTTTGAAAGTTCACGTTATGCCACTTTGCTTTTATGAAAGACCTACATTAGTACCTGTTTTCACTAAAAAGAATTTCACTTTTATGAAAAAAGCCGTTACCATACTAATGTAGGTCTTTCATGAAAGTGAAGTGGTGTAATGAGTACTTTCAGACTATGGGGGGGATAAGTGTATACCACATTTTGTTTATCCATTCATCCATTGATGAACATTTGAGTTGTTTTACCTTTTGGCTATTGTGAATAAAACTTCTAGTGACATAGGTGTAAATATCTGTTGAAGTTCTTGCTTTTGATTTTTTTGAGGTGTATACCCCAAAGTGAAGTTGCTAGATCATATGGTAATTTTATGTTTACTTTTTAAAGGAATCACCATACTGTTTGCCACAGTTGGCTGCAGAGTTTTACATTTTTACCAGCAATGCACAGGATTCTGACTTTCCTGGATCCTCACCAACACTGTTATTTTCTGTTGTTATAAAAATAGTTATTCTAATAGGTGCGAGGTGTTATTTCATTTTGGTTTTGGTTTGCATTTCCCTAGTGATTAGTGCTGTTAAGCATCTTTTCATGAACTTGCTGCTACTCTGTATGTCTTCTTGGGAGAAATTTCTATTTAAGTCCTTTGCCTAATTTTGAATTGCACTGTTATTTTTTATTGCTTTTAAGTTGAAGCAGTTCTTTATATAATCTGGATATTAATCCCTTATCATGTATATGACATATAAATATTTCTCCAATTTCTTGGGTTGCATTTTTACTATTTTGGCAGTGTTCTTTGATGTACAAAATTTTTGAATTTTGATGAAGTCCAATTTATTTATCTATTTTTTCTTTTATTTCCTATGCTTTGGTGTCATATTCAAGAAATCATTGCAAATCTAATGTCATGAAGATTTTCCCAGTTTTCTAAGAGATTTACAGTTTTAGGTCTTGAGTTTTAGTCTTTGATTTATTTTGAGTTAACTTTTGTATGTGGCGTAAGGTAAGTGTGAACTTCATTTTTTTTTTTTGCATGTAGATATACAGTTTTCCCAGCACCGTTTGTTGAAAAGACCCTTCTTTCTCCAATGAATTGGCACACTTATTGAAAATTATCTGATTGTATATGTGAGAGTATATTTCTCAGCTCTCTACTCTGTTCGATTGGTTTATAAGTCTGTCTTTAGGCCGGTATCACACTGTTTTGATTGCTGTAGCTTTGTAGTAAGTTCTTAAATAAGGAATGTGATGTCTATAGCTTTGCTTTTTCAAGATTATCTGGCTATTAAAGATCCCTTGCCTTGCCATATTTATTTTAGGATGGACTTTCTGTTTCTGCAAAAACATCATTGGAATTTTGATAGGGATTGTATTGAATTTGTACATTGTTTTTGGATAGTGTTGACATTTTAACATTAAAATTTTCAATTTATTAACATGAGATGTCTTTTCATTTATTTGTCTAATTTATTAACAATATTTTGTAGTTTCCTGTATACAAGTCTTTTGTCTACTTGGAAAAATTTATTCCAAGTATTTTATTTTTTTAATGCTATTATAAGTGGAATTGTTTTCTTAATTTTCTTTTCAGATTGTTCATTAGTAGTGTATAGAAATTGAACTGATTTTTGTGTATTGATTTTATATCCTACAACTTAGCTGGATTTCTTTTTGTTCTAATAGGTTTCTCTGGTGTGGAATCTTTAGGGTTTTCTACACATATAATTATGTCATCTGAGTACAGAGATCATTTTCCAGTTTGGATGCCTTCTATTTCTTTTTCTTGCCTAATTACTTTGGCTAAAACTTCGTATACTAAGTGAAATGAATCAAACTTTTTGGTTGACAAATTTTTTCTTTCAGTACTTTGAATTTCTATTCCACTGCCTTCTGACCTCTATTATTTCTAATAAGAAATCAGTTATTAACCTTACTAGGGTTACTTGGTGTGTGGCAAGTTATTTTCTCTTGCTGTTGTCAACATTTTTTATGTCTTTCAGTATTTTGACCATGAAGTGTCTGAGTAAGCATTTCTTTACATTTATCTTTCTTGGAGTTTATTCAGGTTCTTGGATGTATAGATTATTTTTTTTTCATCATATGGAAGTCTTCAGCGATTACTTCTTTGAATAATATTTTTCCATAAATTTCTGTCTCTCCTCTCCTTCTAGCTTCCATCAGATATATCTTGATATGATTAATGGTTTCCTGTGTTACTCTGAAGTTCTATTTATTTTTCTTCATTTTTTCTTTCTAATCTTCAGATTTCACGGTCTCTATCAACATGTCTACAAGTTCCTTGATTATTTCCTCTGCTACTTCAAGTCTACTGTTGATCCCCTCTGATAAAATTTTCATTTTGGTTATTGTATTTTTTAACTTCAAAATTTTCATTTGGTTGTTGTTAGGTTTCTGATGTTGTTGTTGTTAGTATTTTTATTTAAAAAAATTAAGTTTATTGGAGTAACATTGGTTAATACAATTATGTTATTTTCAGGTGTACATTATAATTTGACATCTGTATATTCTATTGTGTGTTTACCACTCAAAGTCCAGTTTCATTCAGCTACCATATATTTGATCCGCTTTACCCACTTCACCCTCCCCCAATGCCTTTATATTTGACCCCCTTTACCCTGTTACCTCCCCCTTCTACCTGCACCCCCTAATAACTGGTAACCACTAGTCTATAGTTGATGCCCGTGAGTCTCTGTTTGTTTATCCTGTTCATTTGTTGCTTTTAGGTTTATATCCCACATATAAGTGACATCATATGATTTTCAACTTTTTCTGTCTGGCTTATTTCACTTAGCATGATTATCTCAAGGTTCATCCATGTTGTTGCAAATGGCAGTATTTCATCTCTTCTTATGGCTGAGTAATATTCCATTGTGTATATGTACCACAGCTTCTTTAGCCAATCATCTATCATAGGACACTTCGGTTGCTTCCATGTCCTGGACACTGTGAATACTGCTGCTATGAACATCGGTGTGCAAATATCTTTTCAGATATGGGATTTCAAGTCTTTGGGGTAAATATCCAGTAAAGGGATTGCTGGATTGTATAGTAGATCAATTCTTAGTTTTTGAGGAACCTCCATACTGTTTTCTATAGTGGCTGTACCAATTTGCAGTCCCACCAGCAGTGTATTAGGGCTCCTTTTACTCCACATCCTCTCCAACATTTGTTATTACTTGTCCTGTTGATTATAGCCATTCTAACAGATGTGAGGTGGTATCTCATTGTGGTTTTGATTTGCATTTCCCTAATAGCTAGCAATGTTGAGCATCTATTCATATATTTGTTGGCCATTTGTATGTCCTCTAGGGAGAAGTGTCTGTTTGCTAGATTGCTGGATCGTATAGTTCTCTGCCCATTTTTTGACTGGATCATTTGTTTATTTGTTGTTATTGAGTCATATGAGTTCTTGGTATATTCTAGATATAGGCCCTTATCAGAGGCATTGCTGGCAAATATATTTTCCCATTCGATGGTTGTCTCTTTACCTTGTTGACAATTTCTTTTGCTGAGCAGAAGCTTTTTGTTTGACTTAGTCCCATTCATTTATTTTAGTTTTTTACTTCCCTTGCTTTTGAGGTCAAATTCATAAAATCCTCTTTAAATCCAAGGTCCATGAGTTTCGTTCCTGTGTTTTCTTCTATGCATTTTATTGTTTCAGATCTTATATTCAGGTCTTTAATCCATTTTGAGTTAATTTTGGTGTGTGGTGATAGACATAAGTCTAGTTTTATTCTTTTGCAGGTGCCTTTCCAGTTTTCCCAGCACCATTTATTGAAGAGGCTTTCCTTTCTCCACTGTATGTTTTTGGCTTTTTGTCAAAAAATGCCAATGAGATTTTAATGGGGATAGCATTAAATATGTATAATGCTTTAGGTAATAAGATTATTTTAACTATGTTGATTCTTCCAATCCAAGAACACGGAATGTCTTTCCATTTCTTTGTATCTTCTTTGATTTCGTTTAATAGGGTCTTGTAGTTTTAATCATAGAGGTCCTTCACTTATTTTGTTAAATTTATTCCTAGGTATTTTATTCTTTTTGTTGCAATTGCAAAAGGAATTATTTTTTCCACTTCTTTTTATGATACTTCATTATTACAGGATAGGAATGCTGATTTTGTATCCAGAGCCTACTGTATTTGCTTATTGTTTCTAGTAGTGTTTTTGTGGAGTCTTTAGGAATTTCTATATAGAGAATCATGTCATCTGCAAATAGTGACAGTTTGACTTCTTCGTTTCCTATTTGGATGCCTTTCATATCTTTCTTTTGCCTGATTGCGCTCGCTAAGACCTCCAATGTTATACTGAATAACAGTGGCGATAGTGGACAGCCTTGCCTTGTTTGTGATCTTAGAGGGAAGGGTTTTAGTTTTTCACCATTAAGTATAATGTTCGCTGAGGGTTTGTCATAGATGGCCTTTATTATGTTAAGGTACTTTCCTTCTATACTGATATTGTTCAGTGTTTTGTTCATAAATGGATCCTGAATCTTGTCCAAGGCTTTTTCTGCATCTATTGATATGATCATATGATTCTTATTTTTTAATTTGTTTATGTGGTTGCCTGAGCATCCAATTTCCTCCATGGGTGTTGCTTCCTGTAACACTACAAATAACCTACACCTGTGAACAAAAACTAATGTGCAGTGCATGGCCCACAGATCATAGGAGTCTACTCTTACAAAAAAGAAAGGAGACCTCCCTTCATGGTACCAGTACTGTCCACTCTAGAAATGATGTAGACTTGAGACCCAGGCCCATGACACAAAGACAGAGTCTTCCTAACACTAATACAACAGAGCCCTGGTCTGAAGCCACCAAGCCTTTCCTCATTGAAAAATAGTAGATTGGAGATCGAAAACCACAAGGATAGACTTTCCTCTGGTAAGAATATCTTTCATGGAAAACTAAAACCTTGGCTCCGGGCCTGGACTATCTATAAGGAGAGAGATTGGTGACCTTGGCCTGCAGATCTAATCCCTTCACCTACAGATCTAATCCCTTCACCTATTCCAGGAGGTAGAGCTGAGACTTTGGCCCAGAGCATCTCTTCTGTCTTTTCCTAAAAGAGACTGAAGTGGTGGCCGGGGCCCATGGTTCTAAGCCTGTCCTCCCTAAACAAAAGTTGAGTGGTATCCTAGGTCCACAACAACAAACCTGTCTTTATGCAAGGGATACTAGAATGGAGACTTAGGCCTGTGACACCAAACCTGGACCCTCCTCACAGGAACTAGAGTGCAGGCCCAGGCTCCCAAGGCTGAGATCATCAAATTGATAACAGACTCAACAAAACACCAACTCATACTACACTCAAGGTAGCCACTGTGAACAGAAACACATGTGGAATGCATGGCCCACGAACAAAGCCGCCTTCTCTAAACAAAAGGAAGAATAGAGGCCTCTGTTTGTGCCAGGAATACTGTTTTCCCCTGAAATGATGAGGAGCGGTGACACGGGCCCAAGACAAAAAGCCTGTCTTTTCCTAACATTAAGTAAAAAGGAGACTGGAACCCAAGGCACTCTGCCTGTCCTCTCTGAAAACTAGTAGGTAGGAGAACTTAACCGACAGGGCAAGCCTGTTCTTTGATAAGAGAATCTTACTCGAGACCTAGGACCTTGTCTCTGCCCTGGACTTTGAATCGGGGCTGACTTTGTTTTGCACTTCCAATCCCTTCCCCCATTTCTAGAAAGTAGAGATGACTAATTGGCCCATAGCATTTCTTCTCTCTTCTCCTGACAGAACCTGAAAGGGTGCCATGGGCCACTGGTTCTAAGAATGTCCTCTCTGAACAAATGTCAACTGGAATCCTAGGACCACAGCAACAATCCTTCTTGATGGAAGAAAAACAGAGACTGAAGAAATCAGCACCAAGCCTGGACGTCCTAAAAGGAAACAGTTGGCAGCCTTAAGCCCACAAGATCAAAGTTGGTAACAAAGTTCAGAGTGAAGACCTAGGACCATGCTACCAGAAACTCTTGTGGAGACTTTGGCCTACAGAACCAAGCTGTCATCTCATAAGAGGAGGAAGAACGGAGGACTCGGTTCATGGCACCAAGACTTTCCTCCTTTTACAGCATTTACGATAGAAATTTGGGCCGATAGCACCAACCTTGTGTCATCCTAACAGTCCAATCAGCACAATCTGGTCCCATTTCACCAATTTTTCCCTTTTACCAATTATTGAAAGTTGACCTGAACCTAGAACATCGAGCCTTTCCCCTGGTAAGAGAAGATAATGTAGGCACTTAGAAACTTGGCACAAAGCCTGGACATTTCTTTCAGGAACTCGACTGGGGAGCTTGGGAGCATGGACAAGCATTGTTCCTATTTCCAGGAAGTAGAGTGGAGACCTTGATCGCAGAATCTAGCTAACTTTTCTTAATGGAACCTTATGTGGCAGACTTGGCACACGATAACAAAACCTTCGTGGTAGAAAAAAAAAAAAATGTTGGTAGAAGTCCATGGCCTCTGCCCGAAGCAAGGGATGTAGAGTGGATGTTTGAAAACATGACACTATGCCAATCTCATTTTCAAGGTAAATTCGAGTGGAAAACCTTTCTCACACACTCAAGCCTAGTTCGTTCTAGGAAGTATAGAGAAAACCTACGCCCACAGCAACAAGACTAGTCACCTGGTAGACACCCAATACCAGCGAGGTCTTCCTTTACATCTACATGAATTCCACAAGGTCTTCATGTGACCACTGTGTGATTCCCTAGTGATTGCTACGTGATTTTCAGGTGACTTCCACCTCATTCCTCTTCCTCTATCCTCAACCAAATATTTTCAAAACACGTCTCATAAACTGCTTCATTTTCAATATTTTAGCTTTGATTCATTGGCCATTAAGGAATTCTCTCTAGACAATAGTGGCCTAAGTTCCGCAAACAAGAGTAGTGTCAAAGTCGCACTTTAAGCCATTAAGAGTTATGCTCACAAGGACTTAGCACTTTTGCTACTCAAAAACAGCAGCAAAATGGTGGCTGCTCTATCCACCGCTCTAAAGTAGCTTCCTCACAACAGACTTAGCCTCCAAATTTCAACGCGGTTAAAGTGGGACAGCTGCTCCCACTGCCTTCAAGCAGGTTGTCTGCCCACAGATGAATCCTCAGGCCAGTTAACTAATAATCATTGCCTGGTAGCCTACACCGCTGTCCTCACGCAAGTTTTCTCATGCAGACATGACCTTTCGATTGAAGGGCATTGAGGTGTGTTGTAGGCTGTGTTCCACAGCCTGGTGATAACTTAGGCAGGGCTCCAAGTTTGCCTGATATCACTGTTCGGCCTCTGTGGTCAGGTTGGTCCAGAGGCTATGTTAAATAGTTGAGTGGGGCTGCTGGCTTAGCTCTCTGCTTATTCACAGCTGTAGAATAGCCTTTGCAGCTATGTGTGATATCTGGCCAGTATCCCTAGTCAGGTGGGGCCTGGAAGTTATGTTCAGCAGCTGGGGAGCTGCTAACTTGCTTCTCTTCCCTGGCAGGCCTTACGATACTCTGTGGCTACCCAGTATTTCTGGCCAGTATTCTTGGTCAGTAGAGACAAAATTATACTAGATTATACTAGATTGATATACTTTCTTTGAAGCCAGTATATCAAAGCTGGACAAAGGCATTTCAAAAATGAAAATTCTAAACCAATCTCCCTTATTATGTCGTAACTTTGCACAAAATAATAGCAAATAATCCAATGACATATAAGAAGGAATATGCATAACAATCAAGTAATGTTTATTACAGAAATACAACGGTGATTTGAAATTTAAAAATTAATTAATGTAATGAAACTCGGCAGAAGAGAGGAGGTGAACATATGATAATCTTATAATATATATAATTATATATAATCTTATAATTATAATCTTAAATATAATATGATAATGTTTGTAGAAAAATAACTCATGAAATTCTACAGACATCCAGCAAAACTATTTGCAAATTAGAAATAGAAAGAAATTTTCCTAATCTGATTAAGAATATTTATAATGTAACCTACAGGACACATATTTAATGATAAAATATTTAAAATTTCTGCTTGAGATCAGGAATAACGTATTCTTATTCAAACTTCTAGATGTTGAAAAACACACAGGGAGAATGCCATGTAACAACATAGACAGAAACTGGAGTGACACGTCTACAAGCTAATGAATACCAAGTTTTGTTGAAAGCCAGCAGAAGCTAGGATTGTTGAATGGGACAGAGTCTCTCTCACAGCCTTTGAAAGGAACCAACAGAACAGATACCCTAATTTTGCATTTCTGTATTCCACAAATGTGAGAGGATAAATTTCTGTTTTGTAATGCCAAAAAAAAAAATTGTCCAGGATGTCTCAGACAGTGTTATAGAACAAGTTAAAAGTAAAAAAAGATAGAATAATTGGGAAAGAAGAAATAAAATTGTCAATATTTCTAGATAAAATAATTGTGTACATAAATATAAAATTAAACCTACAGTCCACCATAGGATTAATATGTGAATTTAACAAAAATACCTAATATAATGCCAATATATTTTCAAAATCTATTGGATTTCTATCAATAACAATGAAAAACATAACAAATATTTTATTAAAGTATCCTATAACAAAAAATGAAATTCTTAAAAATAAAGCAAAAGAACGATGTTTAAGAATGGTACAATAGAAAACTGAAATTTTTTTTTCATTTACTGAAATATATTAAAAATATCTAAATGAATTGAGACTTATACCATATTCATCATTTGGAAGACAGTATAGGTAAGATATTAATATTCTCCAAATTAACAGATTTGATTCAATTCCAGTAAAAATCTCGGCAGGTCTCTAATTTTTATAGAATTGATAAGATGGTTTTAAAATTTATATGGAAATGCAAGGAGCCAAGAAAAGTCAATGTGATCTTAAAGAGAAAGAACGAAGCTAACAGAAATTTACTTTTATGTTTTAAAACACATTATAAGTTTACAACAATTAAGAGAGATGATAATTGTACCAGTACAGACAAACTGATGAAATAGATAAAGAATGCAGAAAGATCTAAAATATACATTACCAGATTTATGACAAAGATGACATTCTAATGCAGTAGAGAGATGATAGTTGTTTCAGTAAATGTAAATAGTGAGGAATCAAATGGATGTCAATGGAGAAAATACATCTTGATCCCTACCCTATATCCTACTCCCAAAAAGGTAAGAAAAAAGATAAGAAATCCAGAAGATGGATTGTAGATATAAATGTAAATGTTGTAACAATCATCTAAAAGAAAACATGGCAGAGTATTTTAATGTCTTTGGGGAAGGTAAAAATTTCTTGACCAACCAAAACAATTTACCATAAAAAACAATTAATTAGGCTGTACATAAATTAAGTACCTCTGTTTATCAAAAGACACCATTAAGAATTATAAAAAGGCAAACCACAGTCTGGGAGAAGATATTTTTAATCTGAGAAATTTCCTACAAATCAATAAGTAAAAGACAATGAAACAATAGAAGAGTGGGGCCAAAATACTTGAAGAGTTACAAAAAGAGATTATACAAATGGCCAATATCGTGTTAAAATGTTCAGATTAAATAATCACTGGGGAAATGTAAATTAAAACCACAATATAATATTTCACAAAAACCAGAAAGGCTAAAATGCAAAATTAAGACAGTGCTTAGTGCTAACAAGAATACTGGACCTCCCATTCGATAGTACTGGAAGTGCAAAATATAGAAATATATTAAAGTTGAATGTAATTTACATACTTTCCCTATGATTCAGCTATTTCATATATATATGTATAGAGATTATACATAGATATAAATTAAGTATTTATATAATTTGTAATATAAAATTATAATTATATAAGCATATAAATTATATAAATATATAATATAATACATAATTTTATATGGTTTATATAATATAATAAATTTTTATTATATATATAAATAAGAGGATACATAGCAAGCCTAACAAACTAGTGGCCAGTAGTAACCACACAGCATGGTATGTTCCTAAATTACTAACTTGACAGGTCATAATGGGTAGTCACATCCCAAGTCTATAGCTTCCTTAGCAAAATGTTAGTCTTCAAGTGAGCCCTGTCCATTGTTCTTATGGACCTAGGATAACATACCTTGGAAATGTCAGAGTAATTTTTCTCCAGATCCCTCCAAGTCACAACAAACAGCACCAGAGCACAAGACCATGAAATTACTCATTGTTATCTGTTGCCTGCTTATCATCTATATTTACTGTAAATGTTAAATGTTAACTATTCTGTACCCACTAATGTAAAAGAAGTATATATATCTCTATTTTCTTTTTATCCAATCCTAGAAATTTTACTGCTTTTCTTTCTCCCACCTTCTTAATCTACCACCAATGAATATTATATTGCCTTCATTATGTATCTCCTTTTATTCTAAATACATAAAAAAAACTTCAAATCTTCTATTCTCCAGAACGTTTTTTCAATCTGTTGAGATCTTGCCTCTGAGTATGTCTTCAGATTTGACTCAAATAAACTTCCGTATTTTTTTTACATAGGTTTAGACTTTCTTTTGTCAATAATATATGCTTATACATATTTATACATATATGTGTACTGTAGGTACAGATATATACACGTATAAAGATACGCACATATTTATATACAAAAAATACACAACAAATTTTATATAAAAATCATATATAAAGAAAAATGACCATTATACATATAAAAATTTATTTTGCAGAAATATAATAGTAACCACATAAAATTATCTAGAACTGAGGCTTCAAGAGAAAAGTAGGTAACAAGAGACAAAGAAAGACATTTTATAATGATAAAAAAAAAATACATCAAAAGACATGATATATATAAATATATATATATATATATATTTATATATATCTATCTCGAGAACACCAAAATACATAAAGCAACTGTTAACAGAACTAAAGAGAGAAACTAACAAAAACACAACTACAGTAGGGGAACTAAATACTCCACTGACAGCAATGGATGTCAGACAAACAAAATCAATAAGGAAATATAGACCTTAAATGACATATTAGATCTATTAGACATAATTGATACTTACAGAGCTTTTCACCTCAGAACAATAGAAGATATATTCTTCTCTAATTCACATAGAATATTCTCAAAAATAGACCATAGGTTGAGGCATAAAACCAGTTTCAATAAATTTTAAAAGATTGAAATCATGCCGTGCATATGCTCTGAACATACTGGTATAATAGTGGAAAATTAACTGTAAAAAGAAAGCTTGAGAAACCACAAATCAGTGGATATTAAACAACATGCTATTAAACAACGACTGTGTGAAAGACAAAATAAAAGAGATAAAAAGGTACATAAAGAGGGAGTTCTGGTCAATATAGTAGAGTAGATAAGTGCTGTGCTTGCCTCTCTCATGACCACATTTGAAATACAACTATTTTATAGACAAACAACCTAGAGAACCATCTGAAGACAAGCTGAACGTAACTCCTATAACCAAAGATATAAAGAAGAGACCATGTGGAGACTGGCAGGAGGAACAGAAAAACAAAACAAAAAAGCTCGCCCCATACCCTTATGTGGTGATTGAGCATCTGGAGGGATATTTCAGCTGCAGAGGTCCCTCTGGAAGAGTGAAGAGCCTCATCCCCACAACCAGGGCTCCCAAGCGAGGTTTCCAGTTCCAGGAAGCAGTCCCAACAAAATCTGGCTGTGAAAATCAGCGGAGATTTCGACAGTCAAGGTGAGGTGGAAAGCTGCTGGAAACACAGACATCCCTTTAAGGGCCTGAACACAGATTCATTTGCTCATAGGCAACCTACTTGGGCTCTGGAAGAGAGATGGGAGCTTGGGAGGTGCCAGAAGCATACAGGGAAAGACTGATTTATACAGTTTCAGGGCAAGGGCTGGAGGAACAGCTGCCATTTTTGTTTATTGCGCCCTCCTCCTATGCAATCTACAAGCAGGGCTCCTACAGGGCAAAATCTGAATCTGTACTGACTTGATTAACTCTGTCACTCCACTCTGATGACTGCTTGAGATCCCACCCTACCCCAAAACTCACATTGCTGGAGGCATTTTTGTACCTAGAGAACAAGCCCTACCCTGAGCTCTCAGCAGCAGGCTTCTACAGCAACAATCAACAAGCCTTGGTTCGCATTCCTCTGGAGTCACATTCAGTGGCAGACCACCAAACCTATCCAAAGCTACAGTATTTCTTGAACAAACCTCAGGAGCCTGTGGACCTCAGGCAGGCAGTAGCTGGCCTCAGTGTGATCTGAGACTTTCGTGAGTAGCCATAAGCTCAGCACTGACACCAAATCTGAATCTGCACTAACCTAGGGAACATAACTTGCCCCAGTCTGGTGACTCCCTTTGAATCTACCTCACCCACCTTGAGCACTTCCTGAAGCTCTATCATCTTCTGAGCCTTAGAGGCAGCCAGCAGACAGCCTCAGGCCTTGGGGTGCCCTGGCCTGGTACTGGTGGTAGCTGGCCTTGGTTTGCAGTATGACCTCTCCCATGTGCCTCCAGGTCCAACACAGGAAGTGACCTACCATGGATAGCTTTGTAGCTTATACCAGGTAGCACGGCATGGTCATAGGCAGTCGCTGACCTTGGTCTACACAAGAGCTCTTCCTGAAAGGATCCATACCAAACACACATAAAGGCTGGCATTGGACCATAACAAAGAACCACCTGATTAGCCTCACCAACAGCATACAAAAAAGATGGTCTCAACAGGCATAGGAACCTGCTGGGGCAAGTCCCACTCCATGGGGTCAGCCTCCGCAGCTAATATGTTGTGGGCATGGCTAATCCTCACAGCCAGTCAGCCTAAGAGTCGATCCCACCCACCGATGTGCCAACAGCAATCATGGTTCAACTACAACAGGAGAACACACAAAACCCACATAAGGGACACTCCTGGAGCACCTGGCACATCAGAGGTAATCAGAGAGATTGTGCCACTGGGACACACAGAGGACATCTATTACATAAAGCCACCTGGCCAAGAGTGAGTCACATAGCAGATTTAATACATATAAATGAACACAGAGAAGCAGTCAAAATGAGAAAACAAAGAAACATTTCAGTCTCAAATGGAAGGAAAGGAGAAAACTCCATAAAAAAAAAAAAAAAACTAAACAAAATGAAAGCAACCAACCAACCAGATACAAAGTTCAAAATGCTGGTTATAAGAATACTTAATGACTGATTAAGTTATCATCAAAGGAGACAGAGAGATATCTTTAAATGTATGCCAGAGAACATATGTTCTATTTTTGTTCTGTGTTGTTTACCTCAGAACAGGATGTGGTACACAGTAATTTTTCAATAAGTGTATTTTTTTAAAAAAATGAATGAATAAATCTATCCAGATTTTAAAAAAGAAGAAGAATGCTCAATGAACTTAAGGGAAGAATAGGTAATATCGATGATAAATTCAACAAATATACTAAGCATAAGAAAGAAAAGAAAGCATAAAAAGTCAGAAATAAAGAATACAATAACTGAAATAAAGAATACGCTAGAAGAAATCAACAGCAGATTACACAAAGCAGAAGAGTAAATCAGCGATTTGGAAGACAAGGTAGCAGAAAACACTCTCTCTCTCTCGATAGATAGATAGATAGATAGATAGATAGATAGATAGATAGATAGATATAGATATAGATATATAGATATATAGATATATAGATTTTTTTTTTTTAATGAGGATAGTTTAAGGGACCGTTGGGACAACATCAAGTGTAACAACATTCACATCATAGGGGTACCAAAAGTAGAAGAGAAAGTTCAAGAGACTGAGAAACTATTTGCTGAAATAATGACTAATGACTTCTTAACCTGGTGAAGGACATAGACATACACGTCCAGAAAGCATAAGGAGTCCCAAACAAGATGAACCCACAGAGCCCCACACCATGACACATCATAATTAAAATGGCAAGGGTTAAAGACAAAGAGAAAATTCTAAAAGCAGCAGGAGAAAGGCAGCTAGTTATTTACAAAGGATCTCTAAAGGCTTCAGTTGATTTCTCAACAGAAACTTTACAGGCCAGATGGGATTGGCATGAAATAGTCAAAGTAATGAAACGCAATGACCTGTAACTAAGACTACTCTACCCAGCAAGGCTATCATTTAAAATGGAAGGTGAGAAAAAGAGCTTCCCAAACAGGGAAAAGTTAAAGGAATTCACCACCACTAAGCCAGTATTACAAGAAATGTTAATAGGACGACTTTAAAAAGAAGGTGAGGGGAAAGAACATAAGTATGAATAATAAATGTCGATAACTACATAACTATCAATAATCACTTAAAATATAAATAGATTAAATGCTCCAATCAACAGACATAGGGTAGCTGAATGGATAAAGAAATAAGACTCATACGTATGCTGTCTATAAAAGACCCATTTCAAATCAAAAGACATGCAGACTGAAAGTAAAGAAGAGAAAGAAGATACTTTATGCAAATAGAAATGAAAAAAACTGGGGTAGGAGTACTTTTATCAGGAAAAAAATAGACTTTAAAACAAAAGCTGTAATAAGGAACAAAGGAGGACATTACAGAATGATAAAGGAATCGCTCTAATACAAGAGGACATAGCCCAAGAAAACATTTATGCAGCCAACATAAGAGCACCTAAATATATAAAGCAAATATTGACCTACATAAAGGAAGAGATCAACAGCAATACAATCATAATAGGGGCTTTAACATCCAATTGAGACCAATGGACAGATCTGCCAGATAGAAAACCAACAAGGAAACAACGGCCTTAAATGACACACTATACCAGACGGATTTAATTGATATTTTAAGAGCATTTCACCCCAAAGCAGCACAATATACATTCTTCTGAAGTGCACTTGGAACATTTTCCAAGATAGACCACGTGTTTAGGCCACAAAACAAGTCTCAGTAAATTTTAAAGGATTGCAATCATATCAAGCATCTTCTTTAACCACAATGGCATGAAACTAGAAGTCAATTACAAGAAATAAACTGAAAAGCATGCAAACACATGGAAGCAAAATAACATGCTATTAAACAATGAATTAATTAACAATGGGATTAAGGAAGAAATTAAAAGATATCTAATAGGGCCATTTTAACTATGTTGATTCTTCCAACCCATGAACACATAATATCTTTCCAATTCTTCCATTTCTTTTCATAGGCTTGTAGTTTTTAGTGTATAGGTCCTTCACATCCTTTCTTTATTCCTCTGTATTTTATTCTTTTTGTTGCAATTGCAAAAAAAATTTTTTTTGATTTCTTTTTCTGAAATACCATAAGACCCAGCAATCCCTCTTCTGGGTATCTACCCCAAAATATAAAAACATTGATCTATAAAGATATATGCACCCCAATGTTAATTGCACCATTATTCATGGTGGCCTAGACATGGAAACAACCAAAGTTACCTTCCATAGATTATTGGATAAAGAAGATTTGGTACATATATACAATGGAATATTAATCAACTATGAGAAGGGATAAAATACTGCCATTTGCAACAACATTGATGGATCTTGAGATTATCATGCTAAGCAAAATAAGTCAGACAGAAGTTGAGAACCATACGATTTCATTCATATGTGGGATATAAAACTGAAAGCAACAAACAAACAAGACAAACAGAGACTCCTGGACATGGACAACAGCTTCGAGGTTACCAGAGGGAAGGAAGGAAGGGGGAAAGTAGATAAGTGTAAAGAAGTTGAAATATAAGGTGATGAAAGGAAACTTAACTTCGAGTGGTAAACACATAATGCAATACGCACATGATGTATTATTGAATTGTACACTTGAAATTTATATAATTTTATTAAACAATGTTACCCCAATAAATTTTATAAGATAAATAGTGAAAAGGCAACCTAAAAATGGTAGTAGATACTTGTAAGCAATATGTCTGATAACAGATTTATCTCCAAATATATTAGGAATTCATACAACTTATGGCAAGAAAAAAAAAATCCCATTAAAATATGGGCAGTGACCTTGAATAGATATTTCCTCAAAGAAGTCATACAAATGGACTACCGGTACATGAAAAGGTACTCAACATCACTAATTATCAGGGCAATGCAATCAAAACCTCAAAGAGATATCACTTCACATTTGTTAGAATGGCTCTGATCAAAAAGACAAAAAATAACAAGTGTTGCTAAGAGTGTGCAGATAAGGGAACCTTTGCTCACTTTTAATGGGAATGTAAATTGGTGCAGCCTCTATGGAAAGCACTATAAAGGTTTCTTTAAAAATTACATATAAAATTATTATATGATCCAACAATCCCATTTGTAAATATATGTCCAATGGAACTAAAATCACTATGTCAAAAAGATATCTGCACTCCCATGTTCATTGCTGCATTATTTACAATTGCCAATATATGGAAACTACCTAAGTGTCCATCAACAGATGAATAGATAAATAAAATGTGGTAGATACATATATACAATGGAATGTTATTCAGCCTTTTAAAAAGGTATCCTGTCATTCACAACAACCTGGATGGACCTTGAGGGCATTATGGTAAGTGAAATAATTCATACAGAGAAAGACAAATACTATACAATCTCACTCATATGTCAACCTAAAAAATTTCAAAATTAAAAAATGAACAGGGAGTTATAGAGAACAGATTTGTGATTGCCAGTGGCAGGGTGTGGTGGTGGGGGTAGGCAAAATGGGTGAAAGTGGTCAAAGATACAAACTTTCAGTTATAAGATAAACAAGCCTGGGGATGCAATGTATAGCATAATGACTATTAAAGAAAAAGAAATAAAGAAACTGTGATACAAATATACAACATAATGAAAATTGAGAAAACAAAATTCACATGCAAATAGTATACACACGATGGAATATTGCGCAGCCTTAAGAAAGAAGGAAATCTTGTCATTTATGACAACATGGATGGTCCCTCAGGGCATTTGCTAAGCAAAATAAGACAGAGAAAGAAAACTACTGTATGATCTCATTTATATGAGGAATCTAAAAACATCGAACCCATAGAAACAGACAGTGGAATGATGATTGCCAGGGGCTGAGGGGTGGAGGAAATTAGGAGATGCTGGCCAAGGGTACAAACTTTCCATTATAGCATGAGTAAGTTCTGAGGATCTAAGTTCCAGCTGGTGACTATAGTTAACAGTACTGTATTACATACTTGAAAATTGCTATAAGAGTAGACTTTTAATGTTCTTACCCTAACAACAAGATGATAACTATGTGACGTGAAGGATGTGTTAACTAACCTCATTGTGGTACTATTCCATAAGTATACATGTATCAAATCCTAACTTCTTTGTTTACCTTAAACTTACACAATGTTATATGCCAATTATATTTCAATAAATCTGGGGAAAAAAAGAGAATATTTTGCTTCATAGAATGTTTTGGAAATTATTACATTAACTCTTTTCATGCCTTTGGGAGAATGTGTAAGATTTGTATTTTTTCTCCCTTAAATGAAGCACTGAGATGTAGCACAGGAAAGTGTCACAGCCACTAAGGACCCTGTGTTACTGAAGTAATAGAGAGATAGAAATTAAGAGTATAAACACCATTTGGTAGAAGGCCATAAAGTTGCAGGCATGAAGAGTGTTGCTACAGTGTAAATGGGAGAGCAGTGGAAAGATGACATAAAAACTCAGATGCTGAAGTTCCCAGAGCTTCCTGAAACTAGAATCACTCTCCAGCTTCAGTGTCCATGAGGATTAGCGCTATTGTGACTTCTGTTTCAGGTTTTCTAGGTTTTCTATGAATGAGATGCCGTTTGTAAAATAAAACCCCATCATCGACCGAGATCAATTGGATTTCCATTCTTTTCGAAACAAAAGGTCAAACTAAGAAGGGTGTGAAGAGAAAGCAGAGCTGCGTCCACCCCACTCTTCTACTTTTGGCTGGATGTATCTTTCTCTATCAGCTAACACTGATGTACAAAGGTGTGGCACATTGCCAGAAGAAGCCAGCTTTCTGAGGATATGTCACATGTTCACCCTGGCAGTGTGCCTTTCGATCA